>NW_027466817.1:1222500-1310000 GCF_046128005.1 Genypterus blacodes
CGAAGTGCCGCAACCACAGCCTTCACTTTAGTGTAGAGACACTAAGGAGGAACAGAGTGCGATTTTGAACGACACAAATAATGTTTGATGATTGCCTTGAATGCATTCATACGTTTATGTCTTGTATCAGTCAGACCTTGTTTGTGTTGGGGTCCATCAGTGTGGGGCTCAGTTCTTTGCTGGAGGTCTGCATGCACCACAGAGTCCATGGTGCCTCAGCATATCTTTGCTCTTATTGTTGTGTTGTGTTGTTGTTAAACTTGTCAAACAAAATACTTTAAGACAGCAATAGGAAGAATGATGAGGAATGAGTATAGAACGGAGATGGTGGGAGGGATGTGGACAGGTGGGGTCAGGGGTGACGGGTCTACGTGTGTGTGGTTGTGTGTGCGTGTGTGTGTGTGTGTGTATTCTGTAGGAGGTCCGGGCAGACTGCATCGCTGCTGACACACTGCTGCTGGTAAATCCAGCTTAGTGTGTCTAAAACAGGCCTATGAAATCTGCCACAGGGCCCCTAATGCTAGGGCCGCTGTCAACCTCAATCACTCACACACATCTAATCCCCACGCCGTGACCCAACACACACACACACACACGCTCACACACACACACACATTGTGGTTACCCAATGTTGAGGGCCCGTTCCGATTGGCATGCAGTCCCCGTACCAGGAGAGACCAGCCACAGGGTCAAAGTGGAGCGAGGAAGGGGTGAGGAAGGAGAATGTGGTCGGGGAGGAGGATGAATGGGAGGAGATGGGGTGAGGAGGTGGGTAACAGGTGCAGGGGGGCGGTCGAGGTGAGGCAGGCAGAGGAGCAGGATGGAGGTGGATGGATGTTGTATGCGACAGATAAGAGAGGAAGGGGTTTGGAGGGCAGCTGGGGTATGGATGGAGGGGTCAGGGGTCATGGGAGGGAGGTAGGAGGAGGGCAAGGAGTGCACAGGGACACAGGGACACAGGGACACAGGCACACACAGACACAGGGACACAGGGACACACAGACACAGGGACACAGGGACACACAGACACAGGGACACAGGGACACAGGGACACAGGGACACACAGACACAGGGACACAGGAACACAGGGACACAAGACACAGCGACACAGGGACACACGGACACAGGGACACAGGGACACAGCAGTTCACTCAAAATCTAAACCAGTTTTGATATCTGTGATTCTTTAGTTCAGAGTCTTGTGTACTATGGAATTCTGACACAACACTAGATTCTACGAGATTGTGCTGTTGGTAAAATCATGTGTTAATAAGTGAGAAAGTAAGTGAAGACCTTTTTACTTGACCTTACCTTACCTTATTACTGATCAGTGTGGCCTCCTCTGCATGCTCACAGTGTGTCCCACAGGATCAACAACTCTTACACAGCAGATCTCACAGTGACTGGATCAGATTTAGATTTTGTTTTATTGTGATCTTGCACCATGCATGCCTGCTGGTCCCACCACGACATTTCTTATGTGTGTTCTCTGTGTTTTGTGTTCATTCAGGTGACCCTTTTGTGTCAAGTGATGGGCATGAAGAGGAGGAGGTGACGAGGAGAAACGTCCAGCTTTCAGGTCACCAATGATTCTTACCAAGAATTTTCAAAATCTTTATGGCCTTGAGATTCTATGCACTCTGTTTTACCTTGATGCCCACACTATTGATCAATTTTGTCCTCCACCTTTGACCATCCTAACTATCAGGGCTGGTGAGCAGTGGCAGGAATAGGAGCCGGTTCTCCTGAGCTCCTGGTCTCATATTTAAAGAAACTTACACAAACATTTATAGACCCAAAGACCAAGTCAGTCCATCATGCCGCTATTTTTATCTCACAAACTGCCATGGCCAGTAAAGCAGAGACCAAAGAAGAGGAGGATTTTAAGTTAAGAGGCCTATCAATGTAACTTACAAGTGTCTTGTTGTAGCTTTAAGCAGACTAGCTGGTCTTTGCTGCTCTCACTGAAAGTCAGTGATCCGCGCTGCTCAGCCTAAATCCTGATTGTGTCTGCAAACAAGATTCACGACCTCACGGTCCTACCTGACCCTCACACAACGGTGTAGTTGTATTGTCTTCCCATTTTTATTTAAGTAAATATTACGTTGTACTGAAATCTACCGAAAGGCTTTTTATATTAACATTATTATATACTATATTATTAATATTTGCAATACAGGCAGAAGAAAAGTGTCCTCGTTCTTTGTGATTATGGAGGTAAAACGGAGAATGTACAGTTGTTGCTTTAGACAGATAATGTTCATTAAAGTCATCACCTTGTATTTTTAATAAAGTGATTACAGACTCACATCACAGCTGTCTGTCATTGTATGTGTCCATGCATTTGCAAGTGTGACCCATTCAGACCATCACAGTAATTGAACGGGACAGTGATCCACATCCACCAATTAGTGGGTCAGTGTGGTGGCAACTCAGACGCACGGCGAACACACGCACACACATGGGCACACATAACAGGAGGTTATGCAGGACTGACTGTATGAGACACCTACATACACACTTACATAAACACCTTAAAATTTCCTTTATAACACACACACGCGCAGTTGTAATAGATTTCTGTCCATAGAGATGTACAGTACAAACAGAAATTGCGAAATTTACTGCCATCTAGTGGACACATGGAATTGTAGCCTAGCAGGCCGGCCACAGGCATAAGAGGTCTATGTGGTTGTTTAAGGCCACTACCGCTAGGTGGAGGGAAACACGCTGCTGACGTGACGAACTGGAGGGGAGCGACGCATGAAAATGTTACTGTTAGAGAGTTTTTCATATTGGACACACAGATGTTATTTTATTGTTAATACGCGTTTTGAAATAAAGAGATTTGCTGTTATTTCATTTCCCAATCTCTAGTTTGTGTGTATGTATTTGTGTTCATTCGGTTATAAGCAGTGTGTGTGTGAGATTTGGTGGTTGTGCTTTGAGTGTTTTGGAGCCACCAGGAAGCAGTGTGCGCTGGTTCAAGAATAGAGAAGGTTTAAAATATACATTATTAAATGATGATGGTTATTATTGTTATTATAAATAATCATCATTTGAGTTTTCATATATCTTCAATCATCCAGCACACATAAAGTCAACCTCAGCTCAATAATGCCATCTGTTGGTCTATCAGGGGAAAGACAGTCTGCACAATTTGGTAAATCAACCAATCAACCAAATTTTGTGAGTAAAATACAAACTTCTGCACTTCTTTTATTAAAAACACAAAGACAGTGTTTCTACTTTCTTCCTGTTTTTTTATTCAAACTGTTTGAGGGGTTAACATCCAGACAATCTGACATTTTTATTGCAGTTTTAGGAGTTTGGCGATGACAACACAAATGACTTGAAACAAAAGTGTGCGGGATCACGGCACAAAAATACTTCTGCATTTCAAAGATTAAAATTGATTGTAAAGGCTTGAATGAAAAGAATATAACTTGACTGGTCAAAAACCCATTCCATGTGCCAGATCAGGACTATATAAATATTCATATAAATGTTGGCCTTTATTGTTTAAGAAGCCATCCGAAATCTGCAACAAACCATGAATCAGTGTTGAGTTTGTTAGAGCTGAGTTGAGCCTGATTAAACCCACACACACACATCAGGTGAAAGCGAATGTGCTGTCGAGTCAAACTAAACATTAAACATGATCTAAATCAGGTGCAATGAAAATGAAATACTATCGTGAAGTATAACGTGGAGGCTGTGAGGGCACTGTTACTCTCTCTCTGATATGGCAACCAGGTGGAATTCTATCTCTGCCTCGGTCAGTGTTCTGTGGGAGGGAGAGGGGAGGAGAAGAGGGAGGAGAAATGTGACCAATAGCTCAAAGAAGGAGGAAAATGGTTCAAAAAGGAGTGATGCAACGTAGCAGCAAAGATGGCAAAGTAAAATGGAGGTTAAATGTGTCAAAAGTATGAACATATCAAGTCCAGAGCAACATATAAGAATGCAAAACTGTCTGGAAACACTTCAAGTTGTGTATAGCAGATGAGGACTGTAAAACACAATCATTACACCAATAATGGTTCAATCTGACGTCTGATTCACGTTACCTGAATTTAGGATTTTCTTTGGTGACTATGCCCACTTCCAGCTCACAGCCCCTAAAGTCCATTGAGAGGACGGAGGACAGACAGGTGATGGCCAGCTGGGAAACATGAGGAGGTGAGTTAGACATACACGTATACAAAGCTATATATATTGCTACTGATGGTCAAAGATAAATTAACCACTGTAATGAATGACACACGTGAGACCACAATGCAACACCCCGTGTATCGTTCTTTATGTAAAATTGATACCTGAACATCAACAGCTCCAAATATGCAACAAGTACAAAAAGAGCAAAAATCCTCTGCCAAGGCCAAACATTTCTCTCTAACTTACTGTAATGAGACTCCTTGGTTGGTGTGTGTGTGCGTGTGTGTGTGTGTGTGTGTGTGTGTGTGTGTGTGTGTGTGTTTGTGTGTGTGTGTGCGTGTGTGTGTGTGTGTGTGTGTGTGTGTGTGTGTGTGTGCGCATCCGGCACACAACCACACACACACACACACACACACACACACACACACACACACACACACACACACACACACACACACAGAGACCTGTACCCACCTGTACTGTCCGGTCGTGGCTCAATTCTGGCTTCTTTTTCAGTTTCTTCTCCAGGTAGGTGTTGGCCTCTGTCTGCTTGGGCCCGACTGCAGTGGCCCTGAAGCCACAGTAGTAACCTGCCGGGTCACATTTAAAGAGCACAGGGCCCTGCTGGGGGTCTACGGCCACCATGATCATACCTGGGATGAAGAACAGAGGAAGAGGAAGGATGAAGCAACAATATAACTGACAATAACAAACCGATTCCTCCTTATCCTGGATTTACTGGTCTGATCTAAGACACATTGTTAACAAACACAATCTGCTTTTACGTAAAGACAAAGACATCTCAGCACTTGTTCTTGATAAAGCTAATAAACAATGGGTTTGAAATTAACTATTTAAATGCAAGTCATTCTCCATTTTCTGTGCCTGGTGAATGTTTCTTGAGTTTGATTCAAAACATTAGGTATGCAAACAAAATAAAAGCTCATACAGGATTGCTTCAGAATTGCATCAAAGACAAATTCAGGAAAAGTACAAGCAAAAAAGTAGGACCTGTGACAATTAATATAAAACGTGTAAAGCTCGAAGTACTTTGGAACGTTTTAAGATGATAGACAGTTATGAGTCAAATCCCTTTTTCCTCCAGTTTGCACTCTGGAAGGCACAACAAGGTGCCAAAAGCCTCCAAGAATATCAACAAGCAATCATTCCTGCTGGTGATCTCCACTTGTGAATGTGCCAAACAAAATTGCAGGAAACAGGAGAAAGTAAGTTGTTGGTGCAGAGCAGGATGAGACTCACTGCAGCCCAGAGGCCTCATTTCGGCGTTCTGCGTGTAGACCTGTGAAATATCAGCCATCCTGCGGCACAACACGTCGGCTGTGATGTCATAACCAAACTTATATTTCCATTCTCCAGCCTCCACTCGCGCCCGGTGAACCTGAGAGCGACTGTCCCCTACAACGGACAGAGAGGAAGGGAAACACAGATAAAGGGGATTTAAACGTTATTGATAGAAGTGTAACAGCTTCTACAGGTCAATAGGTCAGATCAAGGTCAGAGTGTGTGTGTGTGTGTGTGTATGTGTGTGTGGTGAGTACGCACCATTCTGTCCAGTCATCACACAGCCGATGAGAGAGGTCAGTTTGAACATGTTGGTCATAGTGGAAGGATCCAGAAGTTTATCCTGCAGTTGAGGAAAGGACAGTGTCACATTCACTTGATAAGTTATAAACATTAATATATCACTATGCATGAGGGACAATAATATTAATATTATAACTAACAAGCTGTAGAGCAAACTGCTAATTTCTAGAGATAGAAAAAGTAATAGTTGATTGTAGGATATTATGATGATGATTATTAAGTAAAAACTTTATAGATGGGATAATATCCAATGTTAATTATCCATTAGAGCAAAACTAGTTCCTGTCATTCAAACAAAGCTCTGGTTTAGTAATGTGAGTAGTTACATTATCAGTATCACACCATATACATGCATACACTCCTCTGCCCAGTCAGCAGAACACTGGAGTCACAACGCTGTTAGGCTGCACTGATCATCTCCAATACCACCATGCCAGTATGTGTGTGTGTGTGTGTGTGTGTGTGTGTGATATCTTACAGGTATTTTCTTTTGTGTGATCACCACAGCAGTGTCTATGCCACGGATCCCCACTGTTGTCAGTCCACTATGGGAGATGGCTTTGAATGCATACTCTGGGAATAGAATAGAAAAGAATAGAATAGATTACAATCAAATAGAATAGATAGATAGTTATCAAACATATTGAAACTGTAATAACATTATCCAACATACAGTTTTATTCTTCTACATAAGTCTGCCACACGTGCCCCGATTGATTCTGGTAGCACTAGCACACACTCACTCACACCCACACTCACACACAAACCGTAAATATAACCGGTTCTGTTTGCCTGGAGTCTGTGATCCCACCTGTTGCTTCCTCTAATTCTCTAAAATTTAAACCCAGATTGTGCATTTTGAAGTAAATAATGAGAAGTGGTGCGTTCACGCTCTTACCGACTTGGTACAAGCGGCCCTCCGGTGAAAAGATGGTGATGTGTCGGTCGAAACCAGCGTTGGTACCGCGGGACATTTTCTCTTCCCGGTGACCTCAGATGAACTTGACACCTTTGTTAATATATATCCTCCTTCTTAACACTAGTGTGTATCTTTACCTTAAGCTGTAAATTAGAGTTTTACGGTGTGAAAGAAGTGGCTAGTGGACGATAAGAACCATAATGGAGTCACTTCCCTGATTAAACTTACTTTCTGTTTCACTTATTGTGGGCAGGCAGAGAGATGTTGCGCCTCCCTCGTCGTTATTGGATGAATACAACAAGGAAGTAACGTCACAACAACATTTGAGTCAAATTAGAGCGTTTGTCACAACGATCATCATTGCTCGTTAGTAACCTGCGAGTCCTTTGTTATTCGTTTGCGCATTGGCAACATAGCGGCACAGATCGACATGAAGCGGACGTGAATTAGGAGGATCTCTCTCCCCCTCTCTCTCTCCCTTCCTCCCCCCCCCCCTCTCTCTCTCTGGCTGTCTCTCTGCTGTCATTTGGCGACTGGTGGTCCCCGGGGACAGACACTAGCCAGATGTCAGCATGTCGGGGCGCAGGGTGGGCTTCTGTCTCAGCGATAAGAAACGCAGGAGGATGAACATGGACGCCTTCGCACAGCTCTGTGCGTAAGTTGCCGCTGTTTTATGACTTTGTAAGATTCCTATAGAGTGAATAACGTCATGTGAGTGAATGAGCCCCGTGTGAATTTGTTTAATATGTATCAGTTTGAATATTCAGTGTGTATTTTTGTTACTATTTCTCATCTATCTGCCAGTTTTGTTGGATTTGTACAGTGACAAGAGGAAACGTTGAATCTTGATTTCCTAAATATAAATATAAATTAGCGTTTATGTATGAGATTGGCTCGTCCTGGGTTACACTCTCTCCAATATCTAGTGTTCTCAGTTATACAATAGTTCAGTTTAATTCATTAATTAATTGGATAAGATGCCTTGCTCAATATTGCCCTTGTTTGCACTCATAAATGAAGTCTATAGATGTTGATTTGTAATTGTAATGTGTTTTGTCAGGGGCCATGGTGTGGAGGTGGTGGAGGTAAGTGTGTGTGTGTGTGTGTGTGAGTGTGCGTGTGTGTGTTTCAGGGTTGGATTGTTTACTGGTATAATAATTAAACCTGACAAACTACAAACGAACTAAGTCTCTCTCTCTCTCTCTCTCTCTCTCTCTCTCTCTCTCTCTCTCTCTCTCTCTCTCTCTCTCTCTCTCTCTCTCTCTGAGTTGTGATTGTGGTGCTGTCTTTTCTTGACCCTGCTGCGACCGCGTGCATGTGTGTGATGGATGTGTGTAAACATGCTTGTTGTATTATACAGATTTTTGACACAAAATCTTTCTAAACATGTTGAACAAAATGTAATGACAGGAAGACCAAAAACACCATGACCACATATGACACACATAAATAGAGGCAGAGTGTCATTTACATGTGTTCACATCCTGAGTAGTCCATGTCACAGCCACCTGCTAATCTCCTCCTAATCTGCCTTAAGTCAGACATTAAACAATGGCTACCTGGCCGTCCCCGCTGAGACATTTAAGGGAATGAAAACGTCAGTACAGCATCTTGTTTAGACTGCAGTTATCATTAGACTTTGCTTATGGTACAGTATACTGCAGTATAGGTGCAACAATCTGTAGCTGCAGCATCGATCTCTCACAAATGTGTGTCAAAACAAAGATTTAAGTTTCAAAAGAATGCACAAGGCAATAAACACGGCTTAGCTCATTTATTTAAAAGTTAAAATTTCACTGCATTTTCATAACTGCTGGTCCACGACCTCCAATATGGAGAAGGTTGGTCTGTTGTTTCAGAAAAGTAGTGGACACAATTACAATGAAATGATGTACTGAGGAGTGTGAAGGAATTGTTGGGGAATTTCTGCCCTTTTCTCAAATACTGAAATGGACAATGATGGACTACATATAGATACAGATATTGATCCAGATCAAGTGAATCAAAATATGATCAGGAAGGGGTTATATTTAGTAGTTGTAGTAGTAGTTCTTATATTTATAGCCCATTGTTGACAACTGGTTCATATTTTGTTTATTGGTGGCCCATTCAAAGCCCATTGCTGGTTTGCTACACATACATTGGAAAATGTGGATTAGATGCATATGGATAGGATTTATTACTGAATATTGTTCTGCAGAGTATTTACTTTCTTTTTTATTATTATTTACGTTTCTATGTGTGTTAACTCTTAAGGTGTAAACTGGACAGTGTGTGTGTCTCTCTCTCGTAGATTAATCTCACACAGCCGCTGGCCTCCCAGGGACCATTTGATGTCATCATTCACAAGCTATCTGATGTCATTGTGGAAGCTGAGCATGACAGCCAATCACAGCAGCTTCTTGACAACTTCCAGGTGAGACTGTGGGGGAGCCAAGAACGAGCAAAATGGAAGGTTTTCCTATGAAATGAGGAATATGTATTAATGTAGTGTCTATTCTAAAAATGAGGCCTAGAAACACTGCATGCATGTAACTCCTGTGAGGAATGTTGTTTGTTTGTTAATGACAATAATGTTAATGCTAAGTTTTCTCTTTTCATAGAGCTATGTTTCAACCCATCCCAATACAGTTCTTCTGGACCCCCTGTCCGCCATGAAGCAGCTCCTCGACCGCTTTGCCTCCTATCGCATCATGAAGAAGCTGCACAACTCACTGCGAGGTGAACTGCAGCTGCAGCAACACTGCACTTGATTTAGAAAATGCATTTCTTCTATAACACAATTCTATTCTATTCTATTCTACTAGACTGGCATATCTGTAGTCCTGCCTATCTAGAGATCCACAGCTCCATGGACATGTCATCCATTCAGAAGGCTGTGGTGACTAAAGGCCTCTGTTTCCCTCTCAGTTAGTTTCCTTGTCCAACACTCACACTGCTGATATCAGCTATCGTTCATTCTGTTTTTTTCCCTCTCTCGTGGAAAATGAACAAACACTTCCTCTTTTTCTCTGTTGGTCCAGTTTGTAAAACCAGAGTGGCACACGGTTCACTTTCCCATGAGGTGAGCACTGTGCTTTCATGTTCTTTAGGAAGTCTCGCTTGTGTCCTGATGTTTGTTTTCTTTCTTCCCTGCTGATGTTAATTCTCTTTTTGTTAAATGTCCATGCTGCACTGTAGATGTCTCTGATCTTCAGCGCAGGAGGTCTGGGTGATGTTCTCCCTCCATGTGTGCTCCAGAGCTTCGTCAACCATGGAGCTGTTCTGCACAAGGTGTTTGTGGTGGGAGACAGACACTTCTGTGTAGAGAGACCCTCACTGAAAAACTTCCCGTCTGGACCCTGTGGTCAGTCTCCAAACGCTACTTTGTCTCCTCTCCTCTCCTCTCCTCTCCTCTCTTCTCCTGTGTATCTAACACGATTGTGGTTTCTTTGCCTCCAGAAAGGCAGACCATCTTCTTCAACAGCCATGAGGTGTCCAAGCCAGAGTCCAGCTCTGATCTCACAGCAGTGTGTAGTATCAATGACACTACAAATAGAAACAAACTAAACAAACTGTATATACTGTATTTTATGATTGAAATGAAACTTTTTTTGATGTGGAAAACGCTCAATGCAAAATGCTGCACTATAAACTCTCTGCTATATTTGCAATCCCATTAGATAGGGTACTATTCAGGTACATCTCTACTCATTTGGGACTTGGCTGAACTCAAACACACACTAAAGTGATATGTCCTCTCTTCCTTCAAGCTTGATGAGCAGATGCCGTACCTGCCCACTCCCAGCTCAGAGGCCATGGCTGCTCTGGTGCGGGAGCTCCGACTTCAGTTGGGCATGGCCCTGTTCGGTGTGGATGTGATTATCAACATTCACACGCACACCCTCACCGTCATCGACATCAACATCTTCCCAGGTACAGCGTGTGCACAAAGCAGCACACACTGACACACATATTGAAGTTCTGATGAATTCATCTTTCTTCCAGGTTATGAGGGAGTGCCCCAGTTTTTCTCTTCTTTGCTCAGCCACATTGAATCAGTGTTGGACAAACAGGCCGCTGCTGTCCCACAGGATAACAGCTCTTATCAGTCATCGAGCGGTCTATCTGCTGGAACAGATCACTGATTGAACAGTGTTTCATCGGCTTCCCAGTGCAAAAGAGAAACCATAGACATTTGCCAACACATTTATTGTTGGTACCAAGAGGTTTCCTAGCAACTGATTTTATTGTTTTTTCACGACTTTCCTTTTCTAATATATGCCCCCGTCCATCTAATCAGTAATCTATGACACACAACACTGTGCTATTAGATGACTCTGCTTTGATGGTTGAACAACCAAGGAGAAGACAATGCACAGCAGATTAATACACTTTGTGTTTATTGATTTACATAGAAGAGAGACAGCAGGCTGAAATACAGTACTCTGATTGGCCAGTAATTTTACAAATGGTGTTTTTTACTATCATTTCCTATTGTTCAAAATGTCCTCTGTGCCCTTAAGTCATCACCTGTAGACATTTCCAACAGCGTTCTTGCTGGTTTATTACATTTTGTGAAAACAACTTGCACTATAGAAAAGCTAAAGTACATTCATTTGAAGGTTTTTGTCAAGTGAACAAACATCTAATAATCTTTGGAGTAGACAGTCGTGAGCTGGATCAGAGTTAACTGACGTGTTATCACCATGAGTTTATACAGGCTGAGTGGCTGTTTTTTTTGCCAGTGTTCAAATACATAAATGTACTGTAAGTCTTGGCTGTGTAGAAAAAAGATTACATTTGCTATTGAAGTACCATATGATACATTTCGATTATGTAGTAAAATACATTAAATAATTTATTGTAATGTATTTGGCTAATTATTGCATTCATATGTGCTGTAGTCTACATCGTGTTATTGCATTCAATTGGCCTCCAATGGGAACACTGTTAATCTCATGAACGTGTGCATTTAAAGTCCACCTGGGGGCGCTGTTGCTCCATATTTCCTATGACCTTGGCTTAGACAGTTTTGAGATTTACACAAGTGACATGGGAACAACAGCTATGACAAATATGACATAAGACTATAAAGCAGTTATTAATATTATAATCAGTGTTGCTTTTACCCAAAGACAACAAATGGCTTTAGTGTCTCCTCCTCCTCTTCCTCTCTCCTCTACTCCTTGGCTTGTTAAGATAAGAGTGCAAAGCTGGCTGAAAACCCGAGGTGACTCTTTTAGACGCAGCTGTAAGTGCGTCGCATTCTGTCACTACAACACCGAATAAAACGTGTTGCTGTGGCAAAACCTTCGTCACTCTTCACACCCTGGTGTCTTTGTTTTCCTTTGGTCACCTCGGCCGTTCATAAACAGTCAGGTTGTAACAGTGCGTGAGCCAAATAAACAATCCTTGTTTCTACTTTATCATCAAAGAAATGAAGAGAAATAACAAGTTATTCCTGTGAAGGAGTCGCAATAATACACATGTTACTGTTAACAGTCAGAACAGCGGGAACAGCTTACACACAGGTAGTAGTTATTGCACTGAATATACTGTATATTGAAATACACAATTACTTTTAGTAGATAGCCTGTTTCCCACCCAAGTACTACTGTTCACACTAGCAAGGACAACATGTCAACAGATTGCCAGTATTCATGGTTTACGTTTCGTAGATGACTGTGTGTCTGATTGGCTGATCTACAGTCTACACAATAATGATTATGTGCTTCAACCCCGGCTGAAATCACGTGTCTGCCTTGCAAATGACGTCTACAGGTACCGAGGCAGAGACGCCGGACCTGTTTTCCCTTTCCTCCACGCGTTCAAAGTGCAGAAAAATCATTGAAACACTCCGGGAAACGGATCAGGAGTGAAGCAGGGGGGATTAGATGTTTCAGCTAAGGTCCGTACACGGGGAGACATTTCTCTGAGTGCTGCTGGGGATTTGAAAGCTGCGAATGGAAAACGTGTGAAACTGGATGTGTGGACTGCAACAAAGGGCTTTTTGACTACTCTGCAGTATGTGTGTGCGTGTGTGTGTGTGTGAGTGTGTGAATGTCTTATCCTCTGCGAATTTCCCTGAGCTCTGCAGCAACTTTGCGCAACTCGGCTTCTATCTCCAGCAGCTCCTGTAAACAGAACATAGAGAGATTACACACACACACAAACACACGCACACTCATCTATTAAGAGAGAGAGAGTCAAGTGTTATTCGCAGCAGCTCACCTCCCCCTCGTCCTCTTCGATGTCACCACCCTCCAGCTCCTCCTCATCCTCTCTGATGTACTCGTCCTCGTCGTCCTCATCCTCGCCGTTCTGCTCCGCCCCATCCTCTTTGTCGTCCTCGTAGTGCTCCCTCTCAAACTGCCTCGTGGCCTCGTCGCTGGCTTTCTCCATCACCCTCTTCTGCTGCGGCTCCTTCGCCTCGGCCGCTTCCTCCCTCCTCTTCACTTCGTTCTGTGCTTTCCCGTCAGACTCCTTCTCTCCTCCGGCCGCCTTCTCCTCGCTCTTCTTCTCCGCCGGCCCTTCTTCAGCGACGTCCTCTGTCCCTCTCGCCCCCTTATGATCCTCCTCCTCATGATCCTCCTCCTCCTGCGCCCGTTTCATCTTGCTCACAAGTTCGTCCAGCTCCTCCTGCTTCTCTTTCTTCTCTCTCTCCTGCTCTGGCTTGCTCTTGTTGTCCTGCTGCTGCAGCAGGTCCTTCAGCTCCCTCTCCACTTTCTCCTTCTCCACCATCAGCTCCACTTCGTTCTTCCTCCTCTCCTCCACCCTCTGCTTATCCATGTCCTCTGCCCTCTCTTTCTCCTCCTTCTCCTTCCCTCCGTCCTCCTTTTCCATCTTTACCTCCTTCTCATCCCCTCGTCTCTCCTTCGCCGCTTCGTACCGCTTCTTCTTCAACTCTTTCAGCATTTCTTTGAGCTCATCGTCGTCCTTCTCCTCTTTCCCTTTCTTGGTGATCTCTTTGGCCAGCAGCTCCTCCAGCTCCTTAGCGCTCTGTTCTTCGTCTCGCTCCTCAAGCCGAGGCTCCTCTATCTTGGGTTTGGTCTCGTCCTCCTCCAAGACCTCCTCCGTCTCGTCGTCCTTCTTGTCCTCTGTCTTTTCGTCCTGCTGCTCAAAGTCGCTGTCGTCATCGGCCACGGTGTAGTCGTACTCTCGCTCCCTCGCCTGTCCTCTCTCTGCAGTATTCAAAAATAGACAGCGGTGTCCCATTGATGTGTTCAGAAATGCACAAACGTAATGCAATGGATGTGAATTTGTGTTTACCATCCTCAGCTAGCTTCTGCAGCTCCCTGAGCAGACCCTGGTGTCTTTGCACTTCATCCAGCTCCTCTGCACAAAATAAAACACACAACAACACTTAAGGACAACGATGCAACAAAGGCAAAAGTGTGCTGTCATACCTATATTGGTCCTTCACAACAGCAAAATCCATAATCGCTCCAATTACAGGAAGGTACAGTGTACAGTATCTAAATGGCACCATCATATAGAAACACACACTCTCTCTCTCTCCTCTGTCCTTCTGTGAACTGAATGTGCTGACTGAAACAATGACTCATATCATTTATGTATTGATGAAGAGCTCAGCAGCGATGTTACCTGCCAGCTGGGGGTCACAGTGCTGTTGTGACCCCTCTCCATTCAGCGTCTCCTGAATAATACATTCAACCTGAAGGCAACAAAGCACAAATAAGCAGATGAAAACCACATTACAAAAATGTGAAATATACAGAAATTAAATATTCTGTGTGCTACGTGGAGAGGAATGTGTCCCTGACCTTTGCATTGTTTAGGGGTGAGGTTACTGGCCGGCATCCCACTGAGGCACAAAGTAGGGAGGGAAATAGAGACAGCAGAGAGAGAGAGAGAGGGAGAGAGAGAGACGAGAGAGCGAGCGAGAGAGAGAGAGAGATGGAAACATAGAGAGCGAGGGAGAAAGGAGAGACGTAAAAATCAATGTTCAGTATTGAGTTTGTCTGCAGCAGCTCCATATGCACCAAACTACCCTGAAACAAATCACAGACGTGAAGTAATTTGTGCATTCAGTGCTTTGTCACGCACGGGTGGAGCAAGGTGAGCACTGTTACCTTGGTGAAGCAACACAGGAAAGAAGCTTACACCTCTCTCTCTCTCTCTCTCTCTCTCTCTCTCTCTCTCTCTATCCCTGAAGGTTTTAGCTCACAGCTAGTTTCCTAGTTATCCCTGCCTGACAGCACACAAAGCACTGCAGCCAGAGCCTTCCTCACTGGGATACACTGTGTACTGAGGAGGACCAAAGCTGCTGACTGTCCTCTGAACATCTGAATCAAACAGTGTGTGGCCCTTTTGCCACATTAACAAACAGAAGCCTGAACCTACACAGTAAGGCTGCATCAGTAAAAGAGCTATCCCAGAGGATTTGACCTCACAGCTAGTTTCCAACCGACACCACGTTAAAGGCACACGAGACACTGCCACCGGTGTCTTCATCACTGGATACACAGAAGAGGAGAACCACTACTCTCCTCTGAAAACATGGAGCACTTTAGCATTTTTAAAGTCAACACAAAAGCAAACAGTTTAAATGCATTATTATTATTAAGATTTATTAGCTATGCAATTTATTAAGTGAGTAATAAGTGTATTTCTGCTTTACTTAACATGTTCTCAACGATTTAGTTCTCCAGTTATTTTCAACATTCACACACAAGTTGGCAACCACACCAATTTAGTTATTAGTTATAGATTGTATGTTTTTTATTAACTACATGGACTCTGTCAACAAACACACAGGCAGATCAGTGCAGAGATCAAACGATCAATAGAGCTAATTGATTCTTGGCCCACTGATGAACCCCAACAAACACGTGAGTTCCCTGTAATGCTCTCTCTCTCTCTCTCTCTCTCTCTGTGTGTGTGTGCTGTGACAGTGCTTTTATTGGATTGTCCTGCTGCTCCTAAGGCCAACCAATCAAGCCCCATGGAATGTTTCGACAATTCAAAAGCAAAACGAAGCCAAACAGAGAATTACTGTGACAATAACACAGCTACAGGGACTTAAGTGGGCCAAGACGTGCGCAGTAATGAATTTATGTAAACATTATTCTTCTTCGTGGCGTTTTGATGATATTTATCCCCTTTGGTATCATAACATGTATTACTTTACACATATAGTGGCAGAACATGTCATGTAAACGCTGTCTAACCCGCACTGTGCTGTCATATGAAAGCTGTTACTGCATCATAACACCGTGCGTAACACTGCGTCCTACTATCAACCGAGCTCACGCGCATGTGGCACGCGCGATAGAAGCATTACGGGCTTTTCCTACAATAATAGCACTTAAGCAACATACGCACTCTTCATCAATTCACACATCATCATCATCATCATCATTATCCTCAGCATCCACAGCAGCACGTGCGTCTCTCATATCTGTCAGCACGTGCGTCGTTCTGCTCACCTGCGCGCGGCTTTATTTCGCATTAAGGCTCAAAAGAATCCTTGTTTTGGCTCAGGGTTTACATATAGGGCGATTGTTTCCTGTGATATCTTTACATCATATAGCAAACAAATACGCGGTCCATGACGACGGGAACGGAAAACAAGACGCAGGAGAAATTATGTAACGCGTTTTTGTTTAGCCTATTAGTCTAAACCCTGGAGGCTCCCGCCGGTTAGCTGAGCTTTATCCCCGCGCTGCTTTAAGGTTCTTGTTTATAGGGATGGTTCGTAAATGTCCATTATAAAGACTTCTAAAACATTAAGAGTACAAATGTGTAATCGGAATACGAGGCAGGACCAAGACGTAGCCACCGACAGCAGGTGGACACTCGCATTTGTTCCGCCGTGAAGTCACTCTGAGCGACCACCGGAATGACTGCGATGGATTCTTACCTCCGACAGCAGTCCACACAACAACTGCAATTATCAGAATTCCCATAGCGAGGCTCCTGCAGGAGATAACCTTGAAATAACGGGATGGGATCTTCCTCACACACCAGCCGCGTGAGGTGGAGCCGTGCCGGTGTGTGTGTGTGTGTGTGTGTGAGCGCGGGCGCGTGTGTGTGAGAGCGCGTGCGTGTTGTGTCAGGTGACTGAGAGAGATCAATATCAATGCCCAACCAGGTGCCAGAAGGTCAAGAGGGCACGTGTTTATGTGGAGTCATAGATTTAAAATGTATGGATGCCTTTGGTTCTCAAACAGGGGGGTGGAACTCAAATAAATGAGGAAATAAATGAGGAAATTCAGTTTCATTTCACAAGATGATTAAATTGGTGGGGGTAATTTTTAAACGTTTTATATACATTAACAATCTTCTCTGATTAATGTTTTTAAAGACAAAATTGTATCAAAACATCAAAACACTTCTTTGTATCTATTTACACCTTCCACCTGCATCTGTAGGCCTGTTTGTTAGCAGATTACTAAAGAAAGTATAAAAAAGGTATAAACCCATTCTTATTGTTAAAGAATGGGACATGACCCTGAAAACTATCCATCATTTTAAACATTTTATTTGATAATTTGTAAATGTATTCAATGCAACACACCACTAAATGAATTAACCCCAATTGTCAAAATAGTGTTTGTGTTTCTTTCACTGAACATCAGCGATTTCCTTGTGATATCCAATCCACATCTTGAGCAATAATGGACAAAAAAATTATAATAAATATTTGTTTTTATTAGTTATTCCCAACTGATTATCCTGACAATACACATAAATGTGAATAACCACAATGGCATGATGTTCTGCACAAAGAATGATGAAAAAATGTATTTACAGTGACAGTAAACCACAGAAAGCCGCTGAGGTCTGACCCGTCTATCATAAGACTGAAATCACTTTATTCCAAGCATACTGAAGTATAAACTGATTTTGTTTAAAAACCTAAATGTAGGAAGCATTGACATGATTGAAGGCCTGAAAGGTTGAGTGTGAACAGGCTCCCACCTTAGCTGTGGTCAGTGGGGAATGGATGGAGACAGAGCATTAGACTTGTACTGGATCATCTGGTCTTGGGAGTGGGCCTTGGTGGCCG
This sequence comes from Genypterus blacodes, assembly GCF_046128005.1. Taxonomy (NCBI): domain Eukaryota; kingdom Metazoa; phylum Chordata; class Actinopteri; order Ophidiiformes; family Ophidiidae; genus Genypterus; species Genypterus blacodes. The sequence continues at coordinate 1,240,194 of NW_027466817.1, forward strand.
GCTGGGCTGGTTGGGTCCGATGTATTTCAGTGGAGAGTACTTTGGCTTCTCTATCACTTCTAGACCCAAATAAGGCTGCAGGGCTCGAGGCACCCGCACTGTTCCTTCCTGGAGAGGTAGAGAGACAGCGTATGTACATTTTATACAACCTTTTGGTCCATTTTTGTCTTTGTTACATGATTGGAAATTTGCTTTGATTTGAAATTTGTGTGTGAGCTCTGTGAGCGCTCTTATGTTGGTGTCTTACTTTGGTCTGGTGCGTCTCCAGGATCGCAATAATGGTTCGGGGAATGGCACATGCTGTAGCATTCACCTAGAGAGAAAATTAACACACACACAAACACACCATGTTGTATGGCTGTAAACTCAACCAGTGAGCATGTAGACCAGTGCGGGCCCAGTGTGCAGTCTTACTGTGTGGGCGTACTGCAGGCTGCCATCCTCTCTCTCATACAGGATGTTGAGGCGTCTGCTCTGGTAGTCTGTGCAGTTGGACCCACTGGAAATCTGATATTGAGAAACGAGCTGGCATCAGACTGAGCAGCAACACACAAATGGTCCTGTGTGTGTAGCTCACTGTTACAGACATACTGTAGATCACTGTTGCTATGAGTCTTCTACCATCCCAGTCAGAACTTCAACAATAAACACAACACGTCAGCATGTGTAGTTCCATTTCAGCATGATATCCAGGCAGATTGAGCTGAACAACACTCTGGAGTCTAAATGTCCAATTTGTTATTATATCTAAGTTTTAATTGCTGTTCTCCGGGTTATCATTAAAGTCCCTGTGCACCGATTGAACGCCCACATGTGTTTTCACTTCATTACACCTCTTCTCAACACTGCGTGGGTTCAGTCTGAGCTTGATTGACGTTTCCCTCATTCTCCCATTTATTCTGTAGCAACTGCTGCGGCGGAACAACTTGCACCTCTGATTCTTTTAAATATATGACTTTAATTTCAGTGCCCTCATGGAACTCCCGCTGCGCTGCCCATCTTCACCATGACAACCTGAAAAGTAGTCTAATCAGACAGAATACCTAAAAACACCTTAAACACATTCGCCCAACTCCAAAATGAAGTTGAAGCTACATGAAAGAATTCTGTAAAAATTCTATATAATTGTTGAAGTTACAAAATGATAACCACAAGCACCATTCCTACAATCACCGCCATGAATGGAAGCCGGAACTACTTTTCAACACGAGGTCCGTTCAGAATTCATTTCAGAACAGGTTGTAGAACATCTCTGAAGTAAAGGTAAACCGTTAACACCATCCAAAAGAAGTAGCGAGGCTCAGTGGGATAAGATAGATAAGGTAAGACTTTGGGGCTGACCTCTCCGTAGCTGTTCCTGCCAGGCATCCAGGCTTCAATGTCATACTTCCTGTATGCTGGAGGGCCCAGTTCCTGTGTTGGCATGTCTAACACTCTGAGGGAAAATGCAAATGATTCAAACTTTGACCAGAAATACAAAACACAATAAAATATATAAAAAAGTAAGATACTCAGGTTTGTTATTGATTGTCTGAATGATAGAGGGACAGTAAGAGTATGTGTGTGTGTGTGTGTGTGTGTGTGTGTGTGTGTGTGTGTGTGTGTGTGTGTGTGTGTGTGTGTGTGTGTGTGTGTGTGTACTGACCTATAGTGAAGTTCCAACGAGGAGAAGATCTCTTTTTGGAGCGAAACAAACATATTCAGGAGTTGAGAGCTCTCTTCTCCAGTCTCATCTGCTGTCACTCCAAACATCTCTATCTGGACAAGCGCACACACATGGTTGATTACAGAGATTCTTACGATAATTTCCTCATGATATGCAATTTGCTGTGTTCCATTCATCCATATCTGTGATTATCCATCAGAGTGCTGAGTTCCTCATTACCTTGTTGAAGTGATGAACTCTGTAAAGCCCCCATGTCTCTCTGCCCGTGTCAGTCTCTGCTCTGTAACATGTGCTGCTGCACACCGTCCTGCATGAGTAGAAATATAGATGTCACGTGACATAAAATCACATCAATATAATATTTAACCTCAAGGCGGTGAGCAGAGGAAGCTGCTTCTAACCTGACAGGTAGGTCCTTCCAGTTTACTGCATGATCCATGAAAAAGCCTGGAGAAAACAGAAACATGTCAGACACTGTATCTCATTAGATTACAAAATGGATGCTTAAACTGAATTGAGCATTCCTGAGAATTGGGAGTTTTACCTGCAATCCCCACCTCTCCGGTCCCTGCTAGGTTCAGGTCTGTAACCTTGGCTGGGTCCAGTGAATAGACCTGGGAACGGTGGGCATTGGGCTGCATACCACAGCCCTCCTAGATATGGACAAAACAGAAGAGGAAGAAGGAGCAGGAATGGATAAATCAGCATCAGGAACAGGACTTTATCTAACTTCATCTAACATTTAATAGTTTCAACAAAGTGAAATACATGTCCAGGTGTTCTGTCTGGCTTATACTAAGACACACTTATGCATAACAGAATCACATAATCACACAAGCAAAAGAGTCTGCTACTCACAAACACTGCCCCCTTCAGCATGTCAGGTACGACCATGGGAATGAAGCCCTGCAGAGATCAAAAAGTGAAAACTGTACTATGTGAATAAAACAACAAACGCACGTCTCCCCAGAGAAACCCGTCAGTAAGGCTTACTAGTCGGTGCAGCTTGTCAAGAGCAAGGTTTTGCAGTGCAGTCTGAAGTCTGGCCCCCGCTCCCCTCAGATAATACGACCTGTGACCTGACACATGAGCTAGATGCCTGTGGGCAGAGACAAAGGAACATACTGTCACAAGTGTATCGACAACCAGTATTATGACCTCCTCATAATAAAGCATCCCTTGTGATACAACACAGGTGAGTTTACCTTTACTTACTGACTACATACAAATCACGTCACATCTACTTGTACTACTAATTAATTTTTTCTGATTAAAAGCGAACAGAGGTGTTTGACCACAGAACAGTTTCAATCTATCTTGTGCTATTAAATTATATTTTCATTAACAGCTCTGATCTAGACATCTCGGGGGACAAAACACACTGCAGTTCCTAAAAACAGAAACACACCAAATCTCAAAAGACTTAACCTTTTGACCTTCACTTCAATCTTAAGTAAATAAAACCCTCATAGTACCGTCTACTCTACATATTTCTGACATCGTAAACACATTAGCTTTGTTACAAACCAGTAGTGTGTTTCCTCTTAGAGCACTATTGGGTTTGTGGTCTGGCAGTGTATGTAACTAATATTATTAACAGTCTTGTGAATATTGTATTACCAGACTCTTAGAGACTGATTGTTATCAACCGCTGCTGTGATTTGAGTTTCTTGGCTTCTAATCATTGTTTCCCTTCTCTTGTAAGAAGAAACAGAGCCCAGGAAAAGTACAGTATGCAGGCAGTAGAGAACATGGAGACTCACAGATCTCCTCACCTCTGTCTGATGAGACCCAGCTCCTCCCCGAGTTCCACATGGCCTCTGGGTTTGAAGTCAAACACTGCAGCAAAAATGGACATTTGACATTTGTACCAAGTGCATTCATCCACCCTTCAATAAAAGGTAAAGAACAGTGATCACCTGGCATCTCTCCAACCAGCTCCACAACCCGGGCCTGACTCTCATCTCCAATGGGCTGGGGAAAAAAACAAAGGGCAACTTTAGGAACTTAAATCTCCACTAACTGAAACGGAGAGAGTTCCCAATCTCTTCAGTTGTACTGGTGTGTCCTCACAACGTCAGGGTGTGTGGTGTTGGGCAGCCGGAGTGCTCGGCCATAGTGCTCTTGTTCCAGCTGGGTTTCTTTGGGGTAGAGCTGATTCAGTCTGGAACGGATCTCTCGACCTTTCTGCCTCGCCTGGTTATACTCAGGAAGCTGCAGGATGAAGAGCAAGAACACCCCAAACATGATCTACTGCAGTGACTTGGGAAGGAGAAAGATTGATTCAATAACAAAAGGAATTAAATGGTTCACGTTCTGATGTACCACAGTTTCACTTACATTGCTGAGGGCTTTCTTGTCATTTGTGTCCTGTAAGAATAAAATCAAGATTGAAATTGATCAAGTTAAATGCTGATTGGTGATGATTTAGTACTAGTTTTACTCCAGAGGTTTTCATTTATGAATTGTGAGTTTAGTGGCAGTACACAGCACAATGACCTGTATCCTTTACTGACCACTATTGCTCTGACTGTGTCACTGATGTGTTTCTTCTGCCCTTCCAGCTCATAGATCTCCGTCTTCACCGCTTGGAGTTGCTCCCACACACACACCTACAGGGCACAAACCAGCGTGGGCATTCACACACACACACACAACAGAAAAGTATGAGAAAATAGAGATGACATTAATGCTGAAACAAATACCTGAACAATCATTATGACGATAATTGTGACGTTTATCATTGTAAATTTAATATAGACTGAAAAGCTGTAAGTGAAAAGAGACGTAGAATCTTGTGTGGAGTATTTCTCACATTTTTTGACATCATAGATGAAGTTCATAGATGAAGCTGATTAAACCTTCATCCTGCCTTTTATCAAGAAATCCCTTTATGTGTGATATTTGAGGGGCTATGAAATATGAATTCCTCCAACTCTGCCAGCACTGACTACACCTCCTGTTTCTTGCATCAGAAGGTCAAAGGTCAGCCTCCAAACCATTCCAACTTTCACTTTCATTCTTACTGGTATACAATTTCAGTAGTTTTATTTAATTAAACTCAACCAAAGCTTTCATTAACCAATACTTGAGCTTATTAACACATACATACCTCCATTTAATGTGAGTATTATGAGTTGAATTTGGCAAACATATACACAACCCACTTATAGGCTATGACATGACTAGGACATGGGGTAATAATAGTGTGACAGTGACAGATTTCACAGTAACATCAATTAGTAAGATAATAATTCAATTTTAAAATGTGTTTAGACTTACAATCTTTCGGACATCGTCCCCCCGCAGGTCGCCCTTCCTTCCCTCCACATTGGCTATGACTTTGTCCGTCTCCTCACACACTAGCCTCATGTCCAGTTCAGGCTTGTCGCTAAAGCCTTCGCGGACATGCTCGTACAAACTACTCCGGACTCCATGAGAGAAGCGTTCTGATGTTATTCCGATTGTCTCCGGCCGTAGACACTGTCTTGATACCGGCTTTAACACGTTCAGGGCAGAGCCGATAACTCTAGCGGCTTTACCGATGCACGCCGCCATATTTCTCGTTTGGTTGATGTAGCGTTCACTTGAAATGGGAGAAACGGGTGTTCCAGTAGGGGCATAGTTAAGCATGCACTTATTGGCATTGTTTCACATTCACTTGATGCGTTTCAAGTTCGTGTTTAATAATACTGGTATAACTGGTATAGTACAGTTATCTAGTATTAAAATGGGTTGAACTTGTACCGGTGTCAGCGTCAACCGCAAACAAAAAAAAGAATGAAAACGTAAAAATTGTAGTAGTATTTGTGGTATTTTTACTGTTAGTTATTATAACTGTTATAATGCGCTTTCTTTTTAATTTGTATGCATATATTCAAATTATGGTAAAAGAAGCCTTCACGTGCCTGAATGCAGCAGGAAACGCCATGAATATTGACATTTTTACATAGGCGGAAGCGGTGTCAAAATAAAAGATAAACATTCTTTTGGCACCTGAGATGTATTTTGAAATAAAAATGTGAAATTATTTTATACGTCCATAGCTGCGGATGCCGTGATAGAAAGACGTATTTCAATTTTTCGACGGACCGAAAACAGGCGAGCTCCAAAACAATCGTCACGAGCCAAAGGTCAGCCAATGAGATGAGCGGAAGTTTTACGTTGCGGTAATCCGGTTCAGACATGACAAGTGCGGCCGCCCGGAGCTGAACTCAACCCCCCAGTGTCCAGCACGCTTTGTAAACTACACTGTTTACTGTCTCATAACAGCACCGGGCCTGCATAGCCACTGCAATGGTTGACTGATAAGCGGCGGACACGTTTGTTCTAGCGTATAGTCTTTCCTTTGTAAGCTAGTTTGCTCGGTCAGTGAGTAGTGGTGCTCTGCATATGGGGCGGCGAGTAGCCTGACGCCCCATACGCGTCTCACCACAGGCCGGACGAGGCTTCCACTGGAACCCGGTGGGGGACAAGACACTCACATGGGAGCTTTAAAACCCCGTGGACGCTTCTGGTAATAAACGGGTTGCTCAGAGACAGTTAGCCCTCTCTTAACTGTACCGTACCCAATTCCTGTGAAAGTGAGACCCGTCAAGCCTTCACGGTGGAAACGAGAAGAAGAGCAAAGGTAATGTAAAGCTAAAATGTCAATATTTGACTCCTCGGTTTGGCCCTTCGTCAGTAGTAACGTCATGTAATAGAAAGAAGACCATGGCTTCTGTTACTGGTATACTTGTTGGCTAACACAGAAAGGCTATTGGACATAAATGTGTAACAAACAAGAATTACTTTGCTATTAGAAACAAGAGGCTACAATACACTTTAACCAGCGCCCCTATATGGGACACCGAAACTAGGGGGGACGGGTGTGTGTGTGTGTGCGTGTGTGGGCTGGAGTTGAGTATCTATGTGACAGAAAATACATCATGCTGTTCATGGTCTTGTTGTCAAATAAATAAGCTTAGATTTGGCCCATTTGGTTCGTAATTTCTCCAATATCAATGTTCACCAGGGGCATGACATCACTCCTACTTCCAAAAGGGGACAACACAGAAAAAGCCCATAACATGAACTAGACTGGACTTTGGTTAGATGAGCAGGATTGGTTGTTGCTGTGTGGTTTGCTGAGATTCTATCTGGATCATGCTGTTGATCAAATGTTACCTCACAATCAGACAGATAAGAGTTTAAAGCTCATGACGGTCTTTGTCTATTCCAAAAGTATGAATCTGTTTCCATGTCAGATGAATGCTGTGCGGGGGGGCACAGTCACCTGGCGTCCCCAGCCGTGGCAGGACGGGGACGGGGGAGGAGGGGAGCCCCTGTCCGACAGCGACTCGGAGGAGGAGGACTTCCCCGATGACACCACCACCCCACTGGGAGACTACGTCACACACGGTGAGATGGGAGAAATAGATGGTTTGAGAGGCGTTTGTTGAGACAGGAAGTCAAGTCACGTCAAGTCGCACCAAAACCTCTTATACTCACCCCCTCCCCTTCCCCTGATTCTTCTTCTTCTCTCCCCTATACACTCTCGACCCTCTTCTTCTTCCTCTTCTTCTTGCCTGTTTTAGGACTGAAGCAGCTTTTGGATGCTCAGCAGTTGTGTGATGTTACGTTACTTGTGGAGGGGAAGAAGTTCATGTGTCACAGGTATGTCCGCCATCTTTCCTGAATGAGTGTGATGAGGGGCTCTCTTTTTACTTTATTCTAAAGATGTTTAAAAATACATAGTACATGCCGAGTGAGAAGAGCTTTACATCTCACATCAATTAATTTAGTAGCTATTATTCATAATTTATGCTGATAGAAGGAAGTAATGTAAAAGCAGGAAACTCCTCATATTGGTGACAAGTGACTAACAGGAGTATCAACATCATCGTTGCATAAGTTACTGTCTGTTGACTACTTTAATAATTGTTCCAGCACTAATTACAGCACAGAATGCAGGTTCTCTAACAAGCTGAAGCTAACACAGAGATTTTGAAGAGAAGGAGAAGGTAGAAGGAAGAGAAACAAGGAACAAAAAGTTTGAATCTGATAAAGTTGCTACAACACACCCCCTCTTGTTCAACAGAATTTGCAGATTGTGTTTTATAACAAAGAGATCCTGTTAAAAGGAATGTATTGGTATGAGAGCAAGCCATCCAAAATGTCCTTTTCCATCCACTCAGGGTCCTCCTGGCAGCCGTGAGCCCGTATTTCCGCGCCATGTTCACAAGCCCCCTGGTGGAGTCTCGCCTCACTGAGATCCGGCTGGAGGAAGTGACGCCCTCCGTCATGGAGACCGTCATTCAGTTTGTGTACACCGGCGAGGCGGGGCTCTCTCTGGACACGGCTGAGGATCTGTTTGTGGCTGCCAATCGGCTTCAAGTCATGCCTCTGCAAGACCTCTGCTCCAGGTAGATGTTTGTGTTTCTGTGGAGTGGAGTGAGAATGTTCACAGCCTCATGTAGAAGAATGTGCTTCCCAATTCAACATGGCTACATCTTCACTTGACACATGGCTTTTGTTGACATACTGCAGCAGTGCTTTGTATTGTTTTTCCGAGGCTCATTATCTCTCTATATCCTCTGCCTGTCCCTCTTTCCCTCTATCTGTCTCTCTCTCCCTTGTGTTTACCCCTCTGTAATGTCCCCAGGTTTCTCTTTGAGCACCTCTCAGTGGATAACTGCTTGGGGATGTATTCTCTGGCTCGCTCTCATCACGATCAGCTGCTGTTGCGAGCCTCCTTGAGGCTGGTTGCCCAGCACTTCCCCCGCGTGGCCCGGCAAAAAGACTTCCTTCTGCTTGACCACGGCACCTTAGGAAGTCTCCTGAGCTCTGACCGCCTGGGGGTGGACTCTGAGGCGGAGGTCTATGATGCAGCACGCCGTTGGGCAGAACACCAACCCTTGGACCGCTACGCCCACATGCCAGCACTACTCCATCACCTGCGGCCCGGGCTGCTGTCTCAGGAGGAGAGCCGGAGACTGAGCCAAGAGTTGGGGCCCGCTGCAGCCGGCGAGGGCCTGGGGGGCCCTCTAAGACCACGGGAGGGCATGTTTGAAAAAAAGATAGTCTGCGTCGACCTGACGCCTCGGGAAGATGAGAATTTAGTCACCAGAGACTATACGGTGGACTGCTTTGATCCCCGGACAGGAAAGTGGGAGAAGCTGGCCGCTCTTGGGTCGCTTGTTAGCCCAGGCTGCACAGCTGTAGGGGACAGGTTGTTTGTAGCTGGTGGAATCCTGCGGACAGGCTCTGTGTCTGCAGCCGTACATGAATACGATGCTGTTTTAGACCGCTGGATAGAACGGCCTTCCATGGTCCAGCCCAGGGCCATGCTCGGCCTGCTGGGCTGCGGGGAGTCACTCTATGCTCTGGGTGGCAGCAACCGCTCAGCCCTGCTGGACTCCAGCGAGACCCTGGAGCTTTCTACACTACAGTGGGCCCCCGGGCCCCGGCTACCGCTCCCTCTGCGCGCCTTCGCCTGTGCGGCTTTACGCGGACGGCTTTACCTACTGGGCGGAACCACGCTGGAACAGAATCGAGCTGTGGTCCACTCGGGGGTGCTTATTTATCACACCGTGACAGACTGCTGGACGCGCGTGGCACTCGACTCCGGCGCCACCTGCCTCGCTGGTGGAGTAGCAGTGCGTGGAGGTGTCTGTGCCATCGGTGGATACATGAGGGATACCACCAAGTTCCTCGATGGAAACTACACCAATCTGGAGACTTTAGATGCTACTGGCCGCGTGCTGTTTTTCAGAGAGGGCAGAGGCTCTGGGATAGAGAGGGAGGTGACTGGGGGAGGGGTGATGGTTACCGCAGAGCAGCGGGGAGGTGTGGGAGGCGGGAGCGACCGAGCCCCGAGTCCCGTGGTCTTTCCCGGGCTGCCGCGGCGGATCGCAGCCGGGGGCGTCGCCCGGTGGAAACGGAGGATTTACGTGCTCGGCGGGGAAAACGGCTCACGGTTCTATGACAGTGTGTACTGCTGGAAGCCCGGGTGGCGCAGCTGGGTCCAGAGACGAGAGAAGCTCCCCGGGGATACCGGAGGGGTGAGCCAGTTTGGGTGCACCACTCTAAAGTTCCCCAAGAAACACATCCTGTCCAGACTGAGACTAGCCAAAGAAAACTGCAAGAAGGCCAGTGACTAGTTTGACAGCGACCAGCCACCACTGACATGCTGACAGCCATCAATGTGACACCGTTAACAGGCTAAGTTTGAATTAGCCAGAAAATGCAACTTCGCCTGCATCGTAAAATTATGATTTTTAACAAGAAAAAGACCTTTTCATACGATTCTAGAGCAGCTTAGAGTAGCTTATGAAAGATTCAATGATGCAGACAGATGTGGGATCAAACACTACAGACACACAGGATAACACCGTCATATTTACAGTTTATATACAGCAGTGGTTCTCAAACTTGAGAACTTTACAGCACGAGTACAAACAGTTACTGACACAACCTGAAAGTTGTGTCAGTTGACAACAACAGTTTCAACAACAGTTTCAACAAAAACCCAAATTTTTATTGCAAAGGAAATAATAACGGGGGGCATGTAGGTACCATCATTGGTACTTACTACCACAGTTTGAGAACCACTGATATACAGGCAGGTGGGACCAGAAACAAGGTAAAGGACTGACACGAACCAGAATGTCACATAATCGACCAGAACAGGAGGATTTACAGCCAAAATCAAACGTCATTTCCACTTTATCTACTTAAATCTTTAGTCTGATAACTTTCTTCAGAGCAAACGACATCAAGCAATGGTAGTGCAGGATAAATGGCTACTAATGTCCTTGTGTGTGTCGCACCTGGGTCATCTGCCTGCCTCATTTTTTAGCCGTGTTTGAAATGTGTGCAAACCTAAGTGAATTTTAGAGTTTTTGAACAGGAGCCTGTAAACACGCAGGTGGTTGCGTCAGTGAAACCAAGCTGTGTGTGTTTACGTGTTCCATTACCTTTGCATCAAAAACATAAACTCCCGCTGACCCCCCTCCTGCTGTTTTTTTTAATCGCCGTGTTCAGTTGAACGCACAATAGGGACGTAATGTAGGCAGAGACCTCGATGAGGAATCGAGCATAACATCACAGCTACTGTGGACCGGCCAGCGTGTCGGCCACATATTTACATAATGAAACACTCTTTTCTGAAATGTTCTGGTACCGTAGTTTCTCTTGTTGACCCTCCAACCTGCCTTTATTCTCCATTTACGTGGAGAGCATTAGTCTCACTGGCCATAAATGAAAGAAACCTCTGTGTTTCTCTCAACTACCTGTTCTCCTCTCACCAGGTGGTCAAGTCAAGTCAATTTGATTTCTATAGTCCAATATCACATACAATGTCTCAAAGGGCTTTACAGAGCCACAACATCAGTCCCACCCCAGCCCAAAGCCCTCTAGGAAGACCAGGGGAAAAACTCCTTAAACCCTAACGTTTAAGGAAAAAAAGGAAGAAAGCTCCTGGTGACTGTAGCTCGCTCTTATATCTTCATCTTCCGTACGTTTATGCCCAGACGTGGGCCCAGGTGCTGGTGTGTGAGCTCACATCAGACCCGCCATAGCTCACACAACCCTGTGGCACTGCTCACCTTGATCCATCATCGTCAGTCCTTACACAGGCACAGCAAGACTTGCCTCTGCTGTTGTTGTTGTTGTTGTTGTTGCCGTTGCCCAGTGGTTCCTACTAAGACCCACTGCTTCAACAAACCCTATCTGTACTGTGTCAGATCTGTATCACTCATAAATCCAGCACTCCTGCCCAGCATATTCTACATAGAAACACCAGTTCAGTGCATTTTATCTTTATATGTCAGGAGACGAAGGTGGTGAAAATGACGGTCTCTGGTTTTTAGCTGGTTTTAAAGAATTGACACCATTTAGACTTTTTTATCTGACAATTTAAGTATCTCTATAATTGTCTTTTTTAGAAACTACAATTCCCCCAAAAATGTGTGTGTGCTGCGTACAAGGATGGAGAGCTATTTATCACACCGCACTGCTGTTTTGTTATTCCTCTGATGACGTCACCCTAAGCGGAACAAGCTGAGCTACGCCAAATGCAAATCATGCTTCATAACGACACTAAGAAACCCTCTATACTCTTAAACAATCCAGTACCACGTATGTTTGATCCACACACATTTACCCACACAAAGACGACGACACACACACACACACACATCCCATCCTCTGCATTTCACCAGTCTTAACAGGGATTTGGGGGGAGAACATGCAGGGGGCACAGAGCTTCAAACCCCCAAAAACCTCCTTGCTGTGAAGTAACAGTGCTAACCCACTGCACCACCACGCTGCCTAAAGAGAAGGAAAGTGGCAACTTTAATAGAAACAAGACTCGATTGCTTTGTTTGTCGTAAGAAACAATTAGTCTTTCAAATTGAATGTCTGGAACCATTTGCTTGACTCGTCTATAATGAGATTATTACGCCCGATTGTTGTCGTCGACATTGGTTCATTCGCTTTTTGAAAAATGTTCTTTGAGGAAATTTAGAAATCATTTAGAAATCCTGATGACAGATTTACAGAAGAGGAGAGTTGACATTCCGTCTCATGTTGGGGAATGAGACAAAGACATCACGGCCATAAGATGAATATGTGTTGGCCGTGACTTATTAAAGTGTGGGGACATGATGATCTTGTGGCCATTGAAGCTATTTAAGCGTATTTGTACTGTCACATTACATTTATTTGTGTCCACACATTGTTTTGTTATTAACTCAGGATGGCACCTCTCCTCTTCTGCACTGATTGGCAACAGAATTTGAAGGTTTTTCCTCGTCCCGTTCTCCTGCCAGGCTTTGTTAAAATCAAACAATCCTTTAATTGCGACTTCACCAATTTGATGATGATTAGTGAAGATGATGTGGTTGATGTTAATAAGTGAATAGTAAAGGTAAACTGGCACAGCTTGACTTCTCTTGTATTTCAGGAATCTTTGTGGGAGAAACATGACTTGATAATAGCTTGTATTGTTTAAAATTGATAATTAGTATTTTTTAATTTTGAAAACATGATTGTGTGTCATGGTCACACTCAGTGTTTGGCAACCCTGCTTGAAACCTTTTGAGTCTTTGTGTATATTTGCAGTTTCTCCACACCCTCTGCAGAGCCTTCAGGTGGGGCATGCAGCTGTCGGCAGCTGTGTGACGACGGTCCCTCTATGGCTCCGCCCACAGGATGGTGGAACGTGAGCCATATGGAGGTTGGGATCATTTGAACACATCGGCGTTGCACCTTTTTATTTATTTCACTGTATTTGACTGTTATTTCTTGGTGTTTTGGAGTGATCCATTTTTTAAATCCTTTTTTTTTTAAATCAAGATTATTAACTATTGATCCTGGCCAAACAATCTAAACTGGAATTTATCACAGAATTATATTAAATCTTGTCTTACATCATGTGTAGTTTATGGTCTTACTGCCTATTTTGCCATTACAGGAGCACAATAATGATAGAAGGTAACTGAGAAAATCCGATTGCTGGTTTGTCTGTATTACGCTTATTAATGTACTTTGATGAGCAAGAGAAAGGACGGAAAGATTTCTGAAAGATGGAAACTTAACTGTCAATTTTGTTATTAATTCAATCAGCACTGACTGATTTGGCCTCAAAATGTCATCAATGTAAAGGTGTTATTGTTGTTTTAAATATTTATTTCACCATGAAGTTTTGGAAGGAAGGATTAAATTGAATCATGAATCCATGCGACCTAAGGAACTTTTTTAATTAATAGGATTTTGTTTCCTGACGACAGAAAGGCAGCGGTCAATTAAAGAGTGAATCCCTTATCGTGGATACTAGAGACTATTATTACCAGTGGTGTCAATATTAGAGATCTAAGAGTATTAACGCTTTGTAAACAATAAGCAGGGAATATATGTTTTTTTTAACCCTTTAACAACCCAATAAATCAGGGAGGTTTCAAGTGCTAACAAACAGAATCATAATTTTCTCGGAACTTCCATTGGCAGTGTGATACAGTTACATAATCTCCCCAGATGTCAGCAGATGTGGAACTTCCCTAATTTCCCAGCTTAAAGGCAGATGTCTCGGGCAGTTTTGCAGTTTAGCACCCCAGTCAAGTGTAGCAAGAATAGGAAGTTGTCTAATGTCATGTAGCACTTACAGTCACTCACAGCCGTCATTAAACAACTTCTTTGTTTCATTATGAGCTCTTGGCTTCGTCTACTATAATTCCTCACAGGCAATATGACAAATTATATATGTTATCTGATTTTTTGATGAAGACGTAAAATCAGTCGGTACTTTTTGAGCTTTAGTTCAGTGATTTTATCCAGCATCTTGCCTCTGCTCTTCTTCACCCAACCCTCGATCATCAGATTCCTGCTTTGTCTCTCTTAACGGAGAGATCATTTTCTACCTACACTGACCTGACACAGTGCTAGGATGTTTTTAAGAAGCACCTACAGATCACACGTTAATACTAAAATGATGTCCTTTTACTGTCACTGGGCTCCTGGATAGACTAACCCTATGTTTGCTTCTTCACTTGCTGTTTCAAACTTAAGTTAACGTGGGCGTGAATGTGACCGTTTTCGCACGGTAGTGTCACAGCTGGCATCGGCTGGGTGGCGAAACCAGTCCTGTCTTCCCTACAAGGAAACACTCTTGTTAGCTGCTGTATTGGCCTCCGGTTGTAAAACACTGCCACAGCACGGCAGGAGGCATCAAAACATGTTTCTACACTCGTTCATTAGTTTAGTTTTGCTTTTAACATGTCCCCCATCTGAATAATGAAAGACACATACTTAGTCCAGTCATCAAAATGCAATAAATAGTGTCACTTTCAGAGGGTGTGAAGCTCTGAAATGAGAGATTCTGCTGTTTGTAATTACTTGACCATTCTGTCATTTTTTTCTTCTTCCCTCATTTCCATGATATACTCTGGATTTTCACCCAGATATTACATACAAATGAATACGTTTATTTTGTTTTTTTTAATATCCCTGCATACAATTGCGTGTTTAAAGCTTGTATGATGTGAAAAGTAATTGTGTGTGCATGTGTTTTCTATGCTGGGGGGTTGTACCTCTATTCAACACAACAAGGTCTTCACAAACATACACATCCTCATTCGTGCAATCTAATGATGTTTTTGAAATGAAAGGCAAATGGATGTTTTGATGTCAGCAGTTCTATCAAATGATTAAAGGACTATTTGCTTATGTGTCTTTTATCTTGTGATTTTATTGCCAGCCTCACTATTTGTGTCGGATATTTTCTACCGTCAGCATGTCAAGTTTACACACACCCTTAGTGGTTTGGTGTTAATCATTACTGTAATTCATAACCTGCTTACTGACCAGTGTCATTACTGGTTGAAGGTTTTAGTTTAGCCTGTGCATCAGTCAGCTCGGGATATTAGCATTATCATAAAGTAATAGGGACGTATAGGGCGTTAGTAACATTGAGCTAGTTTGTTTAGTAAAGTTTTCAACTACCTGGCAGAGCAAATGGAGAGCCCTTCTATCAAACCCCCTGCGTCTGACAAGGTGACCATCAGCAACCCAGCAGACATCTGCATCATTATTGGCTATTTCCTCCTCGTCTTAAGTGTTGGTATCTGGGTGAGTCAGATTTATTTTATACCTATATGCTTCCTATAACTAAATCCATGAGTAGGTCAAGGTCATGTTGCAGCTGGTCTGTGTTCCAGTCTATGTTTCGGACCAACCGTGGGACAGTTGGAGGCTACTTCCTAGCTGGACGGTCCATGACTTGGTGGCCAGTGAGTTCATCCGTTTTGACTCTCAGATGATTGAAGTTGAAAAGATGTAGGATTAAAATGTTAGTGATACGCTCCTGAATTTGGATCTATTCGCTGTTTGTCCAGGTTGGTGCGTCTCTGTTTGCCAGTAACATAGGAAGTGGTCACTTTGTGGGCTTGGCAGGCACCGGGGCAGCCAGTGGTATCGCTGTGGGAGCGTTTGAGTGGAATGTAAGTGCACATTCTACATACTTAATTTTTAGACAGCATTATCATCAATTATATCTATGTACAGTGACATGCTGCCTTGACATGGGCCTTTTTTTCTAATGCACCAGGCTTTGTTCATCGTGCTGCTGCTTGGGTGGCTGTTTGTACCCGTCTACCTCACAGCTGGGGTAAGGCAGTGCAGGTTGTAGTATCATTTCACTGCAACATTGATGGCAAATCCTAAACAGATCCCTCTTGAATGAAACGTGCTGTATTAGGTGATCACAATGCCCCAGTACCTGAAGAAGAGGTTTGGTGGGACCAGAATCAGCCTCTACCTCTCCATCATCTCTCTGTTCCTCTATATCTTCACCAAGATCTCTGTGAGTCCTCCCATGTCCCTTCACACAGTCAGAAGATCGAAGTGCATCGTCATGGTAGTTACTGTTTTCCCGTCCCACACTCCATCCCTGCAGGTGGACATGTTTTCAGGCGCGGTGTTTATTCAGCAGGCTTTGGGGTGGAATATCTATGTGGCTGTCATTGCTCTCCTGTTTATCACAGCTTTATACACTGTTACAGGTTTGTAGTGTGTGTGTGTGTGTGTGTGTGTGTTTGCGCGAATGTATTTGCAAACCAGATGATTTCTTACTTGTGAATTTAACCTGGTCATAAAACCATTTATATTTATTTAGTATAAAAAAACACTTCCTCATGGGGTGTGTTTGTGTGTGTGTGTGTGTTTCACCAGGTGGCCTTGCTGCTCTGATGTACACTGACACCGTTCAGACTGTTGTCATCATTGTCGGGGCCTTCGTCCTCACAGGATACTGTAAGCAAATTTTGATGTTATGATTAATATACATAAATACATATATTTGAATTTTCTGACAGATGTTTACATGATGTAAAAATAAATCGGCAAAGGTTTTTCAGGTACATGTGTAGCCATGAATCTGTAGAGGCCATATTTACATGTTGTGTTAAAATGCAATCTGTTTCCAGATACGCTATCCAGAAAAGGAAAAATGTATGTTAATCCAACATATAAATGTGCACAGAATGAATGAATTGTCACTGTGTCTCATATTTTGCATTATACTGTTTGTTACTCAAGCAACCTCACTACAGCAAAGATATTAACCCAGGTCAGCAATCAATCATTAATACAACATAGCACTGTCTGCTGACACAGCCGGGCCACAAAATTTGCAACTATGATGCATCAGCCGCCCCATAATACAATAATCAATGCATCTCAGTCTAACAGATTGAACCATCTGTAGTAGATGTCCATCTGAGTCAATGTTGAGAGTAGACAAGAATAGAAGTAGAGATGACAGATCGAGGGAAGAGGAGGAAATCAGATGGTGATGACTCACAATGCTGCCTTCAGCTCAAGCTCTGGGCCCTTTAGAAACAAAAATAGTCTTTCACAAAACATTAGTTTATCACCGAGAAATGATGGAAACAAAGGAACATCCCTTACATCTATTGTCTTGGCCTTTGCCCAAGCTGCAGTGTTCATATGAATCAGAAAGAGTCCAAAGTTCCTCTTGTTCTAGTTTCTAGTTCCTCATACAAGGACATGAAACCCCTTGTGGATGTCATTTGTTCAAAGGATACTACTCATCTTTTCCTCTCTTCGCCTCCAGCTTTTGCTAAAGTAGGAGGCTACAGTGCTCTGCTGGCAGGCTACAGGTCTGCGATACCCAGTGCCGTCTCCTCCCTGGACCCTCAGCGCTACAACATCTCCCCTGATTGCTACCTCCCCAGACAGGACGCCTTCAGCTTGCTGAGGGACCCGGCCACAGGAGATCTGCCCTGGCCTGGGGTGGTGTTTGGGATTGCAATAGTAGCAGGCTGGTACTGGTGCACAGACCAGGTTAATATCTCTGGGTTCAGGGTTCTTGGGTTTGATTATACATCTACTAGGACAACTAAAGGAGGGGGAGATAGAGGGAGGTCAGAGGTTGAATACTGTACAGTCTGGAGCATCAACAGTATACTCTACCTGCTTCACTCCTCTCAGCCTGTCTTGTAGAGATGAAGACCCTGACCCGCCCCAGTCTCATGCATCATTGTTATTATTATCAACAGTCATATTGAATTTAGCCATCATCTAAAGGACTCAAAACAGTTATCTCCTTTTATCCATTATCCCTTTACGCTATCCATTATCCCTCCTTCCCAACTCCAGCGATCAATTTATAGACGATGACTCAAACAGGATCAAAATGTGGATTAATCCGTGCACCTCTGGCATGTCTCTTTTTTATGTTAAGTTCATTGCTTGCCCTCTGTATGTTTATCTTAAGCGTGATCAATAATTTACCCAACCTAAGTGCATGACTGAAGCAAAAGTGATGAACCAGCACAACTGTACTAATCCACAGGGAGAATGGAAAGACCCGCAGGACCTTAGGGCCAAAAGACACGACAGTGCATGGCAGTGTGCAGTATACGGCCATTTTACTGGTTGTAGACGGATTTTACTTGATGAATAAATGTGATAGTCTTTTCTGTTTGAATTTGATTTCCTGCTGTGTGGTTGTCAAGGTGATAGTCCAGCGGTGCTTGGCGGCTCGCAGTCTGACCCATGTGAAAGCGGGCTGCCTCATGTGTGGCTACCTCAAACTGCTGCCCATGTTCCTTATGGTTTTCCCCGGCATGATCAGTCGGGTCCTCTACCCAGGTCTGACGTTTTCTGAAACTTTCCAATTGCAACATCTTATAAAAATAGATAATAGTGTGTGTGTGTGTCTCTGTGTGTGTGTGTGTGTGTCGCTGTGTGTGTGTGTGTGTGTCTGTGTGTGTGTCTGTGTGTGTGTGTGTGTGTGTGTCTCTGCTCCTGTAGATGAAGTTGGCTGTGTGGTCCCTGAGGTGTGTAAGGAGGTGTGTGGGACTGAGGTGGGCTGCTCCAATATTGCTTATCCAAAACTGGTTGTGTCAGTAATGCCAAATGGTGAGGACAGGCCACGCCCATTTGTGTACAGCCTCCAACAACTCTGAATCAATTGTCACTGGATGTTGTCTAAATAATCTCTCTTTCATCCATTATCCCTTTACTTTCCCCTCCTATCTCCAAATCCTTCTACTCCTCTCCCTGTCCTCCTTCTTCCCTTGGTCCCTCTCTGCCTCCTGTCCTCTCTCCTTGCAGGTTTGCGAGGTCTGATGCTGGCGGTGATGCTGGCTGCTCTCATGTCCTCTTTAGCCTCCATCTTTAACAGCAGCAGCACTCTGTTCACAATGGACATCTGGACTCGCATCAGACCACAGGCCAATGAGAGCGAGCTCATTATTGTGGGCAGGTTGGTAAACAGACCCATTTTCTGAAAACAAATAATATCTAAAATAGTTTTGAGTCCTTTGTCTTTTGTTCTCTTCACATAGAGTTTCCTCTCTTGTGCAGATTTGGAATGTGTACTTTTTTTGAGTGAAAAGTTGTTTTCCTTCAGCTTGTTTCCCTGTTTTGGTCCTGTTGTTTTCACATTTCTCACCAGAAGGGGGCAGACTGCTGTGCCCTCCTAAAATCTGTGTTGCTGATAGTTTATACAAACACAATTAAGGACATTGCAAAGTCTAATAAAGGTTTTATAGAATGAGATTAACACGTTGTATTCAAATAAATGTACATTGAATGAAAATGTAATTAGTTGACAACCCTGGGCTCCTCTTCTCCTCTCCTCTCCTCTCCTCTCCTCTCTAGAGTGTGGGTGTTGTGCATTGTAGCCATTAGTATCTGTTGGATTCCAGTTGTCCAGGCGGCTCAGAGTGGTCAGCTGTTTGATTACATCCAGTCAGTGTCCAGCTATCTGGCTCCTCCCATCGCCTCAGTCTTCCTCCTGGCTGTGTTTGTGAGGAGGGTCAATGAATCGGTGAGAAATCTCGATACATGCTGGATAACAATTTGTGAAAAAGGACACTTGGTGCTTTTTGTTATCACACTGAAACATCTGCTAATCCTGAGCTCAGCTAACCTCGTTTATATTGTTGTTGTATAGTTGGATAAGTACTTGAGAAGATCATAAAATCCACAAGGTGTGTCCACAAGACACACTGGAGCCTCAATGTTTTTCCTCCTGCTTTTGTAGACTATATGTTGCAAATACTAGATAATATCCTGTATACGATGGCTTCCCTCTGCCTCTCAGGGTGCCTTCTGGGGTCTGATAGGCGGCCTGGTGATGGGCCTGTGTCGGATGGTGCCAGAGTTCTGGTTTGGGACCGGTAGCTGTATTTTCCCCTCTAACTGCCCGTTTTTGGTGTGTGGGATCCATTATCTTTACTTTGGCATTATTCTCTTCCTCTGCACATCATCGCTGGTGCTCCTGATCAGCTACTGTACCAAGCCCATAGACGACGAACATGTAAGTGATCCACTGTAGTCAAGGACGTACTGATTTAGATTGCACATTCATAATGACATCATCAACAGTTAAGAATTCTCTGACAGTCCCTTGGGCTAAACTGAGGGTTGTGTTTTGTGTCTGATCTCACTCTGAGCTCGCTGTCCTTCCCTCCAGCTCCATCGTCTGGTTTTCAGCCTGCGCCATTCCAAAGAAGAAAGGAAGGATTTGGATTGGGAGCAGGAGGAGGCAGGGAGGAGAGCGCGGCGAGAGGCTGAGCTGAGGAAGAGGCAGAGAAATGAAAGTGAGTCAGGTAGGAGCAGAGGACAAATGGAGAAAACACATACCCACAAATACTGATTCCTCTCTGTTACATTTCCAAGTGGCCGAGGAGGAAGTCAAATCTGGAATCTGTGGCCAGGTGGGCTGGTTCAGTGGAGGGGACAGCAGCGGTGGCGGCAAAGTTTCCCCTGAGGAGGACGCTCCTGAAGCATCGGAGCAGCTTCCTGACATCAGTGAGGTGCCGGTGTGGAAGTACACCGTGGATGCCAACGCTCTCATCATGATGACCGTAGCAGTTTTCATGTGGAGTTACTATGCATAAGAAGTCTTCAGTGGACTTCACACTACTCAAATGTTCCACATAATATGTCAAATAAATGATGGATTGAGAGGAAATATTCTATAACTCTACCAATATCATTGTATTTTCCCCTTGGCTGACAAAAGGTTAAGCCCTCTCAGCATTTTTGTATATTTGTGCAGAATACGTGTGGAAATGCAGTTCTATCATGTTAGTATGCCATTACTGGATACTGTTACAGGCTGATTCAATCACAGGTCGGTTTAATCCGTGCCTGCTTCCTGCACTGGATTAAAGGTGAGATAAGAGGCAAGGTATCACACTGGAGATGCACACTAACAAGAAGCCAGTGAAGCCTGACGTTTGCATTGTTCTTTCAATGTTTTGGACCTTTTCAGCCACTCATTTAAACACACATACACAAGCACATTGTATCATATCTTGTCTCATTGTCGTGTCTACATCGAGTGCCTAAAATGTCACGTTTCCCTTTTACACAGACTAAACAGTTGAGCAAGTATGTGTCCAGTGTCTGCATTGTAGGATGTCTGGTGTCTGGATCCTGGTGCCCCTCCATGAGAGCTAAACGACCTTCAATTAGAGAGGACAAGGTCTTTAAAATGACAGGTTTGGGTCCTAATTGATCCCCACACTTTAGGTGACATCTCCCTTCAATTTCCAACATCAGTGTCTCATCTAATCTAATCCCTCTGTGATCTTCTTAGCTGCGTGGTCCTCAGGGAAAATCACTACAAGTCACGTGACCTCAGCTTGAAGTCTGTGAAGGGTTTAGTGCTGAGGGTTTAGGGTGGACATTGGGATTGGGCCAATGTGTTACGACCTGATCCAGGGGAATTAGGGTGCAACATAAATGTCAAAGAAAAAGGAAGTACAAGGAAGTCAAACAAACAATCTCAGTACAGTGACCGGAATGTGTCTGGAATCTTTCTAACGCACATTGCGGCTCAGGATGATAAGCGCTGGATTTCCAATGAGTTACAGACAATGTGGACAAACATTTTTGACAGAGTTGGATCCCTCTGCTCAGCTCTGTCCAAGTCAAATAAGGGTTCATTTTCACACAGGACATACTAACAAACACAGGAGCTTTTGCAGTCTGTGCTGCGTACTCTGTGTCTCTTAAAGTACGCGAGAGATTCCTCCAGCACTTCTTGGGACAGACAGAGAGACAATCCTGGGCTGACTCACTCACCGACTTGTCCGGGAACACGTGTCTTGAGTCCTGTGAGTGCATTAGGGGTGGACACTGGAAACCGGGAAGGGTAGCAAGAGTCATGGAGATGTAAATCAAGAGCAGCCTGTACACACCCACATAGTCCTCAAACATCTAAATGAAAACACCTGTGTGGATGTTTCATGGGTGAGCAGAGCCTTCAGAACACAAGAGACACATGTAAGTCATTTATGTTCCACGTGCACTGATTCTGTTTGATCTGAGCATAAAACTGATGTCTAAATGTCATCCTGTTGTTGCGCACAGTACTTGAAATCCCAATAGGTTTATTTTGGTTGTAAAATGTTACCGTCAGGTTTGATGTCCCTCTTTATGGAGCACGGCAAGGGGAGAGGGGGGATTATGGAGGGATAAGTAACAGAAAAGAGGGTAAAACATCTCTTCCTTCTCGGTTCTGCTTGGTTTGTTTTCACACGCAACTGCAGTAGATGCCGTGTTGGTGAGGCTCCCAGAGTGTGTGATTCAGATTTTCTTTTGTCTTCTGATACCTTGGGTACAATGAGGGGCAACGGGAGAAGCTTGACCACGAATGCACCCAGCATTAAAACCTGGTAAAAGATATCAGAGTAGGATATTATTCTGGTATGTGTTCTCTTGTTTTGTCTCATCGCTTGGTCAGGGTTAGTTTTAACAGCACCCCAGTGGTTTTAAGGGTCAGAACCACCTCTGGTTAACTTCAGCGTTAGACCAGATGTGTAGAGTTCATATAGACTTCCATGTTCAGATTTCCTCCTCCTGAAATAACTGCTTATCAAACAGAAAGTGAACTCATTTGTGTCAAAGTTATAGATTGTAGAAACTGTTAACTCATCACACACCACAGAAACCAGGTTGTCATACAGATTTCCAGTTTAATCATCACTTCTGTTTTTATTTAAGCAGATATATACCATAGCATTGTACAAGTCTGAAACCTACAGAGTTCTCCCATGCCTACCCAACCTTCTTTCCCCCTCCATGCAGTTTCAGCATCATTCACCACATCAGTTCTTTCATGTCCAGTCTGTCAGCTTGTGGGGGTGAGGGAGGGGGGTAAAGCGGCGGGGTGGGGGGAGGGAGGGGCGGAGAGAGAGAAAGGGGTTCTTCCAATAATTAAAGGTCAAGAGTCATCACCAGGCACTGTTCATATTACACTCCCAAAGAGCCAGTAGAGCTGCATATAGTCAAATCAAGCATCAACAAAAATCAATCTTCTTTACAGAGTCCTGTGCAACTCCCCGTACTCGTCACTATCCGCGAGGTATCCGACGCCTCGTTCTCCTGCAGGCTGGGTAGGAGGTAGGGGGGCTTTTTAAGGCTGGAAGCTGGTTTGTAGAGTTTCGGTGGTCTGCGGGTGGGGTCGGGTCGGCTCGCTTTCGGTGCGAGAATGGCGGCTTTGGCAAAACACTTGACCTCTGCCGATTCGGAGGACGGGAGGACGGGAGGAGGGAGGGGGGGGGGGGGGGGGGGGTAGACTGATACAGGAAGAACACAATCCTCAAGAATAAAAAATGGAATACAACAGGAAACAGTCCCCTACACACACACATACACACACACACGCACGCACACACCCCAAAAAAAAAAACTAACAAAAAAAACCCAACAAAATGGCAAACGAGCAAAAAATCAATCAAACCATACAAAGTGACATCAGGCCTTTTCAAAGTGACATCAAGTTGCTCCTTTTCACCCCCGTTCCATCCCACTGTTTTTTGGAAGTTCTCATTCATTAAGTTCCTCTTATCTCCCATGATTCTCTGTAAACCAGAAAGTAGTTGTGGCGTCTCCTCTTTGTGGCTGGTCAGCAAGGTTAGGGTCCGCTCTGATACGAGGACAGAGACAGGGTTGTGTGTGTGTGTGTGTGTGTGTGTGTGTGGGTGGGTGTGTGAGACTGTGTCCGTAATTAACTAATGGTATGGCTATAACAGGGTTAACGTCAGAGACACAGGCGATGATTTCAGCAGCATTATCAGGGAGGGGGGGGGGGGGGCTGTTCAGAGTACGACATTACAGCACATTCAGAGAAACGGAACTGCATGGCCCGGATGGACAGGTTCTGTACAGATGGCCATCTTAGAAGGAAGAAAAAAAAGAAACGAGAGAAAAAAATGAAGTTTGCTCTATACAATCACATTTCTATAGCCACGGTGAAACATTCCACCACTGAAAGCGTTTGACATCTGTTTGGATTGGGTACAGCTCGTTTCCTTGTCTGAAGCACCATTGTACAGCTACCGTAGACGTTTTTGTGGATGCGACAAAGAACACAGAACAAATAAAGCGGGTTCTGGGGGGGAGGGCGTTACATCGCGAGTGCTTGTTTCAATCAAATACACTGCCACATTTTTTTTTTCACCACATGAATTACCCAATAACCACGTGGTGGAGCCAGAAACCCAACATGGGTAAAGCGGGGGGGGGGGGGGCAGCAGGAGGGGACCCCAACCCTGGTATTGCAAACTTTCCAGTGGAGCACAGTGAGAGGAGAGAAAAGAGGGGGAGGAGGGCTTAAAAAAAAAGGCAAGGAGAGTGACACACCTCTCTTCCTTCTCTGCCTCTCAACCTCCCTTTGCTGAGGGCAAGTATGAGGAAAAGAGTATCGGAGCAAAAAGGAAACAAACACGGTCCTGGAGTGCCGACTCCTACTTATAATCCTCTCTCGTTTCTGTTCCCCCCTCTGAATGCCAGAGTGAACGGGCGAGCGAGCGAGGAGGGAGGCCGGAGGAGAACGGGGCAACGTGGAAACTGTCCTTCCCTCCTACCTCACGTCCTCCCTCCTGTCCTCCCTCTTGGGGCGGATGGGCTGCAACCCGTCGGCGGGCTGCTGGACCCAATTGTTATCGTGGAGGCCGACGCGGCAGCCCGGCGTGTCTTTGTCCGTCCGCCGGCAGCACATCCAGTAGGAGCGTCCGTAAGGCAGGTCGTGGTGGTAAGGTTTGGGATGCCAGCGGCACAGGGAAACGTCCCCGCGCTCGTATTGCCGCTTACACTGTTTGCAGGGGTCGTCCCTGTAAAGAGGGTCTTGGTTCCAGCGCGAGTCGACTGCGCGCACCCCGTACGTCTCGATCAGCGCCTTGAAGTAGTGACAGGTGCACTTGAGGGCGGCCAGGGACCGCGTGGGCAGATAGCTAAAGATGTTGACCATGATGTGGTCGGGGAGCAGCAGCATGTACTGGCGCGGTTCGAGAAGGCGCTGGATCTGGAAGCGGATCTCCAGGAAGTCGTGCGATACGTGGCGGTAGAGGCGACAGAGGGACGGGTCCGAGCAGTCGTCTGTGCCGGCCGAAGGAGAGTCCGGCCGAGCCGCCCTCTCCGCCGAGCCGACCGCCCCGGGGCCATTGTTGTTGGCACAGTCCAAAGAGCACATTCCTGACCCGCCGTCCGTGCCCTTTCCTTTCCCATCCTCCTCCACGCCTCGAGGAGGTTGAAGGAAGAAAAGTTGCCCGGGAGGAGGATCGTCTGACGAAGGGTCAGCGGAGTTGCCGACGCCGCCGGGGACGACACCCCCTCCGCCGCCGGGCATGGCGAAACACACCGTCTCTTCCTGCACATTCTCCGTGCTGTCTTTGCCGTAGAACACACACTGGTCCACCGCCCCGGTCACCACCACCTCCACGTGGAAGCCGGTCACCCTCTCCCTGCCGACGCCCACGGACTTCTTCTCCCCGCCGGAGAGCTCCTGCGACGCGTCCGGGAGACCACCGGCCGACCTGTCTGGGTGATGGTGGTCTCCGTCTGGTTTCGGCGCAGCGGTTGTGGCGGCGAACAGGAGACTGCTGGGGTCTCGCGAGGAGGGGCTGACAATTTGGTAGAGGTCGCAAGTGATTTTCTCTTTGGCCCTGGCGGCTGCCTGGTTGCCCCCCCCGCCACAGCTCATGAACATACAGCGGGACCTGCCGGCCGGCTCCAGCTGAGACCGGGGATCCAGGTTCGACACTCTGAACGCTATCCTCACCTCGCCGTGGCTGTGGCTGGGGGGCGGAGGCGGGGCTACCATGCCGGACCCCGACTCCCCTCCTCTGATGTGCTCCCTCTCTCCGTCCTTACTCGACGAGTCTGTTCCGTTTCCAGAGCCGGAGCCTGGTTGAAGCCGATTTTCCAAGTTCTGGGACTCAAAGTGTGCGATGGCTTGAGCCACCCTGCACGACTCCTGCTGCTGCTCCTCCAGCTCCTGGTCCGTCTGGATGGGAGATGTCGACCTCGGGGGTTCGTCGGAGGGATGGCTATTCGAACCGTCCGAGGCAAACACCATAGGAGTGGGGTCCGACACGGTGCCCCGGAGTAGCGTGTGGGGGGGGAGGCCCTGGTTGTGGGTGATGGTGGTCGTGGGAGGAGTTTGATGTTGGTTCCCTTGAACGGCCACGATCCCCTGAAGGGCCATGGCCGTCCTCTGCTCCACCAAAGCCACCATCTCTGCCACCGACAGCAGGTCCGTCTCATTCACTCCTCCTAGTGGTGGCTCGTCGGAGCTGCAAGGTGCGCTGGATACAGGAGTGGGGTCCCGGCTCAGGTTGGACTCCGATGGTTGCGAACGCGCCGGAGGGTCGTAGGAGGAGCATCGCCGTCGCCGCTTGGCTTTGCTGCAGTCGGTTGCCCAATTACCTTTTACCTGCAAAGAAGGAAAATCAGTCATATTAAATGTTTTAAGTCGTCCTGCAGCACTGACAAAAACATCAAAACGCTCAATTATACAGCAGATAAAAGCGTCTTCATGGAACTTAAAATGAGTTTCCAATCAGCAGCAACCTGGAAGCTCATTCCTTACCTTCATGGCGCTGGGTCTGGGCTGCCCTGCTCCACTGAACTGGTGGGCGACAAAAAAGGCGATCTTCTCCTTGGTGTTGCCCGGCTTGATGACGTACCAGGTGTCTAACAGCACGCGGCCATCCTCCATCTGGGAGCCGGAGGAGGGGGGCGAGGGAGGGGCTAGGGAAGCCGGCGGGACCTGGCTCTGCGTCAGCGAGCCGGGCGCCAGCTGGGGTTCGGGCGGGGTGTTTTCTGAACCCACGTCGTCTTCTTCCGCGTCCCCATTCTCCTCCTGCACCCCCACTATCATCCCTTCACTCCCGCTCCCATCCAGTGTTCTTCTGCCGCCCGGGGAGCGCTCGGCTTTGCAGTGCGGGGCCGACCCTGCCCCGCCACCGCCGCTGGCCCCCGGGTCCGGGCTCCGAGCCTTGTTCTGGGAGTAGGTGCCGAAGGGGCGCGGGCACCACAGGCGGATGTGGGAGAAGGTGTCTCGATCCATCAGGACGCAGAGCACCTGGGCATATCGGCATCTAGGCTGGCCAGCGAGCGCCGAGAGCCAGATGTGTCATCGTCTGCACCCCGGTCCCACGGCGCCGTCTGCGCACAAACTGAGCAGCAACTCTGGACACACAACCTGCATCAACAGGATAGTAAAGGTAAGAGAGAGAGGGGGGGCGTTATTAAAAGACCAGTCATGAGAACATCATATACGCGTTCATATCTGCAGAGCCCGTGTGCTTTGTGCTTCTTGTGACCGGTTGAGATTGAGTTTAACATTCAAAAACCAGCACTGCATACCGGACTGGAATGAACAAAACGATCGTCATCCTCATACCTGAACTAATACGAGCTAGACCCCACTTTGGACAGATTACATTTACAATTACATTTGCTACAGTATACTAAGAGCATTTATCCTGCCTATGATGCGCTCAATCAAATTAAGGGGATTCTATTTCAGGTTTGTTGTCCGAGGCAAGGTGAAAGGGAAGAAAGATGAAACAACCGGAGCACCAAATGCATTCTTCTCTCACAGCTTCAAAGAGGAGTTGCTTTCATGGGACAACACAGGGAGGAGCACCCAGACGCAAGCTAGACCCTGTTGCCGTCTCTCTCTGTCCTAAACCCTCCTGTGCCAGGAACACAACAACGAGCTTAAGGAGAGGAACAAGTCGTGACGGAGCAACATGTCAAACTCACTACTGATAACACCGCCTCCTCCCAGTTCAGCTCCACCTCATCTCAATGTCCGAAGGGTGCACACTTACAGCAAATTGCATTATTAAAAGGTTCTGTTTTTCCTATCAACTTGTAATCCATACAGCGACACTCACTTGATTTTCAGGCCATTTTAAGTGCAAACTAGGTCACTGAGATTGAGAGATGGGATAGTATAACCTACAATGAAAGGAGTCTGATGTGAATTTTTGGGTTCACCTTCTGCAGTTCTTTGGTAATGTCAATTCCCAGACTTTACTTCTAAACAATCACAATCAACCTGGTGTACGGGTACAAGCAGATTCCCCTCAGCCAAGTCATTCATCCAATACAAAATAACGCCTGTATACCTTCACACGCCATTGTGTAAGTCACAACACAATTCAAGCTATTTGTGCAGTACCTACATTACTCCGGTGAGCTACATACTGGATGTGTGCGGTCCATCCAATATCTCTTTATCAAAAAGGATTGATACATTTGTCTCTACACCTCAGGCTGATGAACTCCTTTGATTCACGCGTTGAAAATAATAGTGTCTCAGTGGATGTGTGGTGTTTTGTACTTAATGAAATGGTAAGAGAAGCGCAAAAAAACAAACACCCACACAGCGTGGAAACCCAAATCTAAATGCTTCCTCTATAATCACACGGCAACAACTCAGCTAAGAGCCGGGTGATTACGCCGTGAGAGGAGAGAGAAAAAAAGAAGCTTGCGAGCCATTTTGGTTGCCCTTTCTCTCCCGTGATCCCGTCGCTGACTCTCTTCAACCACTTTGATTCTCTACCTCGATTCCACCAGCTCATTTTTTATATTACCCCTCCCCCCCTCGACTCTATCGTGCTCTTCACCTCTTATAACAGATTGGATGGAATTATAAGAGGGGCAAAGAGAGACAGACTGTCCACAGCAATGTTCCAGTACAAAGTCTTTTACACACACACACACACACACACACCTTATCTAGCTCCTGACCATTTATTCACTTATACTAACTCTGCCTATCAACAGGAGAGATAACGCTGCCATGTTGATGCAATTAAGGTAAATGGAAGAAGAAGCTTGCTTTGAAAACCAAAACATTTGATCAAAATTTGGCGCCGTTTTAAAGGCAAAACTTCGATTAATGAGTATGAATACTTCACATTCAGTACTTCGTCCTCCACATTGTTCCTCGGTCGCTGATTAAAGTCAACACTGACATTGGCAACATGTATGTTTCGATTTATTTTCAACACTTGCAGCAAATGAAAGCCTGTGGTTTATTTTAAGCTTTTTGCATCCATGTAATCCTTCAAATCCTGTCCGAGCACAGAGGCAGCAAGCAACGCAATAATACTCAGGCAGGCATGATTAGCCACCCGGTTGTCTAAGTTTCGACATGTTTTGCGTGTGCTTGTGAAATAATAACATAATAATAAGTTGCATTCAAATACATCAATGAGGCTTTCGTGATGAACGACGTCAGCATCCACATCACATGTTTGTAATGTTCCTATAACTAAGGTCCCAAACCTACTGCAGTTATGACATGCTGTTGCACTTCCCGTTGTAGTTCAGATTCAATTCCATCTATGGTTTTGAAAGACGGCATTAATAATTATGACATGACAATGGCACAAAGTGTCAAGACAAAAACAAGACACTCTGTTAAGTCATATTAGCCTTCATTAACAGTGTCAGTAACAGCTGCCTGGAAAAAAGTTGGAGTGCAGATTCAGGTGTGTTGTCAGCAATCCCCTACGCCTACATAGTAAATAACCTTGTGTTTGGTGTGAGTGCACACACTGCTGTAAATCTCTGGAGGCTATAAGACATGGCTGAGTGACAGAACTCTACAGCTTTATACTGACAGACTGTGGCCATACTGTGTAAATAGACAGTATGTAAGTACAATCATGAAAGTCCCGCGGCGGAACGTGAAGAAGTGGAGACATCTTGTTCGTTGTCGTCTGCATGTTATGTCAACGTCAACTGCAGAACTATCAGGGCATTATTACAGACGTTTTAAATATAGTGATGCCAATTTTTGACATTATCACGCAGGCCTATCATCAAGCAATGTTAGTCACAGCAGCTTCATATCCTATGTTCTGAAATGGTTTAATTTAATTATTGAACAGGCAGCTGCTGGTAGGTACCATGTGCAGAGGGTGACATTTAAGAGGATACAGTTCAACAGAAGAGTAGACTTCTAAATAAGCTGTAATCTTACTGCAGAATTGTCTGTTTGAAATGAAAGTGAGTGAAGTGGACCAAACCATAATGACCAGCTTACTTCAGACCTCCGATAGTTCAAATGGGAGATATAATTGTATGTTAAGCCAAGAATGATGCAATTTGATATTGTTAGTCAAACGCTTGTGGACTTCTACAGGAGTGAAAATCTACCACAATACTGAAGGGAGAGAGAACTAAATCAGAAATAAAAATACTCAATATGTAAACACAAACGCTTACATGGCACCGATTCATTCAGGACTAGGATCACTATCCTACCTTCAGCACATTGCGAGTTTTAAAGGTTAACACAGTTACAACCATTGCGACACAATTTAATTCCTGCTTAACTGGCAATTTCCCTAAACAAATCAAAGGGAGTCGGGCTCGCACGCTCACAGGGCACGGACGTGTGGGACGCTGATCAGTCCTACACGAATAGCTACTAAAAAAAAGTCAATGAGGTAAACACAAAATGCATTGTCACTCCTACCAGACGCCCCATTCCCCCCCATTCCTTTTCCAATTCTTTAACAGAGCCAAACATGCAAATGGGACAGAATCAGACAAGTCACAGCTCAAGCTCTCACTGTGTGCTCTCAATGTAAGTGACTACACAGCTTCAGCAGTCCACAAAACTTTGAGTGACCCAACTGTCGGGACACCTGGGGGACTTATAGTCTAGTAGTCTACCTTTGTGTGTGTGTCTGCACATCTGTACCGTAGCATCCTCACAATGACTTTGATGCAAGTTTTGACACCACAATCACAAAGACCCTCATCAATAATACATTCTCATTAGAAGGCAGCAGGAACAATTACACACTGCCTGACGTCGAACAATGGCAATGACTTATCATTCAGCAAAGGACAGCTTTAGAGCAAGTGCACCAAGTTACTTTTACTGGCCAAACGTGAAAACATTTCAAGATGCCATCTTGAAATCAGTGCATGTATTTATTGCTAATGAATGGTCGAGTAAGTCACTTCAAACGCTGGGCTTTCCTTACTCACTAAAGAAATGCACACAGTATTAAAGTTGCTTTAACAACGAGTGTCCAAATACCTAACAAAACCTGTTACCAACAGAACACACGAACAACAACAACAGCAGCAACAGTCACCTGATCGTCAACTTTAACTTAGCAGTGCTATTTCCCGGGTTACCCACCTCAGCAAACAGTTAAAACTACGTTGTTATTGAAATGTTTAACCTCTGTAACTGATCAAATTGGCATGCGTGTGATTTGTTAACAAGTTATGTTAAAACTAATGCCAGCTAGGCCCAAACCAACCACACACACCACTTCCAGTTCGATTACAGCTAGGTAGTTAGCTTGCGTATAGTCCAGAGTGAATAGCATCATTAGCTTGCTGGCTCGCTAAATCGATAGCATAAGTTTACCTGCTTGGAGCTAGTCAGCAAGCTAACAAGGTAAACCGACCCCCCGCAGCAGCTACACGGTCACACTTTGCTAACCACTCACCTTAACAGCGTTTATCTCCACAGACAACCTTCTTGACCCACAGGACGCCGATGTCAACGAGCTACTGGTCTGTATTTCCTTCTCCCCGGACCAGTTTCTTGAGATACGACTTAAACACCGACGACACGAGTGGAACTATCCGCGTCCACGTAGCCCAAGCTAGCACACTCGTAAAGCTAACGTCGAGGTTAGCCACCAGCTACTTCATATTAACAACCTTGTATATCAATAGCTACTGTCGAGGTTCGTGTGCGTGTCACTTCCCTAAACACAACGCGGTGGACTGTCCGCCTGGTCGCGACCCTCAGTAGCCCCTCTCTTGTTATCTATAGAGAAGTGGACACGAGCTTTTTACGGTATGTACTCGTCGGGATACCAAAATAATCAGTGTCAGGATGGTAAGAGGAGGAAGGCCATCTTGTTGACAAGCAGCTGCATAAGGCCCGCAGCCAATAGCAGAGCAGAGTCGGTGGTATGCCCATATATGGCTCCTGAACGACCCCCCCCCCCTAACACGCACGCGCGCTCACACACATATACACCTCTCTCTTTAGCTCACGCGCACTCGCACCATGCAGTGTTGTGTACAGTAGCAACACTAAATTATAATAAACACTAAACAAACTAAACTTGGCCCATTGTCCATTTGTAATGTCCCACAGTGACAAAGATAAGGTGGAGAAGTTATGAGCCACACTCTCTCCTCTATGAGTGTTTGTGAATTTAAAACATGTATTGGAATGCCATATCTGTGTGTGAGTGAGATAGTATTTTTTTTTTAAATGTCAACACTCCACAGAAATAAAATTAAGTTGTAATTTCACACATTCCTTTTTCTCTATCTCACACATGCAACAGGTGTATATTGTATATATTGTTTCTTGTGTGTATTTATTTTGTATTTCTTCTGCTGTACCTCTGCTACTGTGATGACTGAATTTCTCATCCATGAGATCAACAAACGTCCTATCCAGTAATATCCATTCTGAATAAAATGTATTAATTGAATATGTGAACACAATTGCTGTTATTTCTACCGTCTGTCCTGGTTTTGGAATTGTCTTGAGCATAATTATAACTCACTTAAACAAAGGGACACATCTGTATCATGATTAATTTCTCAATAAAAGCAGCAGGCATCTTTATTGTTCACTTTGGCTGCTATAGTCACTTAATAGCCTGACATAAAAACAATGCAATCAGCCTGTGTGAAGATAAGAATGTCCACATAATTGGGACTCTTTGTGTTCCACAATATGAGATGTCAGAGCTATAGTTTATGGATTTAATCTCTATCATCAACCCGTCTCTTAGCATGCTCCCGAGCATTGTCTCCCATGCTCCTATTTGTGGAGGTCCAGAAAAGGACATCCACTCACTGTGCCACACTGATTGCTCTGATTGGCCAGCTGACAAGAGGGACTCTTGATCACAACAACACCAAAAAAAAAAAAAAAAAGATTGCTGGACAACCAGGCTCCTGTTGCAGCTCTGTGGGTGTGACCTCCTTTAATGTTTTATGTGGTACACTGCCTGTATGTCTTTGATTAAAAAAAGAGACATTCAAATAATAATATAAATAAAAGCAATCCCAAAAATAAAATCATGAATTCGAAAGCCTTTTCAAATTAGCTAATTATCTTGTAAAACACTTACAACAAATAATGGATAAAACAAATTGTTCTGGCATCCAAATAATGTCACAATTCAACTGTTTCGGTGCTTTCTTTACGAGTCCCTGAAAGGGCCAAGCGCTATGTTTGATGAGTGACCATTGCATTTACAACACCCATGTAGCAAGGACAAAGAGTGTGTTGCGAAATCAATTAATCTAATTATATTCAATTTTGTCTATAGTATACCGATATCATATTATAGTGACTTTTACAAGTGTAAGATAACAGTATATTCATAGTATAATCGTCTTTCGGGTATAGTAATGATAAGAACAAATACAACAGAATAGCTGCACCTGCACTGCCCCCCTCTGGTAAATGGAGTGTTCTTCTCTGTTTGTGTACTGAGATGAACCTGTCTGAATATTCTTTCGATTAACTTTAATTTATTGAGTTCTGACATTTAAATCGAAATATTTAATTCTGACACAAATGTCCACATTGGGGAAAAACGTTCTGCATTCTGAGAAAAAATCTCAGACATTTATATATATATTTTGAAAGTGAGTAGATATATATATTTTCAAACCAGATAATTAATACATTAGATTAATCTTTTATCCAGAACACACAATAATCTCACAACAAATATGTAATGTAATCAGTGATTAAAGTCTAAAGGTTTTTAAATCAGACTGCTTCAAGAAATATTTTCCACAAAAAATAAATACAAATGATATTAAATTGTAATTCGTAGTAACGTTTTCACTCGTTTTCTGAGTGAAAACTTTAATTTAATCACCAGCTGCTCATAAAGTTTTTCATTTATTTATTTATTTATGTAGTGATTGTTGCTAGACCACCAGTAGCGCTCTTCTCCGGAATGACCCCTTTGATCCCGCCTCTTTTCTATCTTCGGCCCATGATTGGAGGCGGATCACGTCAGTCAACTTTTTACTTCCGGGTACTTCATGTGTTGCAAAACAGATTGAACACCATTCACACGGGCTGTAGCAGAGGACAGTGTGTGAACAGCCTGGAAAATACGGCGTTGCATAAAGTAAGTCTCTTCATTTGTCATCAGCGTAATGTCATCCTAGTCTCATCCGCGGAAGAATACCTTCATATTCCAATTGTTGGAGTAGGAACTTCAAAAAGGGCCACTACGTTGTAAAGCATGGCTAATTCTACCTTAACTAAGACCCCGAAGTAAGCTAGTTAAAGACAGATTTATATATTTGATAGTTTTTAAATTCCCTCCTCTTTAATCTGCGTCTTCACTGTTCACTGAGGGCACGTGTTTTAGGCACAT
Organism: Genypterus blacodes; assembly: GCF_046128005.1. Lineage (NCBI taxonomy): Eukaryota > Metazoa > Chordata > Actinopteri > Ophidiiformes > Ophidiidae > Genypterus > Genypterus blacodes. The sequence goes on from NW_027466817.1 coordinate 1,274,583, forward strand.
AAAGCGTGACGTTACGTGACTTCGCGTCAAGGTTGAACTCCCGTCTTTGGTGAAGCACACAAGACTTTGTTTGTCCCAGCAATCTTTTGATTGACCCATCCCTGGATGATCAACGTTAAATAGAAAACGCTTGTATTCATGTTCCTCCCAAAAGTGAGGTGGGCGTGTCTATTACTTTAACTCTTTCTGAACAGCATATGCACTTAATATCACCCTCTCTCCTCCTCCTGTCTGTGCCACAGTGATGGCCTCAGAGATCATGCAGGTGCTGCGTGGGGCAGGTAAAGTGGGCTCTGCTCTGCTCAACACCCAGGGGGAACAGCTTCGTCTGATGGCTTGTAACACCACACTGGGTGCAGGGGCCAAAGCTGCCCAGGAGGCAGTGGAAGGACTGGTGTGCAGCATAATGGGAGACAGCAATGTGGTGAGGATTTACACACACACACACACACACACACACGTGTATGTAGATTTGAGCAATATACTCAATATTAGAAGCTAGTTCCTTCTTCAATCTCTTATGATATGCGAACTGTCTGTAAAAACAATGGCGGTTTCTGTAGCAAAAGTCCGTGCAGGAGGATGTGTTTCCTGATGCGGAGGGCTGGGATGACATGGACACTGATGAAGAATCCAAATGGGCCATGGGCTCCGAGTTCCCCCATGATGCTGTAGAGCAAACGCAGACAGGAGCTGGAGCTGCAAGAGAGATGCCAACAGGTCAAATCACGCTCTTATACGTATCAACAGGAGTCAAAATACATACACAACATTACAAAAGATTGAGAATTGTCTTAAACTTATATTGGTACCTTTTACATTTTGTGTCTTACAGTCTCATAATCGAAGGGTTGTCTATTTATAAAAACCTAAACGGCAAGAAAAGTTGTGATAGTGTGTAAAGTGCAAATAACAACAAAGCAGTGATTTGAAAATTCTCTTTAACCTGAACTTAATTGAAATTGGCACGAATACAAAATAATATATTTTTTAAGGGATCAGCTTTATTGTTTTTTTGCAAATATACTCTCATTCTAAATGAGATGGCTGCAACACATTAAAAAATAGTTGGGACAGGGGCATGTTTGGGTTCTGTCAGCGTTTGTTTTAACAACACTCGGCAAGATTTGGAACTGAGTGGACATTTGACTCATTTTTGCTTAATATAAGACTTCAGCTGCTCAACAGTTTTGGGGTCTCCACTGTATTTTACACTTCCTTATGCGCCACATGTTTTCAGAGGGAGACAGGTCTGGCCAACACACTCTTTTACTGTGACATGACGTTTATTGATTCATAAAACAATCTGAAAGTTTGACTCATCAGACCACAATACAAGTTTCCCCTGTGCGTCCGTCTGCTGATTGCACTGTAGGCCTCACCCACGTAAAGGCATGTAGCTTTGTGGTAGTGTCATAAAAAGGTGTTTTAGATAATATTTAACATTTGTATCAAGTGAAATTTCTGTGTTGATAACTTTATGCTTTATCCTCTTTGTACCACAGGAGTGCCCCCTGCCTCCGGGGCAGTTCCTGGGGGTGCAGGCTGGCCAGGGCAGGGCGCTCGCTTCTTCCACATGACCCCTGGCCTCTACCATCACTACCAGGCTAGGTTTGTCCATGACACAGTTGTAGCCAGACTCTCACCAGAAGACATCAAGAAGGCCAGGGAGGCTAAGAAGGCCAGTGTCAAACCCGTCCGACAGAAGGTTGGTTTCTTAAGCTTAGTTGATCTAATGGGTCTTTGTTAGATAGATGATGCTGTTCAGAGCTGGAATGCACCACCAGGACTGATTTTTATGTTTTATGTTTTTCTGGTTTGAGTCACATTCATGATTGGAGTATTAACAGAATACTTTGTTTAGATGCAATGTCATAATGTCTCGTAAACGGGTAATAGAAAGCTGTTAACTGTCATGAATATATTAATCCAGGAATTATAATACACATAATTTTGCAGGATGTCATGGATGAAATGTAGGGAACTCACCCTCCACATGTTCTGTGCATACACCCAAACAAATGTTTAGGCATATGTTGACATTCTATATGAAATAACTTCAGTTCTGTCTTTCCTCAGCTGAGTGAGCGTGCCAAAGAGAGGAAGGTGCCTGCTACAAGAATCAGCAGGCTGGTTAACTTTGGAGGTAATTGAGATGTACTTTGTGTATTTGATGTATACGTTGCGTGCCAAACACACAACTTGCAGTCTGCTTGACAGACACTTCATAGCTCTAGTACATGCACCTTTGAGCTTATTGACTTCCCTCATTATTTATCAAGGATTAATGCTTCAAGACCATCTTTCATATGTAACAGGTGAACAAATTGTATAAATTATGCATAGTGGACCTCTTATACACGTCTATCAAAATGTCTTCATTAACTAGGGTTGCATCATCTAGAAGGTGTATCCAGGTGTATAACAACCCTAGTATGATCAACATTGTGCTGTGAGCCGTGTTGTCATTGCACCTTGTAACTTAGTTGTTGCTCCATGGTGTAGCACCTCATGTCTGAAATGTTGATGAATTTGAATGAAAAGTGCTTATAGCTTTATACTGTATGTTTTCATCAAAATGAATACCATTAAGAAGTAATATGAATATAAACTCTATTAAATCTCTGTGGTTATATTGAATATGTAACAATTTACGTTTCTTGGCCGTTATCTTACATTGTGATGGATGTGGTTTAAGCCCCTAAAACAGCATTTGGCACTCACAGCGAGGGAAGCAACAGTATTAAACCATTGTCTTCCTAAAACATCCCCTGATTATCCCTGAATTTAATATCACTTGTGTCTGTGCTTGTCTCCGCAGGATTGGCAGTCGGGCTGGGTATCGGTGCCATAACAGAAGTGGCAAAACAGTCACTGGGCGGGAAACGGAAAGGAGGTAAAGAACTCACACACTCCTGCCCTCTGATGGGCCTTCATCCTATCCTACCGCACAAAGTGGCTTTTGGTGCAGTGCATGCTTGGCAGATCCAGCAGACAGATGGTCATTGGGGCAGCCCTGGAGATGCCTCTAATATGTCAGCATCTGCCAGGCACAGGGCCGGCATTAAATCAAACCTGTTAACAAGCCTCTTTACAGGAGCGTTATCAAAGGAATACATATTAAGTGCTCAGGGTTTAATGGTTCACCGATGCCTTTCTACACGTGGCTCGTTCAAACCTTAAGACGCTGCAATTAGGGCGTGATGGCTATAGCATGGGATTCCCTTTGTTGATATTGTGTAATGCTGTATATGCTGTTGTACTCTTCAATATTTTCTGCTTCGCATCATCAGTAGTGACTCTCGTGTGTGTTTCATAGACAGTGCCCTGTTAGACTCTCCACTCCTGTCAGAGGCCAACGCTGAGAGAATAGTCAACACACTCTGTAAGGTCCGTGGGGCCGCACTCAAGATCGGACAGATGCTCAGTATTCAAGGTACGCACGTAGCAATGATTAACATGGATTCTTTCTCATCAGTGAAAATGTTCATCTAACAACACACACCATTCTCTCTCCCCTCAGACAATTCCTTCATCAACCCACAACTGCAGAAGATCTTTGAAAGGGTTCGGCAGAGTGCAGACTTCATGCCCACCTGGCAAATGAATGTAAACACAAATGAAGATGGTTTTGTTCTGTAAAGTTCGATTTTGTGTGTTGATGTAAACTTTCCTAGTTCATTTAGTAGATTTGGGTCCAGATTACTAAGCGTGACGCACATTATCGTCCAGGCTGTGCATTTCTGGACTGCCGCATGTGTTCAGTTTAGTAGGGTATCTACTAAAACTGATTATGTAAATGAACACAGCAAGTTCATTTGAATGCACTGCCGCTATCCAAGACTCTTCCTGCATCTGTCAGGAAAGCATTTTAAAGGGGCCACTCGGTATGATAAAGCGCAACATTTGATGCAGCACAGCGTTCAGCACCAGGGACAGCGCATTTGAAAACGTGACCTGTGAGATCCTGGCTAATGTAGCCAGGAAATGCAGCAAGTAAATCTAGATACAATTACCTTTGCCGCAACAGTGACCAGCCATGATAAATCAGCCATAGCGAGTTTTATGTACACATTTACATTCTTGTCTCTATGCGGCCTCACACCAGCACACCCTCAAATTCTCTGGATGCAGCTTTTCTCTCATTTTACCAACCCAAATCCCCGGTGCGGCACATTAGTGAATATGGACAGTATTTGTCTCCTGACCGTCCGTAAAAGCTGCGCAAAACCCTTAGTGACCCTTGATGTACGTGTGTTTATGTATGTAGAAAGTTCTAGAGGCAGACTTGGGGCCATGCTGGAGAGAGAAGATGTCTTCCTTTGAAGACAAACCGTTTGCTGCAGCTTCCATAGGCCAGGTGCATCATGGGGTCTTAAAAGACGGTAGAGAAATTGCCCTGAAGATCCAGGTAAGACGCACATTACTCTCTCTGTGTCTTGTTCTTGTTACGCTCTCTGCATCTATTTGACCACGTGTTATTCTCATTTTCATCCCAGTACCCAGGAGTGGCAGAGAGCATCCACAGTGACATTAATAACCTAATGTCAGTGCTGAAAATGAGTGTGATCCTGCCAGAAGGTAACAAATGCCTGAGTGTTGCAGCTTTTGTCCATCCAAGACTTCTGTTCAAAGGAAAATTACTCCGAGACAATTGCTCAAATGATTTATAGGTCAAAGACACTCTGTACATCCAGCTCTAGCAGGCTCCGGCACTTTATTTGATTTATTGTTGGTGCATGAATTCTCTATTCTGTGCCATTAATGATCTGTTTCCCTGCTTCACATTCCTTAGATTGAGAGCTCTTGCAATTTCGATGCACCTGCTCATAAATACTCCACATCATTAAGCAGACAGATGTGAAATTACTGTGATATCTGTATGTTGACTTGAGCTGCAGCACAAATTGTAGGCGGCAGTGAAGAATTTATATGTTCAACAATGCTGAAATGACTTCTTTTTAGGGTTACGTTATTATGTGTACGTTATGGCCATAAAAGCACCACCTGCCCTATAGAAAAGGGGCACCTACAGATTGTTCTCCCATTGTTGGTGCTTTTATGATCGTCACACTCGTGATAATGCAGAACTGCTGCCTTCCATTGCAGCATTTTCACTGCTCCAGATGAGCCCATAGGGGGCACTGCAGTCAAACACTAAGACCAGGCGACACAACTTGATGCTGTTTGACAATGAGAACATCTGTCATCTATCATTCATGGATGATGTTAATTGTTTACTTGTTTCTCTTCTAATTCTGTCCAATTGAGCCAAAATGTATAGGTATTTGCTATTACTGGACATACTTGGAACATAAATTCTGATGATCAAACATGACCTTTGAAGCCTTTGTTCCATAAATACAGGCTCGTATTCATCGTGTTAATTTTGCTCTGTAACATAAACGGACAGAAATGGTGTTGTGTTTGAAGATCGCAGAGAGTCTGTGTTTTCTCTGCATTTCCTTGCCAAGTTCTGCACTATTTTCCTTTTTACGCAGGGCTGTTTGCCGACAGCAGCTTAGAGGTTCTTCAGAGGGAGCTTGCATGGGAGTGCGACTATAAGAGGGAAGCTGTGAGTGCCAAGAAATTCAGGTAGGTTGATGTGGAGCACAGAGCCCTAATCCCACCCACTGCCAAGAGCCGCTGGCTAGTCGTAACGCATCATTTCACTGTGCAGAATAGAAGCCAAGGCAAGTTTCAGGATGCTTGCGCTGTAATTGAGAGTTCTCAGAAAAGTGCTTACTGTTGGTCCAACTATAGTGTTCCTCTCTGCCCTTGAACCGTTTTCTAAATGTCATCGGTTATATCAAATAATGTCGATCCAACACAAAATAGATGCACATAAACAGGTTTAAAGAATATTGGAGACAGCCTCAGTATCACATTGATTTTGCATTACAATCATTTTCACTCGTCGCAAAATAACTTTTCTGTTTTGGCCCCAGGTCATTGATAGAAGGAGATGAGTTCTTTCAAGTCCCTGAGGTGGTTGATGAGTTGTCAGGACACAGAGTGTTGGCCATGGATCTGGTGCAGGGGGTCCCTCTGGATCGCTGCGTAGACCTTGACCAGGAGACCAGGAACCAGGTATGAGATTTGACTGACAACTCATCTGTCTTACCGTGCCAATTCTAATAACGAGCATAACTGTAACACAAACCTCTTTTCTCTCCTCCAGATCTGTTTCAACATCCTTGAGTTGTGTCTCAGGGAGCTGTTTGAGTTCAGGTTCATGCAGACGGATCCCAATTGGTCCAACTTCTTCTACAACGCAGACACCAACAAGGTGGAAAGGACTTATTTGGCAAATGCTTCAACCATGGATCCGCTTATATATTTGTGTGTGTGTGTGTGAGAGAGAGAGACACCATATTCTCCTACCAACCTCTCTTAACTTGCCTCCAGGTTATTCTGTTGGACTTTGGAGCATGCAGAAGCTACGCAGAGTCTTTCACAGATGACTACATAGAGGTACAAAGACACCGGAAATTACAACACCCTAAACAGCAGTACATTATTTCTGAAATGAGATTTTTATAAATCATTTACTACCTGTCTTTTGTAAAATATAGCTATAGATTTCATACAATGATAACTGTTGCATATATGGCATACATGTCCGTTGTAGCTGTTGCAATTATCTGGTGCATGGATCAGATAATATATTATTACTGGGCTATTATATATGGTACTATATTATTCCTCCCACATGGTTGAATCACCAGGTTGAATACCCAGGCACAAACCCTGTGAATGTGTGTGTGTGTTAAGGTGGTGCATGCAGCTTCAGTGGGTGATCGAGCCACTGTTCTTTCCAAATCGAAGGACCTAAAGTTTCTGACGGGCTTTGAAGCCAAGGTAAGCTATTTTAGTCTGTGCTTACACTGCACTCATGTATTTTTGATATGGCTTCCTCTTCTGTCTCTTCTCTTCTCTCTTTATTTCTCTCTCTCTCTATGTCAGTCTCACTTCCTGTGCTCATTGCTGTTTCCACACAGCTGCAGTGCAGTACTCCCTCATTTATTTCTGTCTTTGCCAAGGAAGTGATGTCTTCAATGTGTGTGTTTGAGTTGATTCAGTGTTGACCACTGTTACTTTTCCATTGTAATATTTAATGAAATGGAAATGGAAAGCAGCAATGGCAATATTATGGGAAGCAACTGTAATCTATAAAGAAGTTATTCAGTATAAAGTTTCAACCCCCCCTCCCCCAGGCTTTTAAGGATGCCCATGTAGAGGCAGTAATGATCCTGGGTGAAGCCTTTGCCTGCCAGGAGCCGTTTGACTTCGGCGCCCAGAGCACGACCCAGCGCATCCAGGACCTCGTCCCCATCATGCTCCGCCACCGCCTCACCCCTCCACCTGAGGAAACTTACTCTCTCCACCGCAAGATGGCCGGCTCCTTCCTCATCTGCTCTAAACTGAAGGCGCGCATACCGTGCAGGGACATGTTCCTGGAAATATACAACGCCTACAACCAGAGGAGGCAAGCGACACAGGCTGCTCAATCCCATGCGTAAAGGCTCGTGCACAAGTGCTTCAATGTCCCCGCATTTACAACTATTCCAACACTTTTTGAGAGAGACCTGTCTGGACTGAAATGATGAGGAACTTGAATCCCATAATGGGTGTTCAGGATCAAGATGTGCAAGAACCAAAAAGACAGCAGATAGTGGGTGTGAAGAGATAACTGATACTACAGATGTGCTCTGTGAGGACCATAGCTACTCTTGACTTTCTCTGCCTTCATCCTTTCAGTGCTACCAGTCACTGATTGCAGCTTTTTGTCCCATCAGGGCTTGAATAAGCATTAAGACGCAGACAAACAGATATTCTGAACATCTCTCATGGCATAGTTGAATTTCTATGACACCGATCATGTTTTAAGAAATATGTGTAGAAGCTCACAATATTATGTCACTAAGTCAATCTGTATGGGAAAGAAAAACTTCATTTATTTAATTGGTTTTGGGGTGTTTTGTTTTTTGATCAGATTTTAAATTTATTTCTTGTCACCATCACTTTATGGCCTGTGCATATTGATTTTGTTGACTTGTTTTATTCCAGTGTGGGTATTAATTCATGCTGATCACTCATGACTCTCAGTGCAAGGTTCGCCATATTGCCATGGCGATCAATATCCTCTGTGTAAACGTGTGAACTGACAAGACTAGATACATTGTTTCTTAGTCACTTTGCTTGCTGCCATCCCTTGGATAATAACTTTGTATTATACTGTAAACATCATACAAAACTTCATCAAACTCCATAAGAAAGACCTAATAGCAAATTCATAACTAACATTTCCATTTGATAGAGATATTTACTGTAACTGAACAAAGCAGCTGTGATTTTTTAATGAAATAAAATGTGGGAAATAACTTATATTTATCACAAAGTGGAATTTGTTGGCAAATGTCAAACCGAGGCCGTACACCAAAGATTCCTTTCACTCTATATTGATCTTTCTATTCCAGTTTTAGACCTCTTTGGGGAAAGGTCATCGACTTGAGGCTATATTTGATTTCTTTGTGTTCTTGTATTGACCATGGTGCAACAGTGTTAGCTCACTGACTTCGGGTAACTGCTTCTACTTTTTGCAGGAACTATTTTTGTGTCAGGGCCCTGCTGTCCATTTTGCCTTCGGTCAAGCTGTTATGACATTACAGGATGTCTGTAGGCTGCTCTCCAAACGTCACACACACACACACACACACACACACACACACACACACACACACACACACACACACACACACACACACACACACACACACACACACACACACACACACACACACACACACACACACACACACACACACACACACACACACACACACACACACACTGGCTCCTGAAATATGACGCTTCACTTAGATCATACAAACCTAATAGACAGAAATCTAGCCCTTGACCGTATCACAATCAGTACGTGCCGTAAATGTCTCGCACCTGAGTCCTGCCACACCCTGTTCAGTACAGCTGTTGGGCAGTTTGGCTCCTAAACATCAAAACCACAGTTTTAGGGAATAAGCCACAGTTAATGACTCCAGCACATGTCGAGAGAAGAAAAAGCACATTCTTCTCTTGTAGTTTCACGCAACAGTAAGTTGGACTGTTCCTCTGCTTGTAAGAAGCAGCTGGTTTCATTTTTATACGAGCCAAAAGGTTTCTTTGGCCCCAGTCTCAGACCTTTCATTAGGGTCCACACAGGACTGGCGAGTGGTGACTTCTATTCCTACCATTTCATTAAAAGGCATGGAAAATATGATGCCTGTCAAGATGCACCGTCTGTGCGAACATCTTGTTTCTGGAGAGGAAAAACATTCAACATGAGGCGCTGTATTCTTATTTTGGGCATTGCAGAGGGAAAAGTCATGTTTTTACAGTTTAGCTGGGACCTCAATGTGAACATAAAGGGATGGTTGACAGCCCTCTCTGCCTGCCGGGCTGTTAGCATTTTTATAAGGTTCACTCAGCTGGATGCATGATTGCAACTTTACAGTCAGTTTTCTAGGTTTGTGATCACAAGGATTCTCTGGTGTGGCAGTCTGGCTTAATGTTACTGGGACCATATTTTCTTTTAAGGCACTTTGATTTGAATTACATTACCAAATCAATCAAGTCAAGTCAGGCAGGGCCTTTAGTATTTACTGAATATGACACTTTTGACCCAAATTGGCCATTCTTTGATAAAAATTTGACCCGAAAAAATACAATTCTGTAAAACAATCCAAAGATTGTTGAGGTTTTTTTTTATCACAGGGAGTCAAAAATAACAAAGATAGCTTTGAATCTGACCGGGACCTTTGTGTGTGGGGTGACTGCAAGTTCTCCTCATGTCTGCATGAGGATTCCTCCTTACATGCAAAGTAATCCATTACATTACATTACGATCATTTGGCAGACGCTTTTATCCAAAGCGACTTACATTACATTACCACCCTTTGCAGAGGGGGAAGCAATTGAGGGATCGGTGCCTTGCTCAGGGGCACCTCGGCAGGGGCTCGAACCGGCAACCCTCCGGTTCCCAAGCGGAAGAACTACCCACTGAGCCACTGCCTCCCTCCCCCAGCCACTGCCTCCCATTAACTAAATCCACTTTAGTTAATTGTAAACTCTAAATTTATATGTCATATGTATGACAGAGTTAACCCTGTGATCTGTCCTGGTGGGACCCTGACTCGGGACAAATGACTGCTGGGGACACACAGGATCAGCATGGATGGATGGACCCCCTTTGCTCTGCTGCAAGCTCACAGTATGTACAATAATCACTATAACTCCCCCGCACAGGCCACCTGCAAAGTGCTCTTCTCTTCGGCAAGGCACCAGTCCCACTTTAACACCTGGACACCACAAGAAAACGCTTCCTTTTCAGGGTTTATCTAATTATCATTGCAGGTCGAGTAACACACGGTGGCGCTGTAGAGCGACTGAACCGCTGCCCTACGTGCTTTTTTTTTCTTCTCTGGAAAACATCAATGGGAAGAGTGAATTTGCATGTCCGGCCGTGTGTGCCAATGGGCGCACTGGGAAGGCTGGGTTAGCGGGTGGAGCCGGGGAAGGCAGCCCAGTAAGTGCACAGTGAATAACCAAAGCATCCGAGAATTACTACTGATACAGCTATTTAATCGTCATACCCTTTTATAGCCTTGATTTTTTTTTGTTTGATTTGATGCCTGAGATTAAATAATTTGACTTGTTTTTATTTTTATTTTGAAATCTTTTGTGCTTACCGACCAGGTTGATTTTGCGGCTCCATATCGCCTTCATACATCGCTTCCACAGTGCGGACCAAGAAGGGGGAATTTGTGAAATAACGCATTAGAGATTATCATTCTGTCTATCACGTCCTGGAATTTACACAGCGAGGAGGTGCGGGGAGTCGATAATCCGTCGTTCTCTTTGGTGAGTTCACTTGATTCCCGTTCAGTCTGGAATCCCGATTATACATGAGAGAGTTGTGGGTTATATGTAGACCCGGCGATGGGTTCATAATGAATGGCTGCATTTCGTACGTGTCCCGTATTGCACAATACACTCGAGATGTGTGTGTTCTATGATCGGGCGAGTGAATGTTTCGGTACAACTGCGATGTTCGCGGATGTGGATCTCATCTGTGGGCCCATATGAGTGTGGAATGAATGAACTGTGTTAGTAGCCTTTGAAATAACCTTTTTAGATCTGTCATCTCAAATGAAATACCATCAAATATCGCAATGTGCTTGTAAATGTTCATATTAGACACCGGTAAAATGGGCTACTGCAATAAAACTGTTTTATATTCAATTGGAATAAACGTACACAGAGACTATAAGCCTAAATAGCAACATTACAACCACGTTACACTGTTTCAGTGGCATTTAGTAGTTGATTATTGCTGTAGGAGTGTGATAATTTGATATGAATTGGTTGTAAAGAGCCACATTGATTATTGGCTACTCACAGGTTTAGACATCATGTCCAGCATGAATGCTTTCTAGGTATCAGCTTCAGGACGGATAGGCTGCTGAGAAACATTTGAGTTTAAATTGTGGGATTATTATTTCACCTATGCCCTCTGTCGCTTCATTGCATCATGCTGGGTAGTGAACTTGTCTCCTTTGGGTATGATTGCATCATGTTCAAAGTTCTGCATGTTGGGATCTCTTCACACTTGTTCCCCCTGACATGAATGGAAAGCTTAATGGTTGCTAATGTGCCCAAACTGTGGGGAATGACTGAGAGACTGCAATTGTCATGCACACACTCCCCGCATGCCCCTGTAGGTCAGTAATCAGTGTGATTCCATTGTCTGTGTAGCTCCATCTGTTCCATGACATGGCATTCCGTAGACCGCCAGTCATGATGTTATGGGGTGGTCTACCCCTGAGCCTCTGCCTCCGAAAGAGAGAGAGAGAGAGAGAGGGAGAGAGAGAGAGAGAGAGAGAGAGAGAGAGAGAGAGAGAGAGAGAGAGAGAGAGAGAGAGAGAGAGAGACAGAGAGAGAGAGAGAGAGAGACAGAGACAGAGACAGAGACAGAGACAGAAAGAGAGAGAAGATGTGTGTATCACATGTGGGGAGGGAATTGTAACAATATGCACAGGGACCATTGTGTCTCAGACCACCTGTGTAGCCTGCTTATGAGCCATAATGAGGGACTAGTTTGGGTCCAAGGCTGGGCAAGTGGAGAGAGCGACATTTGGCCAGAGACCATGAGGCTAGATGGAAGCATGATGGGTCTGACCTGAGCAGGTAGCTGATAGATTTGGCAGTCAAAACCGGGTAAAAGTGAACCCTGTATGCATCTGATGTAATCATTACTGGACGAGACCACTTACACACTGCACACAGGAACATGCACACACACTCACCATTTCCCCTCCGACCACTTCCGCTCTTTCACTGCCTTTGATTGCAGCATTAGGACTCTGCTGTCTTTTGTTGCGCACACACACACACACACACACACACACACACACACACACACACACACACACAGGGGGAGGGGTTGGCCCAGCTGAGAGCACAATATGTTGGGATCAGAGGTCATCCAGCTGGCCAATCAGAACGCTGTCTGGGTTGGCTGGTGGCAGAGGAGGGCGTTGCCCCCGCTTTTGCGTTGTCCCCCTTTTGTGCTGGTCAGGGTGGGTCTGCTAAACAAGCAGCTCCACTTCCAGGCCGGGCCCTGTTTTTGCCGGTAGCTGATAGCCAGTGGCCATCCTGCACTTCCTGTGAGCAGGTCACGCGAGCCCTTGGATACTTTATTAGTCTGGCTTAGTCTGGAGATTGTCCAGTTTAGGACAGCGTTAGTGTGCTGTGAAGGGTTGTTAATGATTTCTAACCAGCTGTTTCTTGACAATGTTAGATATTGATCCTGTGTCTCAGCATGTGTGTACTGTATGTAAGACATGTACAATAATTAATAGCTAAATTTTCGCAAACTATACATTGATTTGATTTGACATTCTATAAAGTTTCTATGGCTGGTTGGTGCACAATAATGTACAGTGGCTGTTGGTGTTTGCAAGCACAGTATGTGTGTGTCATGATAGGATCCATTTGTAGTTCCGGTGGTTGGATTAATTGACAATGAAATCAGAAGGATGATCTGAATCAAAAGATGAATGATGAATGAGAAACAAGGGAAAGAAGCAGATTAGAACAGTCAAAGTGATAGAAAGCAGGTGAGGCAGGCGGAGAGCAGAGCTATTTGCTTCCCAGCTGTTTGTAGCAAACACAACTCTGCTCACTGGCTGCGATCATGTCAGCCTACTCAGAGCTTAAATACATGCTGTTTCACTTGTCCTCTCACATTTATGTCCATGTCATCCTCCCTCCTTCTCTCACACACACACACACACACACACACACACACACACACACACACACACACACACACAAACAAACTCAAGGTTCCATCACTGCTGTCTGATGCCTAAGTGCCTATGTGCTGAGTGGAGTTATCTGATTTCTGCTGGCCAGTTAAATGCAGCCACTCCTTTCCCATATACCTTCCATTACTGTTCACAATAATAGCTGGACAATGTCATACTTGCAGTACAAAGCACAGCAGAGTGGAGAAACCCCTGTTATCAATGTTGTGTTTGTGTTTCCTATTGGTGTTTCCTATTTTGTTGATATGGTCTGATAAATGAATGGGTTGGGGTAAGTAAGTGCATGCTCAAGTGTGAAAGTACCGCTTTGTGTTTTTTGTTTGACCATGCGTGTATGTATTTGTGTGGATTGAATGCTTACTTGCCTTACTGAGTGTGTGTGTGTGTATCTGTATCTGTGTGTGCCTGGCAATCAGCAGTTTATTTCTCTGCTTCAGTGGTGTTTTTCTCAGCAGATAACGGGAAAGTGGAAATGGTTTTTTTTCAGCACACAGAGCTCAGAGTGGAGCCCTCATTGCAAGGAATATTTATATTTTATATTCCTGCGCAAGAGAAGGTTTTGTTTCCTTTGATTCTTTTTTTTGGGATGGCCTATTTTACCCTGTTTAATAGTTGAATTTCAAAAGCACAATGATGGACTGGAGTTTTCCATCTAAAAGTCTCTAAAACTAGACCGGCCACATGCCCGATTTGATCTCTATCCTTTAACTAGATTTTAGCAATGACTTCGTTGGCTACTTGTCAACTGGTTTCACATGGTTTGTCCCACAGTTTGTGCCCACAGTCCTATTAACCCAATACCTCTTCCAGCAGTACCGGCCAAGGCAGGGATTTCACAAAGAGAAAAGGAACTGGAGGCTCCACATGGCTCCAGTGCCAGATTTGTGGCACAGTAATGACCAAATCTGAAATCGGAAACATACGCTGTAGTAGCCTTGGGCTTACAGAAGTAGTGACTGGGACTGGAAGATCGCCAGTTTGAAGCCCAAAACCGATCGGAAAAGTTTAGCCAGAGAAATGAATAAGTATGTCGTCATCCTTAACAACCATCAGCACAGTGCGCTTGAAGCAAGGTGCTAAGCCCCCAGATCCTCCAGACTCTGCTGCACTTGTCAGATATGAAATAAAACAATTAAAACACTATTGCATAATCAGGATCAGGATCAGGATTCTGTGTTGTTTCTTTACAGTAACATCAGCCCGCGTGCTGTGAGTTCCTCGGGCATTCTGCAGTTTTAATTCAAAGCCTGTGCTGCATATGCAGTTGATCTTGGGTTTCACACTGTGGAAAAGACCATTCAGTCTGTCGCTGGCTTCTCCTCTGCTCTATTTCAGAGTGACTCAGAGGGGGAGAGATTGTTAGCGACAGACAGAATCCAAGTTAAATCTTCCAGAGCACAGAGGAGCCTATTCACCATGCTATGTGAGTAGCAGAGAGAGGGAGAGAGGGATGACAGTGAGGTGGGGGTGGCGGAGCAGGGTGACAGCTCGGTTTTTACGGTTGACGGCGTGCATCTGTGTGTCTGGTGTGTTGTGAAGCTCCGTAGGCCCATTTGAAGCAGTCGCTGTGTCCTAAACACAGAGCGAAGGATGGAGAACAGCTGATAGCAACACAGGAATCATGCTCTCTGTGTGTGTGTGTGTGTGTGTGTGTGTGTGTGTGTGTGTGTGAGAGAGAGAGATTGAGATAGAGAGAGAGAGCAAATGAGAACAGAGAGGGAGGAAGTGACATGTGTGTGTTATTGCATGTGTATGAACAGTAACAAGTGAATGCGTGGGTGCTTACTTTGACGTGCATATAACAAAATGTGACACAGACTCAAATCATAAAGATCACATAACATGATTGTATGTTTAAAAATGTCCACTCTGGGCATAGAGACAGTAATAATCCAGCTCATGATGTCTCTGAGGCCCCGCACACCCACACTGTTGTTTTCACTTTATACTGACTGATTAGACCTCTTTCAGCTTGAAGGCACTGTAGCTGGAGTCATGCTGGGAGTTTACTGAAGTCACCACAATTATAATTATTGGTAATATCTGTAAGTCAAATACAACAATCCCACAATGAACCCAAGCCTCCATAGTACATGTTGTCATTTTGACACTAGTGGTGGATTAAACATTAGAAATGCCTTTTAATGCCTTTACATCACTGATCAATGCATCAACACCACTCACTATAGCCACCGAAATGATCATAGAATTATATGGAATCAGAATGTAAAAGTTTAATTAACCCTGGGGGAAAAGTGTCAACGCTTTTTATCTATATGCATCAAAATTATAAGAGGAGTTTGAGAGCTTTGCAAAGCTTTGTAGTGATTTTCAGGCACTTGCATCACTTCTTTCACCATCTCAAACTTAATCATGTCCTTTCCTTTCTTGTTAATTAAAGTCCATGACCGCCAATTGGGTATTTCAGGTTGTGGGCTTAATTTGATCACATACTTCCTGTCATGATGGACAGCAAGGATCAAATTAAAAAGGCCTACGAAGTCTCTATGTGTGGGATTAGAGCCATGTACAGACAATCTGAAATCAAGGCAGCATGTTAAAGATCAAAGAGACTAGTAAATTGCTGGCAATAAGATATTGCCAGCAATTTGATATCACTTTCAAAATTAGGTGGTTACGAGTAGCATTGGTGTGAATTGTTATTAGCCTTTGGTCAAACTCACAACTCGGGTACAAAGCCTGTTGTAATCTCTGTAATGTGAGCTGTAACCTCACACTTAGGTGACGTAAAGTGATGCCATTGGTGCGGATGGTGCCAATGAGGCATCGGTTCGTAAGATGTACTCTCTGTTTACCAGCGCTGTGACTCATAGTTGCTATGGCGAGGAGCTCTGACAGCAATGCAGCTGATTAGGAGCATCTGATCCCACATGACTGTACTCTCTTCATCTGTCTCCCCCCTTCCATGAAGTCTTTTGATTTGTCATTCATTAGCTTTCTGTCCATCCTGGTCACTTCCACATCTATTTCACTCCATTCTTTATGTTTTCATGTCTCTGCATTGATTTATGATACTGTATCTCTTTACACATCTCTGCTTTCCCCAGCAACTTTAGTTTCATCTTGATTTCCCGTCGATATTCCTTATTCTTTCATCCTCTCCTCTCCTCTCCTCTCCTCTCTTCTCCTCTCCTCTCCTCTCCATCTGACCAGCTGTTTGCCCGATGTGGCCCACTCAACCAGATGTTGGTGTGATGATCATGAAGGACAAAAGAACGAGACGGAAACTGTCTTCACAGTGCATCTTAGGATACTACACAAATATCAGCTGAAACTATAAACCATGGTCTGTTATAGTGATACAGTGCATATAGACACAAAAAGACATTACTGTAAGGTATGAGAACCACATACACACTATTAAGACCCTATAGAACTCTTGATTGATACCACAGAAGATAAAAACATGTTTTCATAGAGTGAGATCACTGTTACCACAGACGGCCTGTAAATCTGGTCATAGTGTTTAAGTATTTACAGTTGAATCTCTTAGCAACTGTGACACGGTACTTTGGAAACCTGACTGTACGAGTAATACCTGCAGTATATGACAAATGTGGTAATGAATGTGGTAAAGTGTGATCACGTGGAGGATAAAGGAGGAGAGGAAGACAATCTACTCATCTCTCATATCAGAGACTGCAGTTCTCTACCTTCAGTCCTATTCCTATTGTTGCCATTGACAGTATAACATCCTTATTTCAGAATTGTGCAGTATAATCAGAATTGTGAAACAACGATGTAAATAGATGAAAAGATTCTCTGTAACACCTTATCACTGTCACGGTTGGCTGGAGCCTATCCCAATAGCATTAGGGGAACACGATACATCCTGGATAGGTCTTCTGTCTCTCACAGGGCTCACACGCCCAGACAGACACACAGGCTTTATGTACACTTAACCTGCACTATTTTGCACTGTGGGAGGAAACCAAACATGCAATATGTATTTTGTTTGTGGCTGAACAGGAGCTACTATGCAACATTAGCTTCTTTGAACTATTGACTGAGAAACTGAGCATTCCACATACAGACATTACCGCAAATCAGTAAACTGTGAATGAATAGTTTGCCCTTTCTACATGCAACACACCATCTCAGTGTGTGTTTGGAATACTGTAATGATGAGAGTAAAGACCTGAAAAACAATCAACAATACTTACAACAAATATCTTTGAAACACACACAATTCATCACAATCTTTCTGATAAATGAGATTAATTGGTAAAAAAAAGGGGGAAATGGTTGCAATTGGTGTTACAAGTTTTCACACAACAGCAGTGATTTTTTGCCGAGGCAGATGGATGAGGCTGGAGGCCAAAAGGAGGAGGCGAGGAGATACTGTAGGTGCTGCAGAGATGGATAGAGCAGAGGAAGACAGCGACACACAGAGAGAGAGAGAGAGATAAAAGAAAGGAGGGATGGAGGGATGGAGGAGGGTGAGGTGTCTTGTTTCACAGGCTCCCACAGCGAGCCGGGTGAGCTGCGGCAAAATGCCACAGCTGCCATGAAAATAGAAAAGCCTGGGCCACATGGAGATGGAGATAGTTGATAGTTTTAGCATTTAGAGTGGATTGTTTCTGTCGTGACTGCTGTGGGGATCAACTAAGGGGCAAATGCTCTGTGAAAAGGGCAATAGAAAGCAGCATATTTATTGATTGTAGGTCATTACACAAGAGCTTTGTTGAACTATATACACCTAATAGGAAAGGTTTGAATGTCCTCTATCTTTTATCGTGTTCTTATCCTTCAATTTCTCTTATTTCTCTCTGCAGTCGGTGATTAAAAACCTTCCTCCGGCTTCCCGATCTTCCCTCTTTCCTCTCATAATATCTATTTCTTAATCTGTCTCTCCCCCAGCCTTCCTCCTCCATGTCTGCTCCTCTCAGCCAAGGGAAGTGGCAGCCAGTCACTCCCTGCTTGCTTCTTGAGGAACAGACCTGCCATTGTCTGTCTGCACTGCAGGAAGATGAGTAGCTGGTCCACCCAGTAAGCCCAGTAAGGATTGATGTTGATGGTCGGTTCTTCTGTGATGAACCAGTCACCCTGAAAGCTAGTCAATCACTCAGCAACCGTGTGGTGCTGAACGTCCCTGGTCTGTGCATTCAAGCAGCCGGCAGCACTTCACCCACAAAGCCAGGTATTACGTTGAGCGACTGAGAATAGGGTGGTATAGGGAAGATTTGGAGCAAACCAAAGCACACAATGAAACCAGAACAGAAAGACAGTCGATCAAAATCTCTCCTACTGATCTGGCAAAAATCCCAGAATGTGAAATTTGGTGTTGTGAACTAAACAGAGAATATGACATAGAAACATTACATCTAATTGTATGCACATGTAGACTTTATTTAGTTTAAATAGTATTTTCCATTTGCTGTCAGACCCGTATATGTATAAAGAGTAAGAAATGTTGTGGTTGCACTGCACTTTACTTAACTTGCACAGATTTACGACACTGTTCTGTTGTTTTAAGGTTATTGCAGTGTCACTTAAATGCCTTCCTAAACAGAATGAAGCCAGTGAAGTAATGAAAGCAAATGCATGAGGCTTGATTGATTACCTCTAAAGTGGACACATAAGGAAATGAGCTTTGTGTAAGTTATTCTAAACTTTAAAAAGCTACATGATTCAAAGATGGACATGATGTACAGTGATGCACAACTCCAGCCTCTCAGCCCTCACCAGTTTTTGCCTCTTAAGCTTTAGAAGGAACTTTTTTTTTCCTGTGGCGATGATGTCATAAAAGCTGTGGAGATTTTTTCTCCTGAAACAGTGACGGTATTGTTTGCAGAAGTATGTGGAATTGGTTAGAAATTGATGTTGAAAAACAAATAACTGGACCACCTCAGAGTTGGAGCTTTCCACGCTAAGCTCAGAACTTATCAATCATCCGTTCGAGTTTGTAATTGGCCGTATTAGTTATTTTTTTTATTAGTCAGATGGGCCAGTGTATCCTTTAGAAAAACCTCTGCTTCTGACTAAAACCAAGTGTTTTTGGAACCATACATTGCAGCCAATCTCTTCCATTAACATTGATTTTGTATGAAATTTCAAAGCGAAAACTTCTTTACATCATTATGCACTATACGATCCTGCTCATATCGCTTCCACTGCTTTGACTACACTCTCTGAAAAGACTGTAGAGCCTGATGAAAGGATAGGATAGAGCCAGAGGGCAGTTTTTGGGCATTGTTTCAATGGGTGAAGCTGCAGGCACCTTCTCATTAAGCCTTACAGTAATATGGAGATCAATAGAACATATATAGACTATCCACCTTCAGGCTGTCTACTCTTCCCTGGAATCACTATTGTGGAGGTGCCAAGACAACACCCAGCACGTGGCGAAATGATTGGATGTAATGGGAACACTATGGTGTGATTATTGGAGCCACTTTCCCTTGATCTTTCACTCGCTTCCTCATCTCCCTCTCTCTCCCTCCCTCTCCTTCTCTTTGTCTGTCTCTCATTTTCTCTTTCTCTCTATCACCATTGGCCCCAGGTTCTCAGAGGTAATGTGTTAGGGTCAACGGGAGTTTAGCGCAGGTTTCAGGAAGAGGCTGGTGTGCGATATTCCAGTAAATGTTATAGAGGTATGGTGTCAAATCAGGATTTAACTGTGGCAGAGGAGATGAGAGGAGAGGAGAGGAGAGGAGCAAGTAAGGAGATGGGAGACAGATGATAAGAGGTTGTGTAGAGGATAGAATGAAATGGCTGGAGGGTCTGGACAACAGTCTGACTCAGTCACGTCCTGGATCGTCCAACTCACCAGATGGCTGCTTTATATGTGCAAAGACAGTCCAGGCTCTCTTTTCCGGTGTGTGTGTGTGTGTGTTTACAATCAACATGCTTCCTATGTTGCTAACTGTGCTCCACACACAGGGAATGTGTTATTGCTCTTGCGCCACATTCCTAAGACCCCCACCCCCAACCCAACCCCAGCTGTAGACCAGCTTTGAAGTGTTTCTCCTTCCTTCTGTTTCTCTTTTTGCTTCTGCACACATATGCTCTCTCTCTCTCTCTCCCTCTCTTACACACACGCACATACGCTACACACTCGTACACACAAACAGCTCCGGTCACATGGATTTGTTTACATCCTGGCTGCCTACTCCCACAATCCATGGCTCCACGGCTGTAGACAGATAGTCGGGCTAATGCACAGACGCACTCACTTGCACGTGCACACAGGGACACCGGCTGTCTAACAGATCTATGTTTTTCTGGCTAAGTGTTGTGAATGGAATTTGTCCTTGGTCCTTTTTGTGTGTTTGCTCTCTCCGTAAACATTACATTACATTACGAGCATTTGGCAGACGCTTTTATCCAAAGCGACTTACATTACATTTACCACCCTTCACAGAGGGGGGAGCAGTTGAGGGTGCGGTGCCTTGCTCAGGGGCACCTCGGCAGGGACTCAAACCGGGGCTCAAACCGGCAATCCTACGGTTCCCAAGCAGAAGCTCTACCCACTGAGCTACTGCCTCCCAAATACAAACAAATACAAGTTGACTTCAAGGGTGACAAACCTTTGATACATGACATTTTTGGAGGTTCTTGAGTCTGAACAGGATAGGAAGTCTCAGTTGGTGGGCAGTAGTTGCATGTACTGTCCTACGTTGCCTGTAAACGATAGCTAACATTGAAATGCCTCACAAAACTTGCCGCACATAGTCTCTGCTGACAACTAGGAGAATCTGTGATGGACGTCTCATTCACTGGCTGACCCTTGTATTGCTGTAACTCATCACCATGATAACGCAGCCCTGTACCTACAGTAAGCAGTGTGTTCCTTGGTGTGTGCATGCGTTTGTAGCCCTGCCTTTCACTTGTCTTATTGAGTCGCTGTGAGAAACATACATCATCCATCCCAACATGCATTATGTATACATACTCATATCCTCATTATGCTGCCGTCAGCAGCACTCAACACTCACACTGTATCTTTTGCTCCCAATTTTCTGCAGACCAGAGCTCACAATATCCCTCAGTGCACATTTGCAGTTTTTAATGCTTTGCCTAAGTCATGAAAATATCTCCTATAGTTTATTTTCCAGAGGCCCCGGCTCTACAAAGTGCACTTAGATAGATTAGGTTAGGCCTCCTCAGCATGCTGTGTGGACTTCTCAATCCAGTGTGTGTCAATGGCCTAGTGTATAAGTGTGATTATGTTGTAGTAATGAAATTAAGGATCGCAAACAACACAGTGTTCCCGTATTGCGAGTCAAACACTAAAATGTCTAAATCTAATAGGATTCCATCAGTTAGGTTTCCTTTTCTTTTCTATTCTATTTGTAAACATGTTGCGGCAGAACAAACCATCACAGTATCAAGACAATCATTTTTTTTGGCTTTGACTTTTATTACGACTCTTGCTTTTGCCATCCGGTGCATTTGTAAGTCATACAGCTCACCCCAATGTGTGTGTGTGACTCTATGTAGGTCTGTGTTATCTAATGCAATCTGTCACTATCTAATATTTACTGTAGTAAGCCTTCGGGAAGAGGAGAGGAGAAGAGAAGGAGGAGAGGAAAGGAGAGGAGAGGAGAGGGGAGGAGAGGAGAGGAGAGGAGAGGAGAGGAGAGGAGAGGAAAGTAGAGGATAGGAGAGGAGAGGAGAGCACATTGCTTGGAAATAATAAACATAACTCTTACTGGAAGCCTCATGGCTTTAAAAGGGATTTCTGCACAAAATCAGACACACTCACTCTCTCTCTCTCACTCACACACACACACACACACACACACACACACACACACACACACACACACATGATAAGAATAGATTCCATGATAGAGGAGGATTTTACAGACTTAGTGCTAAGACACAGAGAGACACTGCCTTCACCTCCAACACTCCACCGGCTCTGTGCTGTGCTATGGAACAATGTATGTGTATGTCTCTGTTGTTGTCTCTGTTGTTGTCTCTCTCTCTCTCTCTCTCTCTCTCCCCCCTCTCTCTCTTGCTGAACCAATCAATATTTGGGCCTCTGTTATATTTCTCTTTCCTTTTTCATATTCTCCTCTTCTGATACAACAGAATCACAACAGTTACATCCGACGGAGTGAAATATAACGACAGAGCTTGGATCAGTTAGTCTCAGAATGTGCTGGGTTTGTCGGCACACTGAATAAACACTTCTGTACTGATGAATGTTACTTTAGGTCAGGCAACTTTTATGTATTCATCAGATCTGATGGGTGATGATGCATGGAGAAAGACCTGGCAAATGTGGTGTGATGCATGAATCAGCCTTTATTCTCTGACACCTCGACAGAAATATGAGAAACTGTGTGGAAATAACAATATTATAATACTGTGGATTCATCTTAAGTCAAGGGATGTAGCGGTAAAAGCGATTGAACATGTTTTCCCAGCTATACACGCCTGCTTTTGACCTGTTCCCAACATTGCTCAAGGTAATACTGCTTGATTTCTACATTGCCTCATAAGTCTGTATGAGTCACATCCTTGGAGCTGTAGTATTCTATCCAGGGAACTTGTTGTCTCTATGTTGTAAATGTCAGCGGAGTCAGTTTAAGTATAGTTCCATATCTCTGGCTTTATTTGGGGTGTGGTTGGGCATTTTACCAACGCGTTATGCAGCAATCAGCGAGACAACTCTCCTCCTACTGACAGATGGTGATGTGTGGTGTGTGTGCATGTGTTTATGCCTACATTTAGGAAGGGTTTGTGGTCAGTGGGGGGAAGGGGAACCATAGTTTAGGGGAGGAAGAGGAGGTGGGGAGAGGTCAGCAGAGACACAGCTGGTGAGACCCCAACCCCAACCAGCTGCTACCTCAAAAGGGCCCGTCAGCAGTCTGGCTGCCTGGCTGTACGTGGCCCCCTCTCCCTCTCACCCCCCCCAAGCTCTCCCTCTGTTGTGTCCTCCTGACTCACCCCAGCTGTTCCAAGCTTTCTGCCTGCTCTCCCCCCCTACCACTATGCGCCGTGTGCTCCTAAATTGTGTGCATGCAAACACACACAAACACAAATGCTTAATTACCTTTACATTTCCCCCAATCTAGGCAGTAATCCAATCAGTCACATCAAAGGTGTCCCTTGGGTGGTAGCGTATCTGTGAGGCCTCAAGCGAAAGCCTGGGGCTGGAGTAAATCCACCAGCTGAGCTCGGCCCTCCAGGATAGGCTTGATGTTCAGGCCATCCTGGCATCAGTGCATTAAATATCCAATGATGGACCACACCTGCGGTTTAACATGTTTTAGCTTGTTGCAAATCATTCACATCATTGATGTCTAGTTTCCTGGCAAACACCAGTTTCATTTCATGTTAGTACAGTCCGAGAATTGTTCTTTTTTTGAGATACACTTTGAGATGACCTTTAGTTTCTTAGGAGAAGTTACATCATTAATGCATGTTGAAAAGAGTTGCTATCAAGGTCGTTGCTTTTAATGGTACACTTATTATCAAGACTTGAATGTCAGCCGATGGCAAAATTGCATTTGCCAGCTGTTTTTCAGAGAAACTGAATTGCACAAACAAGCAAAAATGGATATCATGAAAAGCATCATGATGATTTATTTGTTTCCTCATATTGAAAGGACTTCTGTTCAACCACTCATACTCAAATCCTGTAATATGGAGCATCCTGGCTTGAACACATCAGTCACTCCATTTACACAGAATGTAATACTTAATGGAACGCAATAGATGTGTACTTTCACATAAACAGCATAATCAAACTGAATTAAGAATCCATTGCCTTATAATCAGAACTTTCCATCCATGTACACATTTTAATCACTCCAACTGCATTTCCACACAAAAATGAGTGTTTTATAGATAGCTTATATCAGGTTTATGCCTCAGCAAGAGGACTGGAATCTAGGCAAGTAATCAGTCAGTAGTGATGGCAACTTATCCTAATAGAAACATTCAACTGGTGTGCCCTTTCAAACTGAACTGATCTGCTTTGATTTTAACACACGGGTTTCAATTGGATCTCTCTTTTACTTGATGTTCTTCTTGTTGTTCTCCTATATGATAACCAAAGGCTTTATGATAGAAAAGTGAAAACACACCTTGCTGTATCTAGTTCACGTTCATGCTTTGGGTACCACGCCCTCGCTCACAGTGCTATTGTTCCCTGGATGACAAGCCCCACGTGCCCCCCTATTCAGTGTCCTGGTGGGGGGTAGGCGGGCTCTTTGTCTAGCTACCATTGTCCCGGACACACGCTTCTATTTGACGGACACACGTGCTGACAAAGGAGAAAGGGAGCGGGTGAGGAGGAGGAGGAGAAGGAGGAGGAGGAGGGGCCACCGCTGGCCATTATTCTCAGTGGTGGCGGTGAAAAGACGAGACGCGCTGGCCATCTGTGGTGCGGGTCTGTAATCTGTAGTGACTGGAGGTTGGGGCGGCGGGGGCGTGGGCGGGAGAGGTGGGGGACACACCACACTTCTCTCTCTCTTTCTAAAAGAATCCCTCCCTTTTGTCTTGAATCACTCTTCTAAGGGCATGATGGCTACTGAGGTGGCTTCCTTTTGGTTTGGATGGGATTTTGTTTTGCACTGAGGGGGCCTATAGAGAGAGACAAAGAGAGGGAGAGAGAGAAATGTGAAGGCATGAATCTACAGCGGAGTGGATAAAAGGATGTTTCTTCCTTTCCTTTCCATGGATTTTTCCTTTCCCATGTCAAAGTGACTATTGTTGAGTGCTTCTCTGCGATCTGTTTTCTAGCAACAGGCCTCAACTCCTTCCCCCTCTCTCTCTCTCTGTCTCCCCCTCTCTCTCTCTCTCTCTCTCTCTCTCTCTCTCTATCTCTCTCTCTCTCTCTCTGTCTCCCCCCCCCCCCCTCTCTCTCTCTCTCTTTTTCTCTCTCTGGCCTGGCTTGACCCAGTCTGTTTGAGGGACTTCACCTCACCAGTGTTTACTCTGGTTCTTCACAATCTCTCACTACTTCCTTTTTCCCCTGGCTAACATGTTGATGTCCTGAGAAGTGAGAAACTTACATAGGCAAGTTAGATGTTTCTGGAAGTCATGGCAGAATATTTGACTGCACTGAAATACGTGTACAAATATGTGTTTTCTAATTACCTCATCTTTATTTAATCTAGTAATTCCCAACGAAAAGCGGGAAAAACATCTTAGAGAGCTTTACTTTGTAGGTGATTGAATACAGTAAATGACTGTTTGTATCTGATGAAAAGTATCAAATCTTCAGAAGTCCATATCAGCAGTGCAATAGACGTGTGGAATCTTTGAATCTATTCTCTGTGCGTGTGTGTGTGTGTGTGTGAGCTTTCAGTGCCTGTCGATAGGACACAACCACCTTGTAATGATCATTCAGTCCGTCCCCTCCTCAACCAACAAAACCCCAAAACCACAAACATGTTTCACCTCACAACATCAACACAGTCTGACCTTGTTTTCTCATATTGCTATTCTGTAAATAAAATTCATTCTGGTCCAGAGATGTTTTTGTGTTAAGTGTGTTTCTGTGTAACCAGATGTTTCTGAAAGCAGGGGTGCTGTGATGTAGGCGGTCAGGAAATGACAGGACGGCTTTCTTGTGTCCCAGAAAATGCTGCAAGTTTCACTCTGAGGACAGGGACGGACAGATTTGAGGGCATGTGGACAGATGGTTGACGTCTCACAGCCAAACTGATAGAATAGAAGCGATAGAATCATGACAGATGGATAAACAGACAGACAGATTATTGATATGTATATGCTAAGCAAGCTTTTTATGCAAAGCGCTTAACAAAAACTTTATTACCATGGATTTTAACTATTTAGAACTCACAAAACAAGCCATTTAGCAGCAGTGTATGTGATCTGAGCCTCCAACCCACATTTGAGGAAATATTTTCTTAACATATATTTAGCCATCTTCCAAATGTTAAAAGCCTTATTATTATTTTTATTGTTGATTTTGGAGTTGTGGCCTTCGATGCACTTGCTTTGCATAAATAAAGATGCAATAGGCATGAACGCTATCAGTTGAAGAAACAAAGGAAGAAACAGCGTTTATAACCATGTTCACTTTGAACTCAGACAACACAAGCATGCATTCACATCACACACCATGAGTGCATCAGCATGCTGCAAAAGGCTCCCCGTCTGGACAGATCTGACTGGATGTCAGAGGTGAGAGGTCAAAGAACGTGACCTGCTAATGACACACACACACACACACACAAACACAGAGGGAAGAAGGCAGCTGGCCTCAATTATCATGTCAGTGTGTTATGCACTCACTGTCCAACAGGGACACTGTTGCACAGGCAACAAAGAATCCTCTCCTCTCCTCTCCTCTCCTCTCCTCTCCTCTCCTCTCCTCTCCTCTCCTCTCCTCTACTCTCCTCTCCTCTCCTCTCCTCTCCTCTCTACACAGACTGCCCATCGGTGCAACATCATACTATATCATAGTAACTTAACTTACTCTAACTCTTACTAACTCTTAACTCCCCTATTTGCTCTCTCTCTCTCTCTCTCTCTCTCTCTCTCTCTCTCTCTCTCTCTCTCTCCCTCCCTCCCTGTCTCGCTCAGCAGACAGAAACCATAGCAGCATTGGTTGCTATGGGATCTGGTTGCCATGCAGCAGCAAGGTTTTCACATGGTCCTTGCAAGCGTGTGCCTATGGCAGCGTGACGGAGTGTGGATGCCATGTTGATTGGAGAGAGAGAGAGAGTGCAAGAGGAAGACAAAGAGAGAGAGAGAGAGAGAGAGAGAGAGAGAGAATGCAGGAGAATTGCTGAGTTGTATGGATGTAGTTTTCAAGAACTCCCTGCTGCTGTCTATAGCTGGCTTCCCGAACACCTGACCCATATACAGCACACACACATGCATACACACCCTGGAGCAAGGAACGCTATCGATCATTTGAATTACCATGCAGATGACTGAGAGCTGCATGTCTGCGTCTCTGTGTGTGTGTGTATGCTTATGGAAGATACCTGATGGTACACTCACAAATTTTTCACACATCATCTTGCAGTTGTGTAACAAGGCTTTGAGTGTAACTGCCCTGTGTTGATGTAGAGAGGAGGATAAGCGAGGGAATTATGGAGACACACGATAGAGAGTCACTATGCAGAGAAGGAAAGGATGGGTGGGAGAGAGAAAGAAGAGAAGAGAGTAGTATTGACCAGAGTGTCACAGATCGATAAGGAGCCTGTCAGGATAAAGCGGTGGATTTGGTTTTCTTGGCGGTGCGATTGGACAGCCTGCCCGTCCGTGTGCACTTTTACAGATTGGGATGAAGGGAAGTTATCATGGATGCGCGGGGGCAAAGTTGACTAGATAAACTAAACATACTGCACTCTTCGGTCTTATCAAAGGGTGATTAGACAGGGCAATTACTCCACATCGTATTTGATTTAGCAGATGCTTCTTAGAGGTGAAATCTCTTATTAATGAAAGAGTAACAGCAGACAGAGTGCTGCAGTATGAGTCCATCATCCTTAAAAGATCCATACCAGAGGGCATAGCATGTCTCTGAGGAATGGAGTGCTGCTTTTCGCTTCGGTGCAGGTGTCCAACTCCAGAGTAGCCCCCCCCCCCCTCTCTTCTTACACACACACACACACACACACACCACGTTTCCCTGTTGTTTTGATACTCTGTGGTGTCAGTCTCTTTCCAGTTCTTCTCCTTACATAAACCCTTATGGTACTGCCATGAATTTCAAAACTTGCATTCATCAGTAAATGGGACTTTTTTTCCAGCGATCCACAGTGAAATGCTGGTATGTCTCAGCCTGTGCCAAGCGTCTGGCCTCGTTTCCCCTCATGAGAAGCGGTTGAGAGACGGCTCCTCGTCCTTTGAGGCCACCACTATTTGCTGGTGCTGCTGAGGTTGACTGTACTTTTGCTGATTGCAGTCTTACGTTCTGTATTCAGCACATTCTGTATCTATGATGAGGTTGCTGTTCTCTCCTGGCAGTGAACAAAGCTTTATGTACTGGTCTGATGCTGTGGTCAGTTTTGCTTGTGCTTTGGATTCAACTGATCCAGTTTCAGCAATGCTTACAAGTCAGACCCAGACCCAGTTATTACACTCAACTGGGTCTTTCTTCATGATGTTGTCAGTCGTATTCTCCGCTGTAACTTCAGTATTGTTGTGGACGCGGTTGAAGGTTTATTTGTTTGGTCCAACAGCACATATAAATACTGTCTCAAAGGGCTTTATAGGCCCACACAGCAAACATCCCTGGCCTGAGCCAAACCTTCTAAGAAGGCAAAGTAAAGCTCCCTAAATCCTGCAAGAATCCTGTAAGTTAGTAGAAATTGCTTTATTAGAATATTGAGATTTATCTCATAAGACAAATCAGTGTTGTTCTGAAGAAGTTAGTCGAAATGAATGACTTATTCAGTTACTTAACTTTTCTATTTTCTATTTCTACTTAATGTTTCCAGCGACAATACCGCAAGTAGGTTATTGCAGACAGTTGTTACTGTATGTGAGTCTGTGCTCAGGTCCCTGCTGGCCACTGGTGCATTGTGGGATTGCTTATTTGCACATGGAGGTAGATTCATGTATATTTCTATGCTCTCTCTCTCTCTCTCTCTCTCTCTCTCTCTCTCTCTCTCTCCCTCCCTCCCTGTGTGTGTGTGTGTGTGTGTGTGTGTGTGGACATCTGTTATAAGGAGCCTACCCTCTGCACCGTGTTGGTTAAAATAATAACAGACAATTATGGATTCACTGTGGCTCATCAGCTGTAAAACCCCAGAGTCTCAGAGTTTACATGTGGGTAGACACAATTATTATGCTCACATGTACTATACACACACACACACACACACACACACACACACACACACACACACACACACACACACACACACACACACACACACACACACACACATGCATGCTGCATTACTACATACAGCATTATGTTCTTACTCTATTTGTCCTCTATTTAGAATCCAGATGCGTTTCCTAGAGACGATCCTCACAATGACACATGATCGTGCATGAACAAGCGCACAGCTAATCGACGGCATGAACACCACCGTAGAGATCAAATCTCCTTCTCCTTTTGTCTTCCTCGGTGGCTTTGTCTTCATCTCCCTCAGCTATTTATTTTTAGATGGCTCTTTTTCTCACCCGCCTCTTCGCTCCGTCTCTGCACGTTTCTCGTGGAGGAGCTCAGAAGAAACAAGGGGGGTGGGGGGGAGGCGGACAAGTTAATAAAGAACGAGATAAAAGTGAAAACCTCTGTAGATCCAGTGTGGAGACAGACAGCTTAAGTGGAACAATTACAGGTGCGTACAGACGTGGTGTTCAAACTAAAGCATAATAATACTTTTCTATATATCTAGTATTGTTACAAAGCGTACAAGCTACATAACTTTAATATCATTATCTAAAATATGGAACAGACAATGCAAAACAAAAGCAACTGATGTTAACGTCCAGTGACATTTGTGTGTTATCATCTGATCTTTGAAAATGTCACATTAGCTGCGCACCTTTTCCATAACACAAATACATGAATGCTTGTTGTTCGCTGCTAACCGTCATTATCTCCATGTTCACACACTCGTACGCTCTCATCAAACATGTGAATACAATCTCACACTCACAATGTGTTTTTGTAGGTGTCATGATGTAGAAATATCACCTCTACCTGTCGTCCCCTGTTACAATCGACAAAGAGCATAAAGAGAAAATCATTGCCAGTCGAGTACAAATTCCAGCTCATGCTTGTGCATTTTACAGTGGACACAAAGGAAAGATAGGGAGGTTTTTATCCCTCTCCATCTCATGCATTGTTGATCTCCTGGCTTTATGTGTTGGAGAGTAAACAGGCATCAAGCACGACACACAGGAGACAAAGGTACTCAAATAAAACACAATATTACTTTTCGATCCAGATCTCTCCCCAGCCTTCTTACATGAGATCATACACAGTTGGCGTCGCATCAATATTTGCACGACTTTGAATATGACAGAGGGATCATATTACACACATGTGCTTCTTCATATTAAGCTTGAAGTGATAGGCCATCTTCAGTCTCTCTGTGGGGTGATTCAGGCTGTTTGCTGAACATTTGTCTTTTCTAGTCGTGACGCCTCCCCTGGTCACAGTTGCTCCAAGGTGTACAGGACAGAAGCTACCTGTCGAAACTTTGCAACGTACCATCTCCTTATCCATCATGGAAGAAGCTATATTTTGCTGAATGAACTCCTATCTTGAATCTTTAGAATCTTCAGCACTACTCGTCAGTTGTTGTCGTAGGACATGTTGGTTGACCTGTGTCCTTTGAATCCGATCAGAGTTTCCGGTTGATTCCTTCATTCTTTACAGTCTCGACCACCATCCAAGCTTCCTCCTCAATCATTTCTACATGCTTAAGCATCTCTTCCAGTTCCATGCATAGACCTTTGTAATGGTGGAGCACTGACCCAGTCCAACAGGCTCAACACTAGAGTCTCAAGGTCAATTTCTCTTCCACATCTACAGCTGTATTATCCCTTAATCCCTAAAGTAATATCCCGCTAAAACAGCTTCCTCTCACTATGTACACATGAAGTAACCAACCCTTGCATACTCTACTCCACCCATCCGTTCCCTGTTTGCTTCTTCTGCTCCACCCACACCTGTACCCCAGCTGTGTCCCTGCAGTGCTGCATCCTTTCCCCAAAGTCTAAGTCTATTTCCTCCCCCAGGATTTGTCTGTTAACTCACTCAGCTGTCCAACACCCATATTTGTGCTACTCCTGTCTGTAGCTTTAGTCCTTGTTGTGACCCTCTTCATCATCTATAGTAGCTACTGTTTCTCCAGACATTGCAGTAGCTCTATCACCTGCTCCTTATTCAATCGAATTATGAAAAGTTCTTCAGCTTTTCCAGCAAATGTTCTTCTAGTGGGAAACAAAAAGCAAGGATTCCTGAAACATGAGATCCAGGAAGTGTTGGTTGGGGCGACATTTACGAAGTGAAGTCATCGTCTTTGGGGAGTGCAGCCTGCTCCTTCAGCCCCCCCCCCCCCCCCCCCCCCCCCCCTCCTAGTGACGCCCCTGTGAAAACATACCATCAGACTTAGTGTTTCAGTGTCTCAGTCCTCCCACTGAACCCACCCCCAAACCCCAGCCCCGGTCCCCTGTCCCCTAGTTCCAGCTCCAGCGTCTGTCCCTGCTCTCCAGCCTCACTTCTCACCCTCTCCCCCAGTACACTGTTGACCAGTGCAACCACAGCAGATGGAGAGGAACAAAACTGTGTCACCACCCTCCATGACTCGCTTAATCACCCCTCCCTTTCTCTTTTCTCCCTCATCTTTTTCTCACAGGCTCTCTCTCTCTGTCTCTCTCTCTCTCTGTCTGTCTCTCTATCCTCCCACTCCCTTCTTTCCTCACTCCCAGGATTTGGAGCATCAAACATTGATTTGTCTTTATTTTTAGAGCAGCTGTGAGAGTGCATGCATGTGCCATATCTGTTTGCATGTCTGTGCGCGTACCAAAGGCTCATCCTCGCTGGGTCCCGCACGGTTTGATTGTGTTTGGGTGCATTGGTGTTGCGTCTGTCCCTGAATGTGTCAGGTCGTATTTTCCAAGTTAATCCCTTAAGAAGAGGTGTGGCTCTCCCTCTCTTCTCTCTCTCCCTCGCTCTGAGCTCAGTATCATCACACACTCTCCCGCTCCTCTCCTCTCCTCTCCGCTCCTGTTTTTACTGCTGTGAGTGTGAGGGAGTTCTCTCTCTCTCTCTCTCTCTCTCCCTCTTTCTCTCTCTATCGGCTCTGGTTGTCACCTCGGCGTCTACTCTCATCAGTTCTTCCTGTGTCAGATGAGTTCCTGTGGTGAGATGGGGGAGGCCATTGAACTCAGGTGAGTCAAACGCAGTGTAGGGAGTGTGAACTGCGTATGTCTGCGTTTGTGTGTGAGTACGACTTTGACATGTGACTTCCAAAACCTGTACGCAGAAACAGTGCGTGTGCATTCTTTCAGTATTTTATTTATACATTGGTGTGCAGATTTGTGTGCCTGCATGTGTTCGGATTTGAATCTGGGTCAACTGTTACCGTAGCAATCGTTACCTAGGGCTATTTTTCCCAGCCTCTCTTCTTTTTTTCTCTCTGTCTATCAGGTTGACCCTGTTTCAGCACGGCAGCAGTCTGCAAACTCTATAGAGGTCAATAGTGAATCTGTGATTTTGTGATGGTTGTGGTTTGTAGTTGCTGGTGCTGCTGAGGTTGTTGGCTTATTGGCTACGGTGGTATTTTCAGTCCCTGCCAAGCTGATGATAGGTTGAGTCTTACTTGTAACCACAGGGCTCATGGTGACTAATAGCCTTAGCAGATGCATTAGCCCCCGTGCCCATATGGAAAAGATTAAACCTGCTAAATTGACACAAACACCCAACAGTTTTTGCAGCTTTCCTGCAGTACACAGGAGCGTGTGTGTGTGTGTGTGTGTGTGTGTGTACGCCTGCAGAAGAGAGGTGATATTTCCCCATGTGCCACTAAATCCTTGGTGTTTCTGCACAAAGTCATGCTGCAGGGTGGGACTGCTTTGCTTAAATTCCTTCCTTCCTTCTCTTCTCTCGCTTTCTCTCTCTCTCTGACATACACACACACCCTCTCCCCCCCTGATGAAATAAACGTGAAGGACAGCTCTCCATATGTGCTGCAGAAGCGAATGGTGAACTACAAAGGCAAAGGGTGGGAACGCGGAGGGCGACGTAAACGACGGGTGAAATGAGGACAAATGAAGAGAAACAAGAGAGATCAACAGCGGGGAGAGGAGGAGGTGTGATAGAGTGGAATAGGGGATCGGTTGGTATAGTATGAAAAGAACGTGCGAAAAAAGAGGGTATGTGCATACAGGAACAAAAAGTGAAGGTTAAGTAGATTAATAAGGAGAACGTGAATTTTGCTCCATTGTTAGCAGAGGAAGTAGGAGTTATAAATAGACTCTTAGTGACTCTGTCTGTAATTAATAAAAATCAATGCTGCATTCAATAAAATCCCAAACCGTCCTTCCCTCAGGTTCAGGTTCAGGTTCATTGGGGTGTTGATTTTCAGTGCTTGTGGATGCAGACGGCACCAGGGTCACACCGGGTCACTTGGCTCTGTTCCTGACTCTAAACAAGAGTCTGATATAAAATCTGCACAATAGGGTGGAGTTGACAAGACACTGAGTTATAGCGGCGGCAACAATAGGGTCTTCAACTTAGGAAGAGAGTGTTTCATGTCATGGTCAGTGTGTGGCGTGTGTGCTTCACAACTATTGTCTTGTTCGCTTTTGTTGACATTACAAAGCTGTAAATGGTCGGGAGGTTGTGTGTAACTTAAACACACGTCTGCGCTGTGACTCGGGACAATAGACAATGTGCTGGACAATATTTATTCCAGCACATAGACTAGACCCACACCTGTAATGCTAATAT
Organism: Genypterus blacodes; assembly: GCF_046128005.1. Classification (NCBI taxonomy): domain Eukaryota; kingdom Metazoa; phylum Chordata; class Actinopteri; order Ophidiiformes; family Ophidiidae; genus Genypterus; species Genypterus blacodes. Next base: position 1,308,345 of record NW_027466817.1, read on the forward strand.
GCTTTCAATAATGTTGTTATGATAATCTACATGTCTTTTCAAACACACACACACGCACAAACACACACACTTCTCTGGAAAGCAGGATTTTCATACAAAAAAACAGGCAAACATCTTGATTTATGCATTGATGTAAGCACTGCAGGTGGGGTAAATCTATCCTGCAGAGGAAACACAAGCAATAAGCCTGTACACACACACAGACACACACACACAGAGACAGACACACACACACACACAGAAACACACTGACAATCTTCTGTAGGATTTAACCTTGTTGGGTGGGAATTTCAAACGGTGTTGGGCGGGTGGGAAGTGACACAGCACTGTAATAAGCTTGGATCAAAAGGTTAATTGTTGTGGGAGCTGTGTGTGCGCGTGTGTGTGTGTGTGTGTATATATGTCTTGTGCTGAGGTGAAAAATAGCGAGAATCTGTGTGTCTTTGAGATTTTGTATTGTATTTTTCTCTGTGCTTTATCATGGCTGGGATTTGGGGGGAGATTATTGTTTGTTGTTGAATAGATATCATTGCGCAATTATTAGATGTTTGGTGTGTGTCTGTGTGTGTGTGTGCTCTTTGGTCCCATAGAGTTAAAGCATGGTTCTGGGTCTCACGGTGAAAAGTCGAAATATTTCAAGACAAGAGTCGAAATTTTAGCAGAGTAAAGCACAATAATTGTAATATTTTTTGTGAAATCCTTGTTGCATTTTGATGTTTTTTCCCTCAAAATATTATGACTTTATCCTCAAAATCTCGTCTTTTTTTTTTTACCTATTTTTCAACAGTGGCCCTAATACTCCATATTGGGTGAAGTCACCAAATGTTTGATGTGTTCATACTCATTCTTAGCTTATAACTCTTCATCAGATCTACCTTAGGATGATTGATCTATTTATAAAAAAACACCAAACCCTTCGTCTCTCTCCCATAAGAGATGAACTCAGTGTCCTCTCCTCGTTTAGTGAAGTCATTTGGTTAATCGTGTTAGTTTCAAGCATTTAATCGACGTGACTAATCCTTGATCAGCAGATTGAGTCACTTTGTCATTCATCATCTGTTCCATGCTGGAGGATCCCGTTACACTGATGAGGCGTGTGCGCAAAATTCCCACAGTGCACTGCAACCTGAGTCACAGAGTTTAATACGATCTCATTATGCAAAATGACCACCAGCAAAGCACACGCGCACAACCACGCACACACGCACACGCTGACCATAATTATATTAAGACAGATTTCGGTACTGCTTAACCCGGCATAGAAGCCACCAGAAAGCTCAGATTACATGAGGGAGTCAGAGGAAGGACAGTGTATACGTGTGTGTGTGTGTGTGTTTGTGTGTGTGTGTGTGTGTGTGTGTGTTTGGACGCATGTAGCCAATGTCACGCTAGATGGGTTCTGTCAGTAAACATGTTGACATTGTGACATGTGTATTCCGCACACACACTCTCCTTCTTTGGCAATTACAACACATTCAGTATGAGCGGCATGTTGCTGGGACAAATGGTTCACCTTGATCATTTAGAAACTGCATGGGCAAGAAATTTGAGTTTGAGTGAATTGAACTCAGATAGTAACACTGTCAGAAGCTCACGGTGGGAAATGACATCACTTCTGTCAATACTTTAAATTACTGGCTTGTATTTCATCCAAGA
>NW_027466817.1:1312500-1362500 GCF_046128005.1 Genypterus blacodes
ACAGCTCTGTAGGGCCTTCGCTGTGTTGCATGCTGGGTAATGGCTCCACCTTAGTGTCCGGCTGTAGTTTCTCTCATGCATGTTAATGATTGAATTTCATCCGGGAGACTTTTTCCGCTTGTGTTTTCGTTTTTTTGGTTTATTTCCTGCCACTATGAGACATATTGCAGGGATTTGTGTGTGTAACATACGTGGGTATTTTGAGTCACAGTCTCCATTTCTCTAATTTCTCTCATTACTCCCACTTGTCTCAGTATCAAGGCCGTGCTCTCCTGCTCCCAGACCATATGAGGGCAGTTACAGGCCATCCTGTATTAACTAACAAGCACCCCCCCTCCCCTTCTCCCACAATTCTCCTCTTCCTCACATAACACACCAGATACCTTTTAGCCCCTGCACTCCCAACACACACACACACACACACACACACACACACACACACACACACACACACACACACACACACACACACACACCTGCCCCAGCAGTGGTGGATGGCAGCCAGGTGCCAGTCAATTGGCTCTTTGCCCAGAAATGACTGGCACAGACCTTGACATGTGTGTGGGTGGAGCTGCAGAGGGGCTGGTGTGTGTGTGGGGGAGGTCTGGCCTCCTCTTGGCATAGGACACATGCCCCACATGCCAGGAATGAGTCAAGCCACTGGGGCTGCATGGTGGCAGCTCATTTTGAATACCCTGCGTTACACACATGCCTGTGTGTATGTGTGTGTGTGTGTGTGTGTGTGTGTGTGATAAGTCTCAGTGAACACACTTCCGGCACAAATGTCTTTGACACGCATTACCCGTAACAAAGTGATGATGATGAGTGTGTGTGTGTGTGTGTGTATCTATATTTATGTGGGACCCGTGCTGGTGTGAGCAGAGCAGAGTGAGACACACAGACTACTGCTTTACACTCATGTATTAGTCTTGTGTATATTAGATTTGTTGTTTTTAAAGTTTACTTTAAAGTAGCCAGGATGCTGATGTTTGGGGCAACCAGAAGGTAAGAAATGTACTTGTATCATAATGAAGGATGATAGCGATTAGAAATTCACCAGTGTCTGAGCTGTGTGAGAGGAAAGCAGAGCAGCAGTGAATACAGTGTGTATGTATGGAGTGAGAGAAATCATTTTATTGTACTGGAGATTGTCTGTTGAGGCAGAATGTGACTGTGAAGGAATGAAAACAGTAATTATCATTTTTAAGCAGGTCATGTTTTCATAGCATCAGGATTCATTATGTTGAGAAATTAGCATTGGAAAACAGGCCAGCGGGCTGAATGGTCCAATTAGGCAGGAGAGAGGGGACCGTGTGTGTCTGTGTGTGTGTGTGTGCGCTGATCAGCATTCACTCAGCTCTCTGGATGTTTCTTGGAGAGATGAAAGCGTTTCTCTATGCTTTGTGTTGATGAGCAGCTTGTGCTACCTGTGTGATTTGCACCGGCTGTGTTTGAATGGAAAAATCAATGGAGCATCATGGTGGGATGTGTTTATGTCTGACTGTATATAAAGGATGATTACTGCATAAGGAGCGTGAGCTTAATTGATGAAATCTACCCCACTTCACTCATTATCCAGTTTAAAATTTGGTATAGAAAGCCCTCAAGTGGAGTTTATTATTATGGGATTGCACTGTGGGAAGGAAGTCTTCTTTAATGAGACATTGTGTAAACGTGAGAGTTGCTTTTTTGTTTTGAGTGGAATTCAGCTCTTTGTTGAAGAAACGCCTGTGCTAAACAGCTGAACTGAATATTTACTGTCTGTGTCTACAGTACCAGGGAGCACGTGACCCCGGAGATGAACAAGCTTCGTCAGAGCCTGAGGAGGAAGAAGCCCACGTACGTCCCAGAGGCCAGCAGACCGCATCAGTGGCAGGCTGACGAAGAGGCCGTACGCAAGGGGAAATGTAACTTTGCTGTGCGGGTAAGGAGCCGACCAAGTTTGCCATTCTCTGACTTTGTAAGATTAAAGTCAGTGTTAAATAACACACACACACTAACTATTCTACTGATAGAAATGTACATAGCCTTTGATTTGGATCTGCATCATTGTTTATGGAAGCAGATCTCTTGGACCGTCATTCAAAAATGTAATGGGAAAGTATTAACAGATTCCCATTTGTGTCTTTCGCGATGCTTTAATGTGTAAAAAGCCGTAATGTCAGACCCCATTTATAACCTTGGACAAACGTAACCTCCTTGTTTTTGTGAGGAGTTCAGAATTAAACAGTAATGTGACCCACAGCACAATAAATCAGAAGGCCACATCAAAGGGCCACTGAAAGCTTTCTGAGTTCCAGCCCATAGAGTCAGTACATGCATCATAACTCACATCACTATCTGCTCGGTGCCGTTTCTTAATGAATGACAGACACGCTACGCTAAAGGAGCTTCATTCAGCGCTCTATCCCTGCACAAACCTATACCTAGAGGATAAGTCACTACAATGCAGTTTATGTTGACAAAAGACAGATTTGAGGATGAAGGAGGAAAAGGTTCATGGGCAAGCTTACCTCATATGAGCTCCGCCATAGATGAGATCTGTCTGTTTTTGTATTCTAGACTGATTTGTAGATCTGTTGTAGACTTATGTTGTTGGTGCATGCCCATAGAAATGCATCCAGTAAGACAAACCCCCAACCACTGTGAAAGGTTCATTCGGTTAAGAGGAAGATTGCAGAGATTGCGCCTGAAACTATCCATTTTCACTCAGGGTGCATAATTGTGCTGCAGCAAATGAGAATAAAAGTGGGTCGATGTATTTTTTACACATTAAAACATTGTAAAGGTGTCAAATAGGATCCTTAAATTAAAACAAGAACATGCTAATTTCATTTGACAGGGAGTCAGTGAGGTCAGAGAGGACATTTGATTCGTTAGATCATTTCTAACACATTATTAATGGCCCAGTTTACAGATAACATGGCCCGTGTGCACACGTTAAATCTGCCTATCATTCAATGACAGTAAGAGACGGAGGGCAGAGAGGGAGGAACGACAATGACGCGGGGTTATAGATGAAGCCGAGCAGGAGAAATGACAGGGTGAAAGATGAGGGCAGGCAGGGGGGGACAAGAGACACACAGCGAGACATAAATTGAGAGCGAGAGAGATGCGGGATTGGGTAAGAGAGGCCAAAAGAGAGCGGGTGGGCTGAGCAGAGCTGGAGAGGGGGGAGCGGGAGGGTGAACAGGCTAATGGAAGCTGCTCTTGATTGTAATGCTGCACTGAGTTGGCAATAAGAAGAGCAGTTAAGTACACGACTCAATGGATCTACAGTGACAGACGGTCACATTAAAAGACTCCATCTCTCCTTATTGTTGCTCCACTTCCCTCCTTCTTCATTGGGGTTCTCTCTCTCTCTCTCTCTCTCTCTCTCTCTCTCTCTCTCTCTCTCTCTCTCTTTCTCTCTCTCTCTCTCTCTCTCTCTCTCTCTCTCTCTCTCTGTGTCCCATACAATATGTATCCATACATCCCTACACAGCACAGTCATGAGTCACGCAGCATGAACGCCTCTGCCTACAGCTCATACAGCACGGCGTTAAGAAAATGGAGCATTACTCAGTAGAACTGCACTCGTTTAGACCGTACAAGCCTTGAAAATGCATCTCATTTGAATAATAAGCGGTGAGAGAAGCGACTATAACACACTGGATCTTTCCCTTTGCATGCTGCTGAGTCAGCATGGTCACACACTCCCACCAAGTTCAATGAAAATCAGTTCATAACGTATTGTGTAGTTTAGTTACACTTATGTTGCAGTTAATGTATTGATTCTTGTTTATTGAGTTGTTTGCTGTTTCCCATCAGTCAACATTACTTTCTTTAGAGTGAGAGGAAGACGTCTCTGCTCCCTGCTGGTCCGAATCTATCATTGTATCAAAGCTTACATGCAGCCACACTGAGATCACATATTGATCGTATTAATCTTGGTTGAACAATTGTGCCGACCGGTAGCATGAAGCTAATGACGTACTCGGGGACACGTTGGTGCTGTGTGGTGTCGTTCATTTTGTCCTCGGTGGACAGGTAAGTTGATCTGGGGCCTAATCAACGTAAAACTTGATGGAGGATTCCCATTCAGACAGAGGACAGTGGTTGTCCCTGTCCTTTTCCTTTGGGCTTCTCACAGGAGGACAGATTTAATTGTGTCCCTGGTGGCTCTTTCATCCACCACAGAGCGTCAGACAGAGCGGCAACACACAAACTGATGTGAGGCTGAAAAGCACCTGAGTCTGGTCCGTCATTATCACTAACTGCAGCTTTAAATCACTTTAGAAGCACTTATTCACACACTGAGAGGGATCTATGAATTATTAATTTGTAGTATATCATTTTTTGGGTTTTCTTGTTTTGTTTTCTGTTTCACCTTGATTTGTACAGTGTGTTGTTACAGGAGGATCCAGAGAAACATAACAAAAGTTAAAGCCTCTCTCTCTCTCTCTCTCTCTCTCTCTCTCTCCCTGCAGTACCTAGGTTTGGTGGAGGTGGAGGAGTCGAGAGGGATGCATGTTTGTGAGGAGGCGGTCAAGAAACTAAAAGTTGTGAGTACCTCAACACACACACACACACACACACAAACCCCTCCTGAAACCTACTGTAGTATGATACAGCCAATTGTGTACACTAGTAAACACACTCCAAGGATCTACAATATTCACTGGAGCTCATTAAAGACCCAGGAGCTCATACAGCATTGTATCGACCAAAGGACTACACACACACACACCTCTCACAGGACTAAAGCTTGTTATTTCCTATAAACCTTGACTAGTTTCATCGCCTACATCGATTTTTTTATTCCACGTTACTTCTGCCTGTCTGTATGTGCGCTCTGTCTGTCCCGTCTGTGTGTCCATCTGTCTTTCTCTCTGACCGATGCTATGGCACCCAAGAGAGCAGAAAATGAGATTGTGGCCAACACACACATTTTAACGCTCACCGACACACACAGAGTTCTCCCCCCTGGGATGCTGGAATCGGACAGGGAGCGTGTGAACGGAGTGACACAGACTGGCCGGTGTCAGACAGCCACACACACACACACACACACACACACACAGACCTACACACAGTTAGCAGCGTATAGAAGACAGAGGTCTGGGTCACCTACTTCACAGTCTTCACATGAGATAGGTTGGGACTGATGTAAGAAGGATCTGGGCTGTGTGTGTGTGTGTGTGTGTGTGTGTGTGTGTGTGTGTGTGGGGGGGGGGGGGGAGCATCATTGTCTGAATCCCGACACAGAAAGAGACTGAAAAGATGGAGCACACACCTGCGTCTGGCACGTTCCCAGCATTCATAACCTCACCATGTTTTCCCTTCATCGACTTTTCTCTTTCATCCCTCTGCACTTCTTTCCCTCCTCTCTTACAGCTCTGCATCTCATTCCCTGGCTCCACTCCCTCCTCTTCCCCAAAACATAATATCTGATCCGTCCCTCGCTCTCTCTCTCTCTCTCTTTTTCCCCTCTTCATAGCCATTCTCTCCTTCTTCCCGTCTCTTTCGCTCAATGGGATTATGCAAAAATCGAGGCTCTTTATTGCTCCGCTATGCTTTTCAGAGGCCTTTCCTGTGGTGCTTTGGCTTTCTTGCTTGCTTCGTCACACACACACACACTCTCCACTGCTTTTTCAGCTTGTGTATTTTTAGCCCCGGCCCATGTTGAGTGTGTTATTAGCTCTGCCTGGTGCCCTCCTCTGGTGGAGAAATCATTCTTTGGGCCAGCTGGCACAGATTTGTGCTTCTTGCCCGCCTCTCCCATCTCAGCCTGTCACTGCTGCCCATCTGCTGAAATGATCTAAGGCGCTGCTGTCTGTAGCGGCAAAAGTGACTTTACAAGCAAGGTCGTGGAGGAGTGACTCATGAGACGGGGAAATGATTGAGATCCGTGCAAGGATATTCAATGTTTTTTGGTTGGTTGCCCTGTTACACTCCAAATCATAAATCTCTCTCTCTCTCTCTCTCTCTCCCTCTCTCTCTCTCCCTCTCCCCCTCTCTCTCTCTCTCTCTCTCTCTCTCTCTCTCTCTCTCTCTCTCTCTCTCTCTCTCTCTCTCCTTTGCTCTCTCTCCTTCTCCAGAGTGGAAAGAAGACAGTCAAAGCAGTGTTGTGGGTTTCGGCCGACGGACTCAGGGTGGTGGATGACAAAACTAAGGTAAGAGGATCAATTCTCCGCCCACCTTAAGGCTGACAGGGCTGTCTAGTTTGGGCCCCTGTGTGTGTGTGTCTGTGTGTGAGCGTCACTGTTGTTCCTGAAGGTGCTTGATGGGGATAGGGAAGACCTATCTCTCTTTCTCTCTTTCTCTCTTTCCTTCTTCCACGCACGCACACACACACACACACACACACACACACACACACACACACACACACACTTGAGTCATGTCTGGCGGCTGGAGAGGCCTCCTACAGTGAGTGTTGCTTGCTGTGGATCCATTGAGAGCCGAGTAGAATAAAAGGGGAGCAGAGAACAGAGGAGAGCCTAATGGAGCCCTTTTCTCCTCTGCTCTGTCTCTCTCTCTTTCTCTCTCTCTCTCTCTCTCTCCCTCTCCTTTTTGTTTGTAGACCTCACACAAATGACCTCACCTCTCCCAGTCTTCTCCCTCCACCTTCATTTCCTTCCTCTTTTCCTCAGAGTACTGAGGTTAATAAAGCCAGTCAATCTCATCTAATGAGACAGAACATGAACAAACACCACATCTTCACCTCTACATCACTTCTTCCATTTACTAGCATAGAGTAAGAATACGATTCTTGTGGCTTTTATTCAGCGAATAAACCTACAGTAAGTCGCTCGAACATTCAAGGTAAGCGTAGGCAAGGATTATGATTTGTTATTATTCATAGTGAATCTGGTTCCAGCAACTGTACAATAATCATCATTTCTCTAGACACCCAGCATTCACTCTTCATCTCCTTTCTTTCATTCTCTGCCTCTTCATCACCTTCATCATCTACAGTATATGAGTCATCAAGTGAGCCCACACACACACACACACACACACACACACACGGCCTCTGGTCACTCAGCCTCATTTCTACAGTGTGTGTGTGGGTTGTGGATTTATATTCTATAAGACTTCTTTTACTTGCAGCTCAATAGAAATAAAGAAGAAGCTTTTGTTTAGTTCCCGCTCTCTGATGCCGCATAGATGAGACACCCGGAATCACATGCGGCTGCTTGGTATTGATATGGTGACCCGATCTGAGTCACTTTTGCCCAGACACGCATGCACACACACACGCACACAAGCGTACGCACACACACACCTCGGTACCAGCGTCCCCCTTCATTCCCTAATTGGCCCACAATGAATGGACTGTTATTCTTCCACCTCTTTATCCTCACATCCCTCCTTCTTTTCTCCTTCTTTTCCCTCCTCGACCTCCCTCTTCCTTTCTCCTCATCCTACCCTTTCTTTGTTTCTGCCACACACTGGAGGAGAGGAAGGAAGTGCGTGGACGAGTGTGTGAACCCTCTTTCTCCTTCTTCCCTTTCTTCTCCCTCTCGGCTCTTGTTTTCCTGCTCTTTCTGTTTTTGTGAGTCAAAGGGCTGAGCCAGGGGCCCCTTCATGTACACAGAGAAAGAAAAGGGGCCCCTCTGAGTCTCCTCTGTAGTCACTGAGATGAGCTCAATAACCTTTTTGGAAGAGGACAGGCTAGTGGTGGAAACATCTCAGAGGTTTTTGAGTGTCATTAGTCGGTGGTGAGTTTCCTTTTGCCGCATGTGTAAATAGGTTTTCACGGGGTTAACTGAGATTGAAAGCAGTGTGTCAAGTGCAGGATGTGTGTATGAGCTCAGCATTGTGCTTGGTTCCTGTTTGTCATCAGTTAAGCTGAAGGTTAGAAAGACAAAAACTATGTCAAATGTCATCAGATGCAATCTACCTGTGAAAAGGCTTTGATTGATTTGTATTGTGTGAACTGTCATATCAGATCCCTGCTGACGCTCGCTCTCTCTCTCTCTCTCTCTCTCTCTCTCTCTCTCTCTCTCTCTTTCTCTCTCTCTCTCTCTCTCTCTCTCTCTCTCTCTCCCTCTCTCTCTCTCTCTGTGTCTCTCTCAGGACCTCATTGTGGACCAGACCATAGAGAAGGTTTCATTCTGTGCTCCTGATCGTAATTATGACAAGGCATTCTCCTACATCTGCAGAGACGGAACCACCAGACGGTGGATGTGCCACTGCTTCATGGCTCTCAAAGACTCGGTAAGGGGGGCCGGTCACCTTCCGTCTAGTCCACCATCCAAGGACTTTACCCATAATGCATTTTTCCTCAAATAAGAACTTTGTCTCTTTGCTTGGGCCCACAGTTATTTAAGCTTATTAACATTTCTCAAGTGATACTCCAACGAGTTTGTGAGACTATCGTTTTAATGGAATACTACATCAGAACTCGATGGCTGACCTTTATCCTCAGAGAGTCGTTCACATTGGTCTCTGTACATTCAGCCATATTTCATTTAGACATTATATATATTTTGTATTTATAACTGCACAGTTTCCAGTCTCTGCTGTTTGTAGCTTAGCTTGGAATAAGAGAGGCAACAAATTGTGAATAATGGCAAAATGTATTGCACAGATATGGTGGAGTGTGCTTACAGCTCCATGATGGATTTATTAACTTGCCCATGTCAAGAGAGTCCTGGCAGGATTAATAATCCGGACGGAAGAGAGCATAGCGCAGTCCTGGGGGATTATAGTAGAGGATTAGACAGAATGGTGGGAGTTATCTGTCCATCTATCTGTCTGTCTGTGTTTCTGCCTCTGTCACTCCATATCTCTGTCCCTATCTGCTGGCCTTAAACTTGTAATGATTGCCAGTGGAGGGTAAAAGAAGATAGGATTCAAGATTTGAAGATAGGGATTAATTGCAGAGAGCAAGGTGAAATGACTTCCATTTGGAACCACAATGATGGATAATGCTGGAGATTTAAGGTTGATAGCTACGATCTGATCTGTGCTGCAGATAAGCATATGAAACTCCTGCCCTGTACTCAAGCTTCTGTCTTCAGTCAGTCTGATCTCGCTCTGCAAAGACTGAAGACACATTTAGTTCAAATCCTGGTTCTTTTTCATCTTTTATTTGATTATTATCTTTTCATTTGATTATTCACCAGATTAAGTGTTGACATGTATTTTTTTTACATCACTGTTGTCCACTCCACTAGGGGGAGCGGTTGAGTCATGCAGTTGGCTGTGCCTTCGCCGCCTGTCTGGAGAGGAAGCAGCGCAGAGAGAAGGAGTGTGGCGTGACGGCCTCCTTTGACGCCAGCCGCACCTCATTTGTCCGCGAAGGCTCCTTCCGCGGCAACTCCACCTGCAACCAGCAGGGCGCCGATGACAAGGATAAAAAGAAAGGTAGCTTGATACAAATGTGTTCCTGCTCTTCAAGTGCTTCATATAAAGTTGCAGCCACGACTTCTCATATAAGTGTGTGTGTTCACTAAAGGAGAGCCAAGTGAACTCATAATGTACACCCCTACAGCTGTAATTTGACATGTGTTTGGACCATTGACCCTCTTCCTCCTCAGACCTTCAGTCTTCAGCCATCCCAGCCCTGCCACCTGGCACTGCCTCCCCACCCGAGGGTGCAGCGTCCCCTATGGAGCGTCCAGAACCTGGCGGGCCCCACGCCATCCCTCGCCGCCACGCGCCCATCGAGCAGCTGGTGCGTCAAGGCTCATTCCGGGGATTCCCAGCCCTAAGCCAGAAGAACTCTCCATTCAAGAGGCAGCTGTCGCTCCGCCTCAACGACCTGCCATCCACGCTGCAACGCAAGACGGACTTCCAGGCTAAGAACCCCGGTGAGTTGAGAAGTTCACAAATGTACACTAAACGCCAAGTTGCTGTCAAAATAAATATATTATATATAATATACATGGAGTCAGACTTAATGGGTGCCTGAAGGCGGATACAGATGCTGATCTGACAAGAATGCAGTGTTGCCTCAGGGTTTTACTTCAAGATTAAACAAAAGTCACTGAAACAGCATTTCTCAACCCTTTAGACAGTGGTTCTCAAACTTTTTCTTTCGCGCCCCCCTTTTATAGATCAGAAGTTTTTTGCGCAAGACTGGTTCCGGGTTTAATATCGTACCCCCTGTAATTCCCCCTGAAACCTCTGGTTACAGAGGAGTTACAAGGGGCGCCAGACACGCTGGTTATTTCGGAAGTTGGTCCCGGTGGCCGGAAATAATCTAAAAGCAAAAACGTGTTGTCCGTTCCCGGCGCCCGCGCGCGCAAAACTGGTTCCGGGTTTAATATTGTCCCCCCTGTAACTCCCCCTGTAACCACAGGTTTCAGGGGGAGTTACAGTCACAATACCGTCCCCCCTGTAACCCCCTCTGAAACCACTGGTAACAGGGCGTCCTGGTGCCCGCGTGCGCAAAAAAAAATAGGTTCCGGGTTTAATATCGTGTCCCCGGCAAGTGTACAGATATCCAATTAAAATGAGCAAACTGTCATTCACATGGGTTTTGTAAGTGACTCATCCATATTTGAACGTGCATTAATGTGCCTCCTCTGTGTCTAGCCTGAAAGCAGGATGAAAGTCATTATGATTTCAGAAAGATTTTGAAGGTTGAAATAACCAAATGGTCCTAATACGTCAGAAGAAATGTGATGCAGAAATGACTCATGAGGCCTCTGTTTGCTCCTTGACTCATTATGAACATGCAGATTAGAGCAGAATTTTAATTTCTCTCAGGCTTCATTGTCGTGTCAAGGATATCCTGTCGCAGAATCAATCTTCTGCCCTTTTGTATTCTTGTTTTGGTCCAGACGCAGAGTCATTCGTCAGTTTAATGCTTCTGTTCAAGGTTTTGGCTTTGCAGACCAGAAGTGGCTGTTGTGCGAATGTTATTATTAATGATGTCAGCACAAGTGTTGCTGCAGTGTGGATGAGTACACACAACTTTGACAGGCCTTGACATTTCAAAAAGAACAATTAGAAATCGCTACCCTTGATGTATGCACACACAGAAACACACCCACTCTGTGTGGTGCCGCAGTATCAGCAGTGAGTCTGGATCTCATAAGAGTTGACTGGAGGAGTTCACTGACTGGAATATTATACCACAGCATTCACCTCCCACTCAATATTTCTCATATTTGCTGCCCTGGGTTCTATCTCTCCCTCTCTTGAGAGAGACATACAGTACGAGCAGTATACATCACATTGATTTGATGCAGTTTGAATCCCAGAATCCCACATACACATTGCTATCGCTCTTCCTCTTCTCTCTCTCTCTCTCTCTCTCTCTCTCTCTCTCTCTCTCTCTCTCTCTCTCTCTCTCTCTCTCACACACACACACACACACACACACACACACACACACACTGATGCACTAACCAGTTGCAGCCAACCCCATTGCCTTCCTGCTCCCTTGTGACTCTCTGAACAATGTGTGTATTGATCTGTGTGTTCAATCAGCTGTCCCGGTTAGCCAGAGCCTTCAGCAAGCACCACCAGCCCTTAAAATTGCTACTGCACTGAGAGAAAGGAAACGCACACACATACACACACACACACACACACACACACACACACACACACACACACACACACATACACACACACACACAGGCATAGGAAATGCCTTGAGTGCCTCTGAACTCTGTGGGACATTGAAGAGGAGACAGAGAGAAAGATCAGAGGGTTGGATTCCACAGAACAAAGCAGGGAGAAATGTTTAATGTGAGACCTTACATCAGCCTCTAAGACCCTGTGCACCCTACACTGTGATTCAAGGCCCGTGGCCACACAATGGACTCAATGGGATTGAGAGGGAAGTAGCACAGCAGAGGGCTTGTACGGTGTATTGGTCAGACCACAGCAGTATGGTTTGGGTTTTGAGTCAAATATAAAGGCACTGACTTCACTTAACACCGAAGTGAAAGTCTCTGCACTTTATAAATCATCCTCACAGTGTGAAGAAAGCCCTCCAACTGTTCTCTAACAAGCAGTCTGTAATTTAAGCATCAACATTGTATCCTGATTGAATCCTTCCATCCGTCAGCGTGGATGAATTTGAAGAAAGAAAGAAAGACAGAGGCCACAATTATAGAGATTTGTACCTGCACAGTGTCTCCAGTTTCTCCTCCTCTCATTCTCTGAAGCCTTGAGCCTCAGTGTTGTGCAAGGAGAGACTGAGGGACACAGAACAGCAAAGTAGATATTGTCTATTTTTATGTGCAGTCTGTTTTAAAGGTTTAAAGCCGTACATTTAGGCACCTAATCCTCACCGGTTGGGTCAGTTACATGAGGAGACGCACATGTGGGCTTAAAAACAACACAAAATTAAAATGTATGACAATCCGCAATCTTGTTTTTTTAAGCTTTTTAGATCAGCCCCATTTTCCATCTTGAGTCTGTTAAGTCAAGTCAGGTCATCTTCATGTCTATAGCCCAGTATCACTTACAAACAAACACAAATGAATAAACATTTCCTCCCTCTTTTCTCCATTCTTCCTCTACGCTTTCCTTCCTCCTCAATTTCATCTTTTCTCCTGCTGTCTTGTCTTCTTTCCTCCTCTCCTCTTCCCCCCCCCAGACATGGACATGGACTTGGACTTGGACGATGAGGGGGACATCAACGCTCTATGCAGCCAGATCAACAACTCCTTCACTAACCCGTCAGAGGAGCTCTTCCCCCACGCCTCCTCTGCCAACGGGCCGCCAGCCTGCACTGTCCCCCCTGCGCTCCCACCACCACCTGCTCCCCTGCAGGGTAAGACAGGAAACGTCTGATCAGATCAGCATCACTAACATTGCTCTTAGATTTCAGCAATATGATTGAATATGAAGTGTTTATTCGATATGCATTCTAGTAAGGAAACGTTCCTCTCAAACTAGAGCAGTTGCCACGTAAATACAGGGTTAAGTTGAGATATTGTGAAACAGTAGAGGTAACAGTAATGTAAATGTATAGACTGTGTAATAATAACAATAATAATAACAATTATATGATGACATGAGAATGAAATTGTATACTTTTTTAATGACAGTTTTGTAATTTCTCATTTTTAAACTCACTCTTACTCTCTGCCCTTAGCTTCTTCCCCCTGGGTGCAGGCTGACCCTCCGCTTCACTCTCCCCCCCTGGTTTCGGTGGCGATGCAGATGCAGAGTGGACACAGGCGCACCCCATCCGAGGCTGAGAGATGGCTGGAGGAAGTCTCCAAAGTTGTGAAGGCTCAGCAACAGACCCCTCCCCCGGGCCCCACCATCCCCGCTATCCCCGGTCCACCCTCCATGTCAAATCAGCCAAGCCAGGCAGCTCTATCAGCTGTCCCCGTGTCTGCTGTCTCCATGTCCCTGGGCCCCATGTCTAAACCCCTCATGTCGGGCCCCTCTGCTCTCTCAGGTCAGGCCCCGATGCCCCTCCCACCCATGACAATATCATCAGTTCCTTTAATACCAGGTCCTCCAGTGTCTGGCCCCCCTATGTCGCTCCCCTCCATGTCCATTCCCACTATGTCTGGTCCCAGCATGACTGGAGCCCCCATGATCCAGCCCTCCATCCCCGGGCCCCCGGGCTCTCTCCCAAGCTCCATGCAGCCTTTCCCCTTGGCCTTTGACACCACGCCGGCTCCTGTGGGCATGTTTGCTACCAAGCCTGTCCAACCAGCTTTCGTGCCCATGCAGACCTACATGCCAGGCCTGGCCAGCAGTATGACCTATCCCAATGCCAGCGTGCCTGTGGTGGGCATTACTCCATCACAAATGGTGGCCAATGTCTTCTGCACAGCCACAGGCTCATCTGGTGGAGGCAGCTCCATGAGCTCAGGGGGAGGAGGAGCCAAAGTGGGATCACTGGGCCATCAGCACCCTTACACAGGAGCGCCAGGTGCAGTCGTGCACACACACGCCGGAGGATTTTCCACACCACCGTTCTCTTCCACCCAGCAGTTATCAACAGCCATCAATGGTCTCCCATCACACGGCAACGCAATGGGCCTCCAGAACGGGACCCCCAACAGTGGCAGGAATGGTGGCAACAGTAGCAGTTGGCCACCAGAGGGCAGTCAGCTAACAGCCCTGGTGGCAAGCAAGGATTCCCAAGAAGCCGATCGTTTTGAGGCCAAGTGGGCGGCGCTGGAGACCAAACCAACATCTCAGCAGCCCGGGAATAAGACCACAGCTGCTACAGCCAACCCATTTTCCGACGATCTGCAAAAGACGTTTGAGATTGAGCTCTAAACCAGAATCGGAGTTAAAGCCTACGAAAAAAGGATGCTAATTCCAGCATCTCTGCATAGATTTGGGATTCAGGACTTTAAACCTGCTCTGCATCCCACCTGTGGCAGCCTGGCAAATGGCTGAAAGCTCTCATCAGAGTGAATAATGATGTTGATTGTTTTCTTTACACTCCAATGATGGATTGCTGGGCTGCCACGGGTGAATCAGGTCTCTGGCTCACTAGACTGGACACAAATGTGATGGCTGACCCCCTCCACCTCCCTCTTCCTGCTTACACTTCTCCCCTTTTTGCTTTACTTTTGCCACTGTGAGTCCCCATATGTACTGTATGTGCCACCTGAGAGCAGTGTGGGGGCACAGTTCAGTGGTTTCTTTCTTTAAAAGGGGACTCTGCTCAGATGCATTCCAATCCCCGAAGATGTTTTCGGGCGTCTGGTGGAGATTCGAAGGAGAAGCGCTGTGGATGTTTTTTGACTTGAGAACAGAAGGATGCTGATCTCAGCCAAGCACAGCAGAGGTTTGGACACTTGAGGGACTAGCTGATGATATGAGACCCAACCCTATCAACCCCAAAGGACTCACTGACCAATAGTAGAGATTTATGGCCAAAATTATTTTATTTATTGTATTTTATTTTTTACTTTTTACTTTAACAAGCGATATACGACTTAAATCAAGTTTTTAAAGCAGTATTTCAGAAGGGTGTTGCTTTCTTAAGCCCCTGTATTTATTTTTGTTGATTTTTTAAAGAGGAGGCAAACCAATAGACGGATAATGGAATTGTGGCATTGCAAAATTGCATTATGGGAAACTCAATTGCTTGTACTAAAGCAGGATGTAACAGGAATCGGAAGCCAAGCTCGAGCTGACATCGCAGCAGCATTTAATGAAGTGTATATAGAGGCATGCTTCCTCCACCTGCTCGCCCTCACGCGTAACTGCTGCTCAGCCCAGACGCATCGATATGATCGCCCGCCGAGTCCACCGTCAAGGTTGCAGCGACGTGAAGGATCACTTCAGGATACACAGCACACATGCACTCTGGACTCCTTTGACTCCATATTACTTTACCAAACTCAGCGGAAATGAACGAAATACTTTACAACACTGTGTAACTGGATGAAGAATAATTGCACTACATTCCAGCATTCATAAATCCTTTCAAGTGCTTAAACACAGGGTATAGTCATGCTGCACAGACTGTATAAGTAGGACTAGAACTGCATCATAACGAAAATAAAGTTAGAGGTGAAAAGAGAGGTGGAGCATGAGCAGATAAGGATATTTGACTGTTCCATACACACACACACACACACACACACACACACACAAGCATAATTTGAGCTGTTCCATGGGAAGAGGAAGGAAAAGGAATGATATGCTGCATGTGAGAGACTGAAGGAGAGAATGGAGTCACACCTTTCAAAGAACGAGGCGGAAGAAGGCTGAATGTGAATGAGATTAGATGTGATGGAGGGAAAAAGAGGTATAGAAGATACAAGCGAGAGGGAGATGTATGTGTGTGTGAGAGTAACCTGTACAAAAACACATTCACGGCCCACAAACTGAACGCCGTTGACCGTTTATAGTCTTTGTTTTTGTCCAACCCAGACTCAGCTGAGCCACTTTAAATTCAGCATCCTGCTAAACCTGCATCCTACACACACCCACACACACACACACACACACACACACACACACACTCAGCATATTTAAGAGACGCTGCATATTATACAGTAACAATAATCTATGTTTTTTAAGTACAGTATTTCCAGAATCGTTCCTTGCCTTGGGAATTCAATTGTATGGATACAAATTCGATTTCTTGCTCATTAAGGCGCAGATTGATCAGCCAGAAGATACATTCATGTGTCACCTCCCTAATATATGAGATCTCAGCCCCTCCCACCTTTTTTGTTTTTGTTTTTATTTATGACGAAGAATCCGCAAATCAAATCTACATCGCTCTCTCAGCCTCTCCTCTCTGTTTACCAAGCAAGTTGCTCATCAATGCTTTTATTTCAAAGCGACCATGTGTTACTCCCTCGACTCTTGTTTGCACGCCCTCCAAATTATAAATGTAGGTTAATTGTGTTCTGCGTAAAAGCAAACTAAATGACCTCATAAACTTGATTGTAAAACCATAGTTTAGCAATGGTAACAAAAACAAACCAGTGGAGTTTATTTTTAATCTTTATTTACAGAATTTTTGTATTTAAACCTACATATTTGTATTGTAATTACATTGTACAAAAGATAAATAAAGTAATATAATATTACACCTGTTCTCATTGTGTGAGCCATGTGTTTTTTCTGCTCCCTCCCTCTCTTCTAGCTTCCCTGTCCTCCTCTGAAGCGCTCATGTTCACCTGGTCTCCTCTCACCTTAATTGCTTCGCTTGCTGTGATGCAAACTGTCTCTCCGTATCGTTTGATCTCTCCATCTTGATATTCTGCTTATACTATCCTACCTTTTGACACTTTCTGATGTTATGCTACATCAGTGGTAACCTATCAGTGTTGTGGATGTAAGTGCTGTCTGAGCAGTGCTGTCCAGTTGCTGCTGCTGCTGGAGATCAGGTCACTAATGGAACAAGACATTGCCTCTTTTCTTCACAAGGGCTGTGAGAAACAAGCTGAGTGCACACACATACACACACATACACATACACACACGCACACACACACAGAAACACAGAGCTCTCGAGTCATGTAGTAGTAGCTCTCAAAAGGTCATTGTCCTCTGCAAATAAACAAATGAACATCGCTTTATTTGCGAATTAATTTACACTTAAGAGGAATTTGCTCTGGTCCTAGGTGCGTACATATAACATATAAAAAAGACAACAAGAAACAACATATAGGAACAGCAGCTCGGCGAATAATTAAATTAAAGACACACTAAATTAAATAAGTTAACTAAATGAATACTGATGAATAAAGTGTTAAAAAACGTGCAGAGGTCTATTGTAATACATTAACTTAATTGAATACTGTTAAATAAAGTGAATGTGCAGGGGTTTATTATGAAATCAGTGGAAGACCCGGGCCTTGTTGATAAGGCCCACTGCAGAGGGGAAGAAACTCGATTTGTTGTGTGAGGTTTTGGTCCTGATGGACCTCAGCCTCCTGCCAGAGGGGAGGGTTAACCTCATAGGGTTAAAATCTATCTTTCAGACTGAGGACCCCTCTGAGCTCCTCTTGGAGACCCTTCAAGGGGCTCCATGATGCAAACCAAACTGATGTTTTCTGGCTTCAAAATGCCAAAATGGGTCATGAACATCTGAGGCAGGCAGCAGGCTGGCAGAGGGTGCAGGAGAGGCAGAGGAGAGAGATCTGCCTCCGGGCCAACTGAGATCTGCTGTGTTTGAGAACAGGCCAAGTTTTATACTATTTCCCTCAGTATTTCCTTCACATAAAATGATTGCTTTCCAAAAAACATCTTGTACAACAATACATTATTGATGGAGAATGACAGCTCCATGCCTGTAAATTCTACTTTTATACGACCTTCCTGTGCCCTATGTCCTGCACCATACAGTCAAGTTACTTGCAACAGCCTAGATAGGAGACGGGGATGCTTGGTTGCCCTGGTTACACAATGAAGGACTCATTTATAACATCTAAAAAAAAAGTGCCAGAGTTGGCAAAACAGCAGGCTGTACATAATATGAGTTGCCATAAGGAAAGATGTTGAGTGAAAATACAATATCATCTAAACTGATTTTAGAGTGTGTGTGTGTGTGTGTGTGTGTGTCTGATCTCTGCGTATTCTCTATTTATCACAGTAAGTTTTATGACAGGGCTGTGTTTCTGTGAAGCATTATCATTTGAATGTCATAATATATTACGACTGATTACTTCAAACTAAACATAGAAGTGTGTGTAAAAGAGTTTTGTTTGGTGTGTGACGCATTGCACCCAATTCGAGAAGACAAGCAGGGATCACTATAATATCACTGTGGGCTTCATGGTTTGTTTTAGTGAGGTCTCTCTCTCTCTCTCTCTCTCTCTCTCTCTCTCACTCTCTCTCTCTCTCTCTCTCTCTCTCTCTCTCTCTCTTCTGCATTGTTCTCTGCAAAATGAACTGTGCTGCTGTGCTGCTTTTAACTATCTGCAGTGTGTGCGTTTGTCACTTAGTTTGTGTGCATTTATGTAATAGAATAGAGTTGGAAAGGAAAAATGTGCCTGCTTGTGCAATGTGTGTGTGTGTGTGTGTGTGTACGGCTGCAGCTGCTTGTGTGATACCAACATCTGATAGCAGTATAAGTGTGGAATCACTAATGTGTGTGTGTAATGGACCATGCCTAGATTGTCAGATCAGCAGTGGATATCGCATCCATGCTACACACAGACACACACTTCTTATCGCCATGTAATGACACACAGGCAGGACACATACACACATACACATATACACACGTACACACACTGCACATTGTATATTTGAGCTTTTTCCTCACGGGTCAGTAGTACAGCCAATTCAGGAGGGCAGTTCCTTCAAGAGTCCTTGAATTCGGGCCATCTCTCTCTATCTCTCTCCCTCCCTCCCTCCCTCCCTCCCTCTCTCTCTCACACACACACTCACTAAACTCAGCTACTAATCACTTTGTTTATAATGTTTGCAGTGTGACCCACAGTCCTTGCAGCTTGAAGGAGGCAATTACATTGATTAATTGCATGTGTTTGCTATTGATCCGTGCAGCAACGTGGCTTTTGTTTGGTACACAGCTGTGACGCTCGTGTTACGGATGAAGCTTGATAGAAGTAAAGCAGTGTTCCATATTCATGCGTGTACACTGAGCAAATAGGTCATGGCACGCTTCTTTGCAGGGGTTGCATGCGGATCTGTGTGTGTGTGTGTTTGTGTATTTGTGTGTGTGTGTGTGTGTGTGTGTATGTGTGTGTGTGCGTGTGTGTGTTGCTTTGGCATTTGAGGTTGGTTGGAACCCTTAGGGCCAAAGTCAGTATTTCTTGATGTCTGCATATTTTGACACACAGACACACACACACACACACACACACACACACACACACACACACACACACACACCAATTTGCATGCATACTGTGCCCCTTGCAGGAAGTATGGCGGCACAAATGGCAATATCCTGTGGCATTACAGACCTGCCACAATCACTCTGTCACACACACACACACGCACACACACACACACACACACACACACACACACACACACACACACACACACGAACACACACCGTGCCAGCAGCCTGTCAGTCATCTCTCTGGTCTGCCCTCTCTCACCCTCTGCAGTGCCACTGTAGCACACAAGGGCAATACACCTAAAGACAGGACGAGGTCGGCCTCTGTATCCACAGGCTGACTGTGATCACCATGGAGATGAGTGTGACACTAATGTGTAAATCCTCCTCATGTCTGTCATTCACATAATGATTTTGCTGTTATCGCCGTCATGCATGGACATACATGGAGAGCTGTGCTATGTCTGTATTAAGACGCCTCTTGAAATCTTACATAATCATATAAAGCCTGTATGTGTGTAAGACGGTTATGTTGCATTAAGGATTGTTACATTTCCACTCGTGCACAGCATGCCAGCACTCATGAATAGCAGTCCAATCTTTACTTGGTGACACCACAAGTCAAATGAAGTCAATGAAAGCCCTCCTCATCAAGCAATACTCAAGTTGAAGAACACTTTGGGCCAGTGTGTGTTAGTTTACTTTCTCTGAGCTACACATGCTGCATGAATCTTATTTTGGCTTTTGTATGAGTGTCTCTGGTGGTTTAGCATGGGCTTTATGTGCCAGGCCACAAAAGGACCCCTCCTCCACACTCATCTATCCATCACACATTATGAAGATGAATGAATTATTTACTAAAAAGACTCAGAGTTCTGACATTAAAGTAGAACAACTTCATGGGCCCAGTTGTGGCTCACCCAGTCCTTACAACGCCTGTTCTGGTGCAGCTTTAGCATTCTCATTCATCTAGCGCCCCCTTGTGTATTTATAAGGCATGAAAACAATGAGCCAGCAACCAACTAGACTATTTGTTGCTGTACACTACGCAGCTCTGCTTTCTGTGTGTCTCTCTTTGTCTTACTTCTCTATCTTTCTCTCTCTCTCCTCTCTCTTCCTCTCCCCACCCAGGCAGATGGCCGCCCACCTAGAGGCAGCTTCTGTCTGAGGTTTCTTCCTGTTTAAGAGGAGCTTTGTGTGTATATATATACTCCTCTCTCCCTACAAAAACCTCAAAGCTCACCAAAAACCCAGTGTTTCTCAATACAATAAGATTTGTTTTCAATTAATCAAATCCCTCACCCCTCCCCTCTATTTCACAATGGCTGAGGGAAACCAGTTTTTTTCTGAAACTCAAGAAAATCAAATACTGAACACAACAAATAGTTTCTTTATCGCAGGTGGGCCAGGATGGGGGTGTGTGAATGTAGGGTTGTGTTGGGGTGGGGGGAGGGTCGAGTTCCTTTTTTTATTTTCTTTCGCTTTTCCTTTTTTTTCGCCCCCCTATGATGCCATCAAAAGCTGCCTGCATGGGTGTGTGATGTCATCCTGTAAAAACTGTACCTATGAGATCATCGAACAATCGAATCTTTGTTGCGATTTGACACTAGATAAGTAAAGTTGAATTTATATATATATATATATTTACAAAGTAATAGTAGTATTTATATAAAAGTAGTATAGCATAGTATTTACTTTTGAGAGATAAGAGAGCTACAGGCTTTGGCAGGTAATCCATTGTGTGGTGCTGCTTTTACAATTAAATTTAGTTCACAGAAATGCACTTGCTGTTTTGCAAATGTTACAGATGATTCCAGAAATGTACCAAAGTGGTTGAGAAAAACTGTAGAGACCCAGAGGGGAAGTGAACAGGCTGGTTGTTTGTCACCGCGACTGAATAGGTTTTGTTCACATTGGCACTCCTTGACGGATTTCCCCTCACAAAATAATAGCTTTGCACACACATGTAATTTATTTGCAGCAGCACGGGCGCCTGTCAGACCGCACAGCTTACACACCTGTGAAGGCTTCCAACCAAGTGGCAGTGATGTGTGTATGTAATGGAAAAAGAAGGTAGACATAAAACATTATTGGAGATATTAATTGACATCTCAAAGGTTTCTATCCCTCTAAAAAGAATGGATGAACTCTGTCGCCAGTTTTCCCCCGTCTCCTTCTTGTTGCTGCCTTGGCAACATTAAGCTGTAACTACGAAGGCTGAAATCAATTTGGACGTACATAATTGGTTTGAGTGAAGGAAATGAGCCTTGCTTCATGGATATTATGAAGTAATCCATTATTCCACAGATCACCAGGGAGCATGAACTACAGATCAACTTGAACTTGAGGTCATCGCCACAACAGAGAGAACACAATGAGACAAACGTTTCCTTGGTTTTTCTTTATATGGACAAGCTTGAAATTTACAAGGAGAAAACTAAATCAAGATTGTCAAATGCTAAATGTCAAAAGGTAAACATCTTTAAAAAAAATGTGGATTATTTCTAGAATCACATCACAAACTGTACTTTCATAATCTGTCATCGTGCGTGGAATTTGAACTTTACAGGACAAGCGACTTAATGTGAGCGAGCGCTGTTCAAAGACAGAAATGAATCATTCATCCGTGTCTGGAACAACTTGTATCCATATTAAGAAGGCTTTTTAAAGTACATGTGGCTTAAGAAAGTGCTCACAGGTTGTTCCTACATGGGGGAATGTCTAGAACGTGACGAAGATGATGCCACCAGTTTCTCTTCAACACAGTGTAGATAGAAATGTTGAGATGAGCGTAGTTGACGGACATTGGACTGTGATGTCATTAGGCACATGTAATCTCTTTACTCACATTGCATTACAATCGCACTGAGGCTATAAGTGGGAGTCTAGGTGAGGAGTCTAAGGCACACACTGCCACAGCTCTTCCTCTTCCTGGATCTCTTCCTGTCTTGAATAAAGGTCTTTGTATGCTTCCACAGCACAGCACAGCACGTCGGCTTTTATTTGCAAGAAGTCCTAGTTCTACATCCTCCCCCGCACCCACACACACACACACACACTCACTGCCTTATCAGCTTTAAAATTGCGGCTATTATTGTTATGTAATGGCAGAAGAGCAACCACAACAAAATCAATCACACAATGTCAAATTTAAATAGCCATTAAAGCACGACAAACTACACAGCTACAAACAGAGGCACATACACACCTTTACTGAATATTTGTAGTTGTCTCAGTCTCTTCTAACTCACTCGACGCAGAGTTGTTGGCAACCGCTTTAGACGAGCTGACGCGCAGTGCTGTGGAAGGATGTCCAGACTTTTAAGTAGGCACCTTTTCCCCTATTACTTAACTTAGTCTGATCTTTGCCGGCTGTTTTTAACCTTCTGAAAGTCTGAAAACTCATCTATGTACGTTGCTGCAAGTCAGAAAGGCTTCGCTTTGTCAATTAGGAGGATATAAACATTACCTCACACTATGTCTCAAAGCCTCTGAAGGCTGTTATGATGGTCTGAGCCTGAGTTTAAAACCTCCTGCTATTCCCAGTCCGTCCTGTTTACTCATCCTCCCATCATTTAAAGCCACGAAGAGAAGCGACTGCAGGGCCGTGCGCACAAACGCACTCTACGTCAGACCACACAACAGACAACGGTACAAGTGGTTGTAATGATGCGATGATGGGAGTCCTCTGTCCGCGTTTGTAAAAATCTGAGCAGTCGATTCCAGCTTTTTCGGTTTGTTCGAGCTTCTGCTAGAGTCGGCGGTCAATCTAACGCGGCTGCCCACAAGGTAATGATGCAGAATCAAACGGTTGAGTTAGACGTGGTCGAATGGTAATCTTACATCAGATCAGATCAAATTCCAGGCGGCCATTTGTGCATCTGCGAGTTCCCTTTACGGCCTGCAGCAGCGGTGTCGCATTCACAGTGTTTTTGTGGATTAACCACGGAAGACTGGGTTCCTGGGTTTAGTGCAGATTAAGACGTCCTGGGTCGGGGGGACGTCACAAACTGTCTGTGCGGGCGTGACAGCTGTCACACACTCTGACCGGGTGGTCCCAACCTCTGGAGGGCACGGGCCTGATGTGTGTGGAGCAGGGGCCGCACACACCCTGCCCACAGGCCCTGCAGTGGTGTTTGGACATGGCTGCGGTGAAGGCTTTGGAGCACTGGTGGCACTGGGTGATGTCCTGATCTGGGACCCAGTAGTCCGGTCGAGCCACATCCTTCACAAAACCTGATGGAGGAACAAACAGGGTTATTTATGTATTAAGTTATCAAAATATACCATAAAAAGGTAGTGTTTCTGCATTAAAACAAAACAGGCCTGAGCTTTGACGTGATTGGACGGGACCTTGGAGTCGTGCGTACAGTACTTGGCCCAATAAGATCTTTGTGTGCACACAAGAAAGGCGTCTCACTAAACGGTGCTAAACCCTGAGCAGATGCTGTGAGGCTGCATTAGAAGCTTCACACACAGAGGCTGGTTGAAATCACTTTGAAGGCTTTCCAGTCTCATTAATATTTACCGAGTGAATCTCCAAACACCTATTAAATATCTCAGACGGACAGAGAGCGACCGGGCTGTTCGGGCGGATTCTTCAACCAGACGAGTCGTTAATTTGTGCACCATTGGTCTGCCCGCTTCATTTGCCCCACTTTAAAGTCCAATGTGTCCTGGCACACTTTGGACTTTTTGTGTGTGTCTGTTTGTTTGTGGGTTTTTTACGCCTCGAGCTTCTCGGCCACATTCCAGAAGGGCCACTAACCAACATCAGGAACAGCCACATGGAGAGATGTATGTGTGTGTGTGTGTGTGTGTGTGTGTGTGTGTGGGTGGGTGGCAGGAGAGCACCACCTTACAATAAATGTGCCGAAAATTCAAATCTAAGCCATTTGATACGTTCAGCTCTAACAAACAAGTTGAAGGTATTATTCAGAAAGCCTTAACAGAAACACTTTAGCCTTTACAGGGAGGATAGTATCCATGGAGACATAACAAGCCTCAGTACTCACACAGAGGGTAGTCTACAGCTGTGGTGACTATGTCCAGAGTAGACTGAGCCACCTCGGTCATCCTGCGAGCGATCAGACCTCGAGGCTCCACCTTACACACTATGAGTGTGTGAGACAAAGGGAGATTCAGCCAAAACAGGCAAGACTCTTATCCACGATCACATCCTTCAGTCAAACAAGGACATTTGGGCAATCATTCAGTTCACCTTTTCATCCAAATCTCCCAGAATGTAATC
This sequence comes from Genypterus blacodes, assembly GCF_046128005.1. NCBI lineage: Eukaryota > Metazoa > Chordata > Actinopteri > Ophidiiformes > Ophidiidae > Genypterus > Genypterus blacodes. The sequence continues at coordinate 1,336,956 of NW_027466817.1, forward strand.
ATATACAGTAGTGTGTGTGTGTGTGTGTGTGTGTGTGTGTGTGTGTGTGTGTGTGTTACCCTGGCTGTTGGTGTCAGGTGGGCCTCCCTGGCGATAGCAGGTCTTACACACCCTGACGGGGGCGTTTCCCCAGCCCCTCTCTGGCACAGGCATCCTGTGGTTGGAGCAGGGATGGCAGAATCCCTCGCCACACGAGCGACAGTGATGCTTCCTCTCCGCCTCGTCGAACACCTTCTGACAGCCACGGCAGGCCTGAGGAATATGGATAGAATGATAACTAAAGGACTGATGTGATTATATTTCCATGAGACTAACTTCATATCAAAACTGTGTGCTGTGTGTGTTCAACAAAGCATCGATGAAGAGCATTTAAATAAGCCCAGTGAAACATCAAACTCACACCTCAGTCCTCAAAAACACACAGATTTTAGCTAAACATCCAACAAGGGACAACTTCAGATTTATTCCTGATTATTATTTTTTTGTTTTGCTGTTCACATTGATCTTTGAATGATGCGTGTGTGTGTGATACCAGTCTGAACAGATCAAACTCCTGGAATAACCCCAATGCGCAAATGAATAACTTTACATCACCTCAGAAAACAAAGGCCCGCTCCTTCGAAACTACACACTGAACTACACAGCTGTTGGGAGTTCATTGGCTGTTTTAAAGCACTTCATGAACTGAATAAGCAGTCCAATGTCAGCAACGAATTCTGTTGTTGTTGAGCTCCTGGTTATGTTCTCCGACGCTATTAATATGCCACAAGTAAGCAAACCGTGTTCTACACAACAGCTGAAGAATAAGAGGAGACAGATGAGAGGAACAAAGACAAAAAAGGCGAGACAAGGCGAGGCAACAATCATAATGGGTGAGATATGTTCTATAAATCATAAAAGCCAACAGTGTTTTCTGTGTCTCCCATTCTCCATACTCACAGTGATGTCCGTGTTGGATCTCCAGTAGGGCGGCGCCACCTGGTCAGTGAGCCAGGCAGCGACAGCTTTGGTGGGGCCGGTGCTGTACTCCGACACAGACTGGACCACGCAGTTCATCCCATCCAAGACCCTCTGGGCAGCGTTCTGATGGTTGGTGAGGAAAGTGTCCGACTAGGAGGAGGAGAGGCAGAGAAAGATGACAGAGGGATGAAAACAAATAACTAAATGGAGAGGATAAGAGGGATGAGACATGGACATGGACAAGAACAGGGCAGAATCTTCTCAGTTGCCTTTTAGTTTCCTTTCCTAAGTCAACTTAAATCACATATCTACAGTGCATCAGGACAATACTGCACGATGCACAGAGCAGACAGAAGATTTAAGTATCTTTGACATTTGCAACTTCAGCGTTCAAAGCCAATCAAACACATTATTGATCCTTTTATCCAACACAGGAAAGGTTAGGGGATCATGTGTGCACATACAAACACCGATGACATGAATCAATGGATATCATCAGGTTATTCTCTCAACTCAGTGGAAGAAAAATAATCTGGCATCTGCTGCTGTTATGATACTGAAGAATAATTGATACCTAATCCATAATCTCACTGCAGCGCATCGCCCACCGGGGGTTTGGACGTGTATTCTGTAATATGATGTAACATCTGTGCGGGCATTCTACTCAGTTTCAAAGGGCTTTCATGTGGAAGTGTGTGTGGAGGAACGTGAGCCAGGCTGGAGCACTCACCCCCGCCCACACGTGCTTGACCTCCGACCGCACCACGCTGCTCTCAGGGTCCTGGTTCCCCACCCAGTACTGTCTGCTGCGGTAGATGACGCCACAGCTGGCACATTCCAGCACATAGCTGAGAGGAGAGGAGAGGAGAGGAGAGGAGAGGAGAGGAGAGGGTAGCAGAGTCAATTTAAAGAGAAATGGATGACTGAATGAGTGAATGAAAGCGTGGCACTTACCCTGCCCAGGCGTACTTGGCCAGTCCAAACCACGGATTGTCGGTGGAGGCCGATGTTTTAGGCACAACAATCACCTCTCTGCCTCCTTCATAGCACCTCTGGAGAAACACACACACAAAAAATAAGAGACAATCTGATCTGTAATCACTGTAATCAATCTTTAAAAATCTTCCCTACAGCTGTTACTATGACAGCGTTAATAGAATGTTGTTAGTAGCATCAGTAGTAAGCCTCCGTGGAAATAAATCCTCAAAAGATGCAAATAGCCAGAATGGTCATATCAATGTTTGGCTACTATAAATAATGAAATTGGAGCATCAACAGAGCTCTAAACATGTGTCTGATCTGCCTGTCTCACCTTACAGATGTGGACCTTGTTGTTGTACTGGTTTGCATACTGGCATTGGCCGTCTGCCATGTGAGGGACCCTGTCTCTGAGATGGTTCATTCCGTTCTTACAGCGAATGCTGGAGGAAACACAACGGTTCAGACAAACACAATGCTTTTGGGGGAACATCAAACACAACTATTTTTTGCCTTTAAGTAATTCAATCCAATTCTGTGATCTTAGTCAGTGACGAATGAAAGTCTTTTGTTCCTCCAAAGCGTTTCATCTGACAATAAAAGCTTTGAATGATCAGAAGAAAGAGGAGGCTCCTAACTAAAGTTGAGTTGTGTGAAATCGGTTACATTAAAGTAGAATGAAAACAAAGAAAGAGTGAAAGATGAACAAAGTCTCAGTAACTGCTGGTTCTCTCTGTGGTGTCTCTTAAAGACTTGAAGACATTTGTAATGACTTACTTGCAGCTAAGGCAAACGGCGGAGCAAGTTAAGTACTCATCTGGGAAGAAAGAGTACGGAGTGATCTTTTCATCGGACAGATGCATCTCACTTAAGCCCTGTGGAGAGAAACAACCCAGGGTAGGAGAGGAGGAGAGCACACAGACACAGAGTCAAATGTTCAACCATAAGCCCATGAATCAAACTGAAGGATGGTCCATCATCAAAACATACAGCGGCTTTTCCTGGTAAGGTAATGGCCCAGCACTCACTTTCAGAGCATGGAACACTATCCCAGGCTGGCGGGGGGAGCGTGTGCCAGTGTTGTTCACATGCTGTTTGACACGACGTAGCAGCCTGCTGTAATCTGTGGGAGGCGTGATGGTCTGTGTGCCGACATACTGCACTGAGCTGAAGGCCTCTGTCCCCAAGCACAGGTCGTGAAAACGCTTCTGGAGCAGAGAGTCAGCGTGGCCAGGCGCCTTCAATTCTGCAACAGGAACAGGATTCGTGCAAGCTCTATAAAAAAATATCCCATCTACACAATTCTAGCTGTAAGCTTCTGTACCCACAGCACGTTTACTTCCCTTACCATGACCCAGCAACTGTGTGTGTGTGGTCTCCTGGAAGATGATGACAGCGGGCCCAAGAGAAGAGAGGGGCACATCCAGACCACAGCGGGTGGACAGGGCTCTCAGCTCTGGGGTGAAGTACTTCAGGTAGGCCGCCGAGGCGCTGCTCAGGAACTGAAACATGTCCTCGTGGAGCCGCTCGGCCCTCGTACGGTAAACAACCACGTCTGAAACCGCCAACACCTAAGAGCAAGGCGGGTGATGGATACACAGAAAGTAACGCGTAACACGCAAAGCAGCTATGGCATTGATCAAGAAATCTGGATACATGATCGTCCATGACTGTGCAGCTGACACATCAGTCCTACTCAGACTTTCATCTCAGCCCAAACAAAATGGATTTAGCTGGAATATAACCTCAGATGATGACATCGCATCAACTGAGGAGCCAGGAGAAGCACTGCTATGAAACTAAAATCAATCCAGTGCTGCAGTCAGAAGTCTGTGGAGTAGGAAAATAAAAGCTGCAACACCTTTAAGAGAACTCTCTATAAGTTAGAGCCCAAACTGATTACATAACTGCCATAAGGGATGAATATCGATCAATCTAAATGTTTACTTGAGCAAAAGCCTCCACTTCCTATTAGCTTTGTCTCAGAAAAGAACTGTAATAAACTGTTTTTATGAATGAACAAGTTATATATACGTTTCATATTGAAATATAGAGACTCATCTGTCAGATCACACAACCACTATTGAGCGTACCTTAAGCAAAAGATGCATCCTCTGATTCTGATTGGTCGCAGCCCCCAGCAGGCCCTCGGTATCCAGGGCAACCAGACTCTGCACAGGATCATAGGCAGCCCACACCCCCACTGTGCAGGAGCTGGGTGACTTGGACGTGTAGAACACACTCTCTCCACCAAACAGTATGTGGTTGAGGGTGTGTGACTTGCCGTCGCCAGTGTTGCCAAAGATGGAGAGGACTTTAACGCCCGCCACGTCTCCACAACCCAGTCGCTCCAGAAACTCGGTCTCATCGCGGACCTGGAGCAAGAGAGAGAGAGTGACGGGTTATGTACTGATGATAGTTTGGAGTAGCATTTGCTGTATTGTTTATGTTATTGCTACAAGTAAACAAAAGCCACTCCACACATTTAACCTGATTTCACACATATCTCTCTACAATCACAAAAGCATTACTATAGCCGATCAATCAGAATATTACTGTCCCATAAATCTAGAAGCCTTAACTGAAGACTAACTAAGGTCCAGCAATAACTAACTTAAAGTATAAACACCGACAACTGGCTATGGAAACATTATAGACCATGGTAACTGCACCTGGTACTGTTTTAGACTAAGTGAATGGGGGTGGGTGTGTATGTGTGTGTGTGTGTGTGTGTGTGTGTGTGTGTGCGAGTGTGTCTCCCTGTGGGTCAGCTGAGCACTATGACTCACCAGGGACTTTCCCAAACACAAGCTCATTAGTCTAAAGGTAAAGACAAATGTACGCAGTCTGTAAATGAGTAAACGTTAATCACTGTGGTGAGAAATGTGGCATAATATACCAAAACTACGTATTACAGCTATTAAGCGTCATATTAGCACGTAGTGTCATAGGTTTATCAACATAGCACAGTTTAAGCTCCGTTTTGTACACGTATCGGGCTCATGTATTGGCAATTCTTCGCTGGAATTGGCAAATGTTGTGGTATTACGTTTGATTAGCCTAGCAGCTAACAGCTAGCATCACGTTAGCAGACTGGTTACCTGCAGGTTTTCTTGTTCATCCACCAACAAGAAGCTCCGGGCGCTGCCGGGAGGCTCCTCCGGATTCGCGGGACCAATTGATATACTCTCCATTTTCTTCATTAATATATCTGACATCGCTCTCTATTCACGAAAACATGTTTGTGTCCTCAGGAAAACAAACCAAAAGTTCACCACGACTCCATTATGGCTGTCAATCACAACAACATCGCATGGACAGCGTGCTGGTGACGTAAGTTGTGACGCAATGACGCATCTTTGGTCCTTCTTCTGCCTCGGTATTATGCCTCGTACGGTAGCGACACCTTGTGGCTGAATGGCAGCACAACAACATAACAATAGAATTTCAGCGGGCAGTAATTGTTTTCATTTAAGCAGGGCAACTCTTTTATTTTAAATGAAAAATATGAATACACAAATGTAAATTTAGTAAATGTCCTTATTTTATTCATCTTTTGGGATTATTCATCCATATCAATAGCCCCAAAGGTTCCTTATTAATATAGTCTCTTTACACAAGATTAGTAGAATTCTAGGTGGACTCCTTAAATGATCTCTAAATTTAAATTTGGGAATTCTTTACTTATAAGCCTGTATCTGTTCTATTAGTGTGTTCTTGATGGGATTTGCTTTTCAATCTCCATTAGGTTGTACGTTATTTTGTTATCTGTTATGTTTTTATGGTGTTAATAATTGTTTGCGCAACTGCTTAAAAAATATATAAAACACAACTTGCCCATGTATAGGAACCACATATATTTTCCTAAACCAGTTAAGAGTACAGTGTAATTCACACGAGATAGTGATCCCACAATTGTAAAATTGTAGGTCTACACAGAGTCAAAAATATTGATTAAAATAAAATTGGAAAAACCTCTTCAGATGCTCAAATGCACCTTCCAGTGTAATTAGTAAGAAGTAAGTAGTTAACAAACACCACAGTGTGTAATGAATCAAAGTTTCCTTTTAACTGGCAGAGCGTGTTTTATTGGAGCAGTGCTGCCGTGTTACAGCTGCTTGCTAATGTTCATTAAATATTTGTTAGCACAGATCTATAAATATCACATGTCACTGAGTGGCTTCAGAGTGGCGCCACTGCTGCTAACATGACATGCAGGAAGAAATTCCAGTGCTGCTACTCTCCAGTCCTGCCTAAGCTCCACGTGTCCTTCCTTCCTTCCTTCCTTCCTTCCTTCCTTCCTTCCTTCCTTCCTTCCTTCCTATCAATGCATTCTCTCCCCGCATGCATGATATTGTCTACAAAATAAAGAATATATACATCTGCCCATCTACTTCCTCCACCTTGCGTACTTCAACTGAACTGAAGGAAGCAAGGAAGCAAGGAAGCAAGGGAGCAAGGAAGGAAGGAAGGAAGGAAGGAAGGAAGGAAGGAAGGGTCTCAGCTTCTCTCTGGGCTCAAGAAGGAAGAGACAAACGCTGTAAGAATCAATTATACTCTCAGCCTGTTGCCCCTGATGAATGAATAATTAAAACAGCTGAACTGCCACCTATAGCACCCTATCATATAAGCCTAACTATGTTCTGTCATCACGCTATCTCCATTCTAAGGTTTGGCACAGGCAGCGTTTCTTAATTTGCCCGAATATTGAACTGTTAACTTGTTCAATAAACACATATTCCACTTTTATGTTGGGAGACAAGATTCAAAAAGCTTTATTGACTGTCTCAGGGCACAGAAATCTGTCTCTGACATGTTTCGCCATACTTCAGACAAAAACCATTTACAACAAATTCAAAATATCAATACCAAGACACAGAGATAAAAACGTTAGTCATTGATCTAAAATTACATTCTTGGTTTAAAGGGTTGGTGATGGAAGGAAGGGAAAAAGAGCTTAATTGCTGTGCGAATGAAGGACATTTTTATATAGGATTTCCCTAAATTTAATTGAAACAATGTGTGTGTGTGTGTGTGTGTGTGTGTGTGTGTGTGTGTGTGTGTGTGCAAAGAAGAATATTGAGTGAATGTTTTAGCAGGTGGTTTCACAAATATGACTTCAAGCTTTCATGAAAATATAATTACTTTCTGTCCTTTGTCCCATAATAAAGGCACAGGTGACGCCATTAACGCAACGCTAACCCCGGGGGGCCTTCTCTAAAAATATTCACTTACTACTATTAAAATGGATTTTTTTTTTAAATCATACACTTGGAAGTTTCATTCATCACCAGGCCCCTTCAGAGTGAAACGTATCTGTAAGTTGCCAGATCCATAACGTGCTGTCATGTCGGGACAGGTTTGAAGCCTGGGATTGGTGGGATAAAGTAGAACCTGGCACCCACAGACTGACAGAGAGTCCTGCAACCCAACCTTGACATAACTGTGCAGGTTTTGGTGTGTGCGTGTGTGTGTGTGTGTGTGTGCGTGCGTGTGTGTGCAGGGGGAGGAAAGGGAGGGAAGGGAGGGGGGGGGGGTTGCCCCTACGTCCGAGGCGGGACTGTGGTCCACTTAAAACCGCTACCCACGCCGGTACTTGTAGTACTCTCCTCCTCCTCATGTTCCATGTTGACATGCGTAAAAGACTACACTTCCCCCAAAGCTGTCACCGAGCGGCCCGGCCTCCTATTGGCTGGCCGCTCCAGCCGCAGCCCCAGAGAATGAATGAAATCGAAATAGCTGCTACATTACATGTACAATACCGTGCTCTGCAGTGTTGGATTCTATCATACTATATCAAAATGGCCACAGCGGTACAGAACCCCCTCAAATCGTAAGTACAGCACATTCCCGAGCATCTGCGGGTTTTGTAGCGTTTCGTGCATGCTGTCAGTGCGATTTAAAGGTCCGTATACATTCTACAGCGTGATTACTAACCGCGTCTATATACAGGCGATGCACACACACAGGCGAAGAGAAGCGATAATGTCAAGGGACGTGATTCAGCTGTGAGAAAAGTTGAATTAGACGCTGACGGGGCTTCTTTTCTCTGCTTCGTTCGTTTCGTGCGCTCCGATGCTATTCGGGATCAATCGTTTCAACTGAGCCAACAACGGCGTGTGTGTATATGTGTGTGTGTGTGTGTGTGTGTGTGTGTGTGTGTGTGTGTGTGTGTGAGTGTGTGTGTGTATGTGTGTGTGTGTGTGCAGGGATATGGAGGAATGCTGGAGGTAGATTTCGGTGACCCGGGCTGTCCCTTGCCACCGTAGCCAGCTAACGATCACGGTCAAAGGCAGGCTTGGAGGGGCAGGCGAGCCGGGGGGCAGGCGGCTTTAGAGGGCATTACGGTAACCCGGGTGCCCATTTTGGACACACAGGGGGGGTAAACAGGTAGGCAGCCAACACTGACACAGACCTCTGTCAGTGTTTCAGGCTCCAGCTTTACCTTCACTACCGGCCACATCGCCCGGTTTTTTAAATACGGATTCAACTCCCGAGACTTGGGTCCATCCTGTAATTAAGCGCGTATAATAAAATAAACCCTAAAAACTAATAATCCGCATATTTAAAAAAAAAAGCGATTCTTTCATTAGTGAGACTTTCACCGCGTGGTTTTTCTCGTGAAGTTTTTTTTCCTGTGACGATTCCCTTTGTGCAGGTTTTTGCCTGGTTTGATTCTCTCTCAGAGACTAGACTGCTTTCAGCGGAATGCAGACGCCTGCTGCCCGCCTGGGCTCCCGGCCAAAAGGTGGCTGATGTGCGTCTGTCAGAGGGAACCTACACACATCTGACCGAAACACACACACACACACACACACACACACACACACACACACACACACACACACACACACACACACACACACACACACACACACACACGCGCGCGCGCGCACACACAATAGCTCCAACACAAACACGCAAACCGCTGAGTGTGTGAGGACCCAGCAGACCCATCTGAGGCAGTTTGAAACAAAGAAAAGTCATAGATTTGCCTGCACGGCTGAGGCGCACATCGCGTTTATATATTTATGCACTGTAGGTTGCATTCCGGCTCTACCTGAACAGGAATATGCAGCCTGTCTGCCTGCCTGTCTGCCTGTCTGTCTGTCTATGTGCTTCCTTCCATGAGATCCAGACTCAGGCGACATTTCGTGCAATCCCATGCACGACTGCCCTGTACGTGCTCGCTTTAGAGAGCAGATCACAACAGAGAGAGAGAGAGAGAGGGAGAGAGGGAGAGGGGGGGAGAGAGAGAGAGAGAGAGAGAGAGAGAGAGAGATGGAGATGGGGGATTACACTTTACTGATCCAGCCGCTCAGATTGACTGTGATGAGATCTGATGGTATTTTTTTTTGTAAAGATGTATAGCTTTTATAACACACACATGAATATTTAATGGTGACACAATGCGGAACAATAATAAGTGTAAGGCTTAGGTTTGGCCCTAATCACCACAGAACTAGTTAGGACTTCACGTGGGACCTTTTAGTTCAAAGTTTCCTCCTCTCCTCCTCTCCTCCTCTCTTCCTCATCTCCTCCTCTCTTCCTCATCTCCTCCTCTCTCATCATCCAAGCAGACCAAAGTGTGACCAGATCACCCCAGAGGCCTCCAGCTACACCATGTCAAGGGGATTAAATTCACTGATTTGCATTGAATATGTGCAACGTGGTACCCTGGAGGGGGGGAGGGGTTTGTGTGTATGTGTGTGCATGTGTGTGTGTGTGTGTGTGTGATTGTGTGTGTGTGTGTGTGTGTGTGTGTGTGTGTGTGTGTGTGTGTGTGTGTGAGATTATAAGAGACTGGTAAATGAGTGGTTAGAAAGGGTCTTACTGGTAGTTTATAACGTTCATAATGTTAGATGTGTGATTGTGTGATTTATGACCGCAGATGATGTCAAATGTTAAGTATTAGAAAAGTTCCATCAAATGAGCTTTAAAGCTGTCAGCTGCAGAATCAAAGCTGCAGTCGTTCTGGCTGGACTAGAACAGCTGACTGTATTTATTGTACAAGGCCACAGCAATCAAAGCTGCCTTTTAATATATCAACCACTGTAACTGTCATCATTATGCATTATGAGTTTAAGTCCCAGTTAGCACACAGTTAAACAAACCCCTGGTAGTTGGCATGTGGACAAACAAAGTTGTTATTAGAGGCTTTTAAAGTCCTATCAGGTGAAATTGGGCAAACAACTAACCAAAATTCGGATTCTCTTTCTGGCCTATCAGAGCGACTGTCTGTGTGTGTGTGTGTGCAGATAATGCTTGTTGTGCTCTTAAATGTCCATAAACCTTGTTGAGCCTTGAGAATAAATAATAGTTAATTCCAGAAGATGCAAATTCAGTGGGAGGCAAAGCTATTACCTAGTCAAGTGTGATTGGGACTTTCACTGAGAGCAATGCAGCCATAGCCTCTGTGTGTGTGTGTGTGTGTGTGTGTGTGTGTGTGTGTGTGTGTGTGTGTGTGTGTGTGTGTGTGTGTGTGTATGTGTATGTGTGTGTACGTGTGTGGCTGTAGTAGAAGGTTCATTTGTGTGCAGGAGTGAGCAGTCGCTCCAAATACTGGGCATTTCCCTATGGTCCTCTCTCTCTCTCTCTCTCTCTCTCTCTCTCTCTCTCTCTCTCTCTGTCTCTCTGTCTCTCTCCCTCTCTCTCTCTTCCAGAATAGACACTTGTTTAAGCTCACTCTCTTGCTCTCTCCTTCGTCGAAACATACAGTGCATGCCTGTTTCTCTCTCTCTCTCTCTCTGTCTCTCTCTCTCTCTCTCTCTTTCTCTCTCTCTCTCTTCCCCTCTGTCTGCCTCCGCTCTGTCCTCCCCTCACCCCCGCTGCCCATCTTCCACCTTCCCTCCCTCGTTCCTTCTCACCACTTTATTCACCCATAACTCTTTTGTTTTCCTCCCCTTCTTCCTCTTGGCCATTTCTTCTCTCCCTTCCTATTCCCCACCTCTCCATCCTCAGACCATCTGAGCAATGCGCTTTACCTCAGCTACCCCCATCACACTTCTTTACATTGTGAATCAAAAGGATTGGCACAATTTAATATCCAGCAGAAGTGCAGAAGGATATTGTCTCTGCACGTTGCCAGATCCCTTTAAATCTATTTGGTGAGGATTGACTTTATCGGTAGAGTGTAGATTCACAAACAGAAAGGCTTTGTTCTGCACGTCTCATATCAAATAACACAATGTGTCCATTTGTGATGTTCCATAGTGGCGTAGCTGCTGTATTCCTGCTTTGTGCTGATCAGAGTTCCAAAGATCTGCCTCCATTTTGGATGCTTTCGGCTCGATGCAAACATGAAATACTGCTGTAAAAAACCTGGAAAATGGAATTATTGCAGAAATATGGGGCTTTAGCTGTTCACTAAGTTCAATTATACTCAATAATTCCTGTGATCTTGACTCAGCCATCATTAAAGTTGTCAGTTTTTTTAAAATGGCAGTTGGGGTAGCACACATTTCAGAGATATGACTTCTTTGTGCTGGTTAGAGGGAAGATGTAGATAATAGTCTGCCATGGTATTGGCAGCAGTGGTGGTTCGGGCCTATATAATATTATTTCTGCCCTGCCTGACTGAGCCCAGCTAAATGAGTTCCATGTAATATCTGGCTGTGTGCAAACAGCCCTGCATGATGGCTCAACCACAGCCCCAGCACTCATTTCTAGATCTTTCTTTCTCTGCAATCTCTCTTTCATTCCCTCACTCGCTCATTTGTGTACTGTCACCCATGTGGATAGAGATCTGCACACACACACACACACACACACACACACACACACACACACACACACACACACACAGAAACAGAGTCACATGCCCACATTCTCATATTTAACTTTATTCTTACAGGGGTCAGCCAAGGGTTTGATCTTTTTAAGGGCATTCATGTTCCTTAAGTCCTTTAATCACCCCCTTGACTTTCTGTCTGTTTTACTTTGTCTTTTTATAAAGAAAGGGAATGGGGAAGGAGGAAAGAGAAAGTATTTTTAGCTCTATGACCTATTTCTCCACTGCTACTTAACTGAGTGACAGTCAGCTCCAACGCTTTGGGACCTCCTGTGATTTCATTCAAGACATTTGGAAGTTGTAGTCCTATGAATCTCTGACTTGTAGTCCAAACTCCTCCCCTCTCCTCTCCTCTCCTCTCCTCTCCTCTCCTCTCCTCTCCTCTTCCCTTCCCCTTTCTCTCCTCTCCTCTCCCTCTCATTATTTCTTCTCTATTGTCATTCCTCATTTATATTATTCCCAGTGTCTGCGCATGTCCGGCGGATCCCTATCAGGAGTTGGGTGGAGGCAATACAAAACAATTGCTGCTTCCCTCTGCAGCACTTTAATAAGGATGCAGACTTGGGGGGTGGGTGGGGGGACTAAGAAAGCACACACACACACACACACACACACACATATACACACACACACATGCATGCACACGTGCACGCCCAGATACAGAGGTAGGGAATCCATCCCCATAATAAGAGGCCAAGTGCAGTGGTGATAAATCTCACCTGAAGGAGCTGTTCAGAGGCAGATTGCCTTACCCTGATGTACTGCCCTCAATACACACTGCAGTTCGCTATGGGCTATATACACACCCACACAGAGAGACCAGAAATGCATGCACGCACAAATATACACACTCACCATCTAGCATATATAAATAGGCTTGCACAAATGTGGATGTGCGTGGATATATGGACAAACACACGGATCTACACACAGACGGCATCATTATTCATTGTGAGTTCCAGATAAGGACAACCAGGGCCAATGGACAATAAGGGACAGATAGAGGAAATGACGAAGGAATAATGGAAATCATGAACATCATCATGCGACATGTTGGACTCAACTCAAAAGCACTGCTGAGAAATGACAGTCTGCTTCGTCGTCTCAGTCCACCTTCCTCATCCTCTCTCTCTCCCGCTTTCTGTCTTTACCTGTCACGTCTCTTGTCATGTTCTAATATGCAAACGGTTAGTTGCAGGCATGCGCACACACACACTCGCACTCGTACTCACACTCTTCGAGCGTAGAAGAAGTGCTGTGACAGCGTTTTGACCAAACTGACGTTTTCCAGCTGGTGCTATGGCAGATATCCGTTGCTGCTCAGACACACACACATATACATACACTCGTTTCTATCCAGCTTCCTGTCCGTCACTGTCAACCTGCATGTTTGGCCTCTTTGTCTTTCTGGCTAACATGCCCTCTGTCACTGCACGCAGGCACGCACGCACGCACGCATGCACGCACACACACACACACACACACACAGACACACACACACGCTTGCATCTCTCCATCTGAAAAGGCTTTTGCTGACTTTCCTTAACTACCATTAGAGGATTATTGCCATGTGTGTGTGTCTTAACCTTTCCCCCTCTGTAGTCTGTAGTCTACCCTTGCAGCCATGGTCGTGTGTGTGTGTGTCTGTGTGTGTATGTGCCCGTGCATGTATTGGGGCTCGACACCTATATTTTAGTACTCCAGCCTGTATATCTCTGCTTTCCACTGCAGCCCTCGCAATCTTCAGAGGAGCCGGGGAAATGTGTTTGTGCGCACACACACACACACACACACACACACACACACACACACACACACACACACACACACACACACACACACATATATACAGAGAGAGAGGGAGAGAGTCAAGTGCAGAGATTTGGGGAAGAGAGAAAAAAGACAAATCATTTCACAGAGAAAGGGGGGAAGAAGAGTAGAGTGAGGAAGAAATTGAATTGGGGTTGTTGAGGATGGGGGGGGGGGGGTGACTTGGTGAGGGCCATATTGCATAGTTTAATCTGTTGAGTTCAGCTGTGGAAGGGCTGAGGTGGGGGAGGGGAGTACAGTAGAGCCGGCCTCCTGATATTACTTCTCCGCCGTACGTGCATGAAGCTCTGCAAGGCAGACAACACCTGCGTGTGCCGGTTTTCTAGTGTGTGTATTAGTGTGTGTGTGGCACAGATGGACAACATTAAGCAGGGCAGGTGTGCGACCAGGTGTACAGACTTCAGTGTGTAGGCAGAACTTTTTTTACAGACTTAAAACTAACACTCTCACACACACACACACACACACACACACATACACTAACAACCCTGAGGTCCCGCACACTCCCGTGGAATCTGCCCTCAGACCTCAGAAAGCCATTAACACATGGGCTTCTTCATCTTCCTCCAGTTTAATCACCTCATTTGACTCAGTCGGAATGCGGCGTCGAACTGAAATCCTTTGTTGGTGTTGACATTTTTAGTAATTGAGGACTAATTTTTATGTCTCCCTCATACTTCTCATTGGCCTTTTCAATGATGTCATTTCACCTCTAGGGGGAGCCCTTTGTTTCTCTTTCACTGGTGATCCAGCTAATTGCTGTGGTTAATTGCATCATGATTGTGTGTGTTTCACCACAGTGTAGACGAGTCCGGCACACAGACTTATCCTGGTGCCTCACTGCAGCACGCCGCATGTCTGTGTTTGCTGTATGTGTGTATGTGTGTGTGTGTGTGTGTGTGTTCCCAGTGCTCCCAGTTCCCTCAGTGTTTTCACGGTGGGCCTCTCCCTCCCTGCTGTGTGTTCAGTGCAGGCTGAGGCAGACGGTGTAGGTTTAGGATTCATACAAAGACACTGCATGTGCTCCAGGCATATTCTCGCTCTTCATCTATTCTCTATTTGCAGCGTGTGTGTGTGTGTGTGTGTGTGTGTGTGTGTGTGTTGTACAGTAGGTTAATATTTGTGCCAGTATACAAGTATATTGGTTTATGTGAGTGTAACTGTCTGTGTGTATATTTATGCTGATGTATATAAATACACTCATGGGTGTTTATGCGGGAGTGTACATACTGTATCTGTGTGTTGGTGCGTTTGTGTGCGTGTGTGTGTTGTCCTTTGTGTCGCTGTGTCCTTGCACAATGCAGGCATGTGTGATTGTCATTTCTGTCATGTCTGCCTGGACAGTTTTGCCAATCTGCTTCAGTTTGTCAGAAACCTGGCAACATGCCAGTTAATTACTGTAGCTGCAAGTATTCCTCTGTGTGCTCCTGAGTGTGTGTGTGTGTGTGTATGCATTATTGCAAAGTATAGCATAAGTAAAGCTGAAATAGAAATAATATCCTCTCTAGTGTGTGAAGGAGTGTGGCTAAGTGTGTGTGTGTGTGTGTGTGTGTGTGTGTGTGTGTGTGTGTGTGTGTGTGTGTGTGTGTGTGTGCGTGTGTGCGTTTGTGTTGATCTAGGCAGGTCTAGGCTTTCATTCATGAGCGATGTGGTTGGATGATGGACATTTTGGTTTCTCTCTGTGGTCTCTGGTTTCTCTGACCTGCTCGGCTGATAGGACCACAGCGGCCATAAGCCAGAGAGCGAGCGCTGCAGTGACGGGGCTGCACAGCGGCTCACATTGATCCCAAGGTTTCCTCTGTGTTCAAAACGTTCATTGTCTACATCACCTCCCTCACCTGAGGTCTCTAATACGCTGCCACAACTCACTTTCAGTTACATTATAGTGGTAAAGAATCCATTTATGGCATTAATCACTGTACAATTGAAGTTGTAATATGAATGTAGACATGCTGAGTGAGTAAAGGTCTGTGTGTTTGCTCAGCAGCACTTCAACAGAACACACGCTGGTAGACATACACTACCAATATCTCTCTTAGTGAAACAGGGGTTTTCAAAATATGGTCTGTGTCCCTCTCATGGGTCCAGAGAGCGAGTGATGAAATGAAAATAGGTTTAATTTTCAGCTTTTTTTAATTGATCAAGCGAACCAGCACAGTGGGTGACAGCCGAATGTTTGCTGATCATGCTCTCCCACTGTTGCCACCCTCTCGTTGCAGTTTTAAGCACATCCGATGTAGGAGTTGAAGTCTTATTGTGCAGAGCGAGTTGTGCGTCTGCAGCTGCACCAGGAGCTTCATGCTCCTTTGCTTCTTTCTGAAGGATCCAGAGTCGCCTGCGTTACAGCCGAGACACATTTTTCCGGAAAACCTGTTCTGTCACTCGCAGAATCGCATCTTATTCTCTCTCTGTCTGAGGTTTCATGCTTTCGCTCACTCTCACTCTCTCTGCCTTCTTTCCTTGCCGTCTCCCTCTCTCTGGACTCCCTGTGTCACTCTCTGCATCCTCTCTCTCTCTCTGACTTCACACCCTCTGCCTGTCTCTTTCTCACTTTCTCCCCTTTCCCAACCTTCTCTCCTTTGCTCCCTTGCTCTGTTTCTCACTGCCTTCGCGCGTCGTCGCCTCTCTCAGCCTCCAGTTTTGGAGCGTAGCAGCACCTCTCTCTCGCTCGAGTCTCCGAACAGACTTTCTGCTGCGCTATCACAATAAAATGAAATTGAGAGCATCCGAATTGAAAGCAGCCATTTTTTACAGCTGTCAACTTATTACTAAAGGCTTGGGGGGGGAAGACTTATTGCAGTACCTCTAAAGGAGTGGATGGAGGGATGGAGGTGATGGAAGGGAGGGGGTTGGAATTGAGGGGGCTCAGGGGTGAGCTGCTTTACATTTTGAATGCTTTCTACCCCCCATTCTCCCTGCCTTCATTTGTTCATCACTTCGTTTGTTTGGATGTTCCACATGTTCCTCTTAATATTTAAAAAAGCAGCCTGGAGTGCTTGTGTACAATACGAGTTGTTGAGTTGTTCATCCTCCCTCTGACTATTTATATGTGAAGAGTTGGTTTATTTCTGTCCAAGGGGCTGGCCGCCCTTCTATTTTAACCTTTTCAAATTCGGGCGTTTACCCTTCGCCTTTATCTGAGGGGGTCTTAAAGTGGGTGAGCAGGTCGGGGGCTCTGTGTCTGCCAGGTGCTATTAAAGGGACACGTTGTTGCGTTGAGTGGAGTTAACCTGCTGCCCTCTCAGTATATAGGCCGGCATCTCACTCCATTCTTCTCCTTGTATGGTATTGTATTCTATAAAGGGGTTGACTCGCGCAGTGCTAAAACTGAGTGAAACCGAGTCTGGAAAGGTTCTGGCAACGTGCGACTAATGTGAACGTAAAATACTGTAATGGTCACACACAGGCGCTGAGCTGTGTAGGGAACATATTCTTTACCTCAGCAGAAGGGTTGAGTCTCATTCCATCCAATCCAACGTCACATCAGGGACACGAGCACACAGCATGCTGCACTTATTGATGCCCCCCCCCGACACACACACACACACACACACACACACACACACACACACACACACACATCCTTTTAATGTCACACAAGCAGTAAAGTTGCAGAGTTTGTCTTGGAAGAGGTCAGATGCAGATGACATCACACTTCACCATCTGCTCAGTGTGATGGAAAAGTTCAATCGATTCAGGACAGGACAGTGGATTCTACTCCACATTTTCACTAAAGGCTCCAGGTGAAACTATTAATCAAGTTTTCAGTTTAAAAAGTAAATTCTTCAATTTTGAGTCTGCTCTTTTCATAATGGTATTAGTGTGTTATTGTGTTGAGGGAACATTCAGGGTGTGTTTGCTAATACGGCCTCACACTGAAGACATTATTGGTTTTCTTTGACTGAATATTTCTTTGATATGAATGAATGAATTACAGATGCAACCGCGGATTATTTTCTGCATCAATTAATTCCTTTTTTGTATCAGCACACTCCAAAAATGCGAAAAGTTAGAAACAAAAGCAACAAACCTTCACATTGGAACTTAATCAAGGACGTTTTTACAAATGTCAATTCAACTCATCAATTAATCAATCAATTGTTTCATAAGAATGAATAAATGGATGTACCAGTAGTGTGTGTGTGTGTGTGTGTGTGTGTGTTTGTGTGTGTTACAGCCCGCATGGACCAAATCCTCCTTTCCAACAGCTGCACTGCACAGTTTATGTGAGGTTGCAGTCGGCCCAGCACTCTTGTGTGTTTGTGTGTAGCTGTATGTGTGTATTTTTACTCACTGTATCTACTGTCTGTACAACAGTGTGACCTTGATATCAGCACCCACCTGGAAGACACAAGAGAGGAGTGATTAACCAGAGAGACAAAGAGAGAGAGAGAGAGAGTGAGAGTGAGACGAGCGCGAAGAAAGAATATATATTTTAGAAACGTGTGGTCAGAGATGAGGAGGGTGTGAAAGTAAAACATGCAACAAAAGGCCAGACATGACTGGCAACATGGAGACGGGAAAGGAGGGGAAGAGGGTGAAAGAGAAGGAGAACATGGGGCCGTATGGAGAGAGGAGGGTGGGGTGAAGGAGTGACTCACCACACATCTTTTCATTTTTTCCCTCTTCTTCTCCTTCTCCCCACAGGCAATCTGGAGGTGCAGTCATCAAGAACAGGTAAGAGGGAGGATGAGAGATGGAGGGGGGGGGGGGGGGGTGAAAGGAGGGAGGGAGGGAGGCAGGGAGAAGGCGGGGAACAAAGAAGGAGAATATTACGCTGAATTTTAATCAAACTCACACTTGTGCAAGTGAGAAAATACAATGCATACATTGTCTATCCAGTGAAAAATGTGTTACTGTGCTGGCACTGTTCTGTGTGTGTGTGTGTGTGTGTGTGTGTGTGTGTGTGTGTGTGTGTGTGTGTGTGTGTGTGTGTGTGTGTGTGTGTGTGTGTGTGTGTGTGTGTGTGTGGGTGTGTGTGTGTGTGGGTGTGTGTGTGTGCTTTTTAAAATGATCGTAATGTAATGTAACAGTGTGTAGTCGCCAGCTCATCTGTCATGACCTAGGTTAATAGGACTGTGCATCATAGGACGCCTACACAAATGCCACACACACACACACAAACACACACACACACACTTGACCTGACTCCTCTCACCTCATCTCTGTCCATTCACTGGCCCCTTTGACTTACACACACAATGACACACATACACACAGTGTGCAGCAGCGCTTACATGTCGACACATAAACACATTTGCACGTGTGTTGACTTCTATTGACTTCTACTGCACCACACACACACACACAAACAGCCGATCGTCCTCACTGTGTTCCCTCTTCTTCTTTTACCCTTGACCTCCCCCTCTCTCCTCCTTCTCTCCCTTTCTCCTCTCCTCTTTCTTTCCCTCACTCCTTCTCTGTCTCTCTCTCTCTCTCTCTCTCTCTCTCTCTCTCTCTCTCTCTCTCTCTCTCTCTCTCTCTTTCTTTCTCTCTCTCTCTCTCTCTCCTCCAGTCTTGGTGAGGAGTTCTACAAGGAGGCCATTGAACACTGTCGCAGCTACAATGCCCGCCTGTGTGCTGAGCGCTCCATGCGTCTCCCCTTCCTGGATTCCCAGACTGGTGTGGCCCAGAGCAACTGTTACATCTGGATGGAGAAGAACCATCGTGGACCAGGTGTGTGTGTGTGTGTGTGTGTGTGTGTGTGTGTGTGTGTGTGTGTGTGTGTGTGTGTGTGTGTGGCACCTGTGCAGAATAACAGCAAGCGACAGGATAAAGCTTGGGTAACATATCGTTGTCATATTTCCTGTCGCTTCCTTCATCTGCATCATTTTTCTCCATGGTTCCTTCCTGTGTCCTTAACCATCTTCCTCCCCCTCATCTCGTCACACTCCTCTCGTCTCCAGACCTCCTACCTTTCACACCTCAACTTTTCTTTACTTTCTCCAAAGGGTGTTTCCTCATCTCTCTCGCCTTCTCTGTAACATCAGTGTGTTTTGGCAGTGAGTCAGACACCCCTGTAGGCAATAATATGCCGCTGGCAGGAACTATTCCAGCGAGAGAGAGTGTGTGTGTGTGTGTGTGTGCATGTGTGTGTGTGTGTGAATGCACGTGTCAGCTATGCTAATGTCTGCGTCTTCTAGAATTTTTCGTCTGCTACTAATTATTGTAGTTATGTTAGCAAATAATACATGTTTTAAGAAATAAAAATTACTTTTTAAGGAGTTTCAGTCATATGGTTGTTCATAGACCGCACTGTCAAAGTCACACACAACATTTTCAAACATGTACAAACATAAATTCATGAAGTGAAAGTTGAAACATGATTCAAATCAAACCAGTTTATTATCTATTGGACAATGTTGTATGTTTGTGTGCTTTGTAACACAGCTGTGTGTTGTGTTGTTTTCAGGTCACGCTCCAGGTCAGTTGTACACATACCCCGCTCGCTGCTGGCGCAAGAAGAGACGGCTAAACATCCTCGAGGACCCGCGGCTCGTACCAATCGAGTTCAAGATCGGTAAGGAGCCGGCAAAACGGTGTGACGGTGTGAGTTCAGCAGGCCTGTGGTGTCTTACTGGGAAGCTGAACAGGGAGCTGGAGGGGTGCTGGTTTCGTTTGGGGGGGCGGGGTTGAGGGTTGGGGGAGTGTTAGTGGACTTGACCCTGTACAAACGTCCCAACACCTAGAAGACACCAGGCTGTGGACAAGATTCCAGTGAAAGAGGAGCAAAACTTTTCCTTTGCAAATGCTGTGGGAGCTCTCACACACACACACACACACACACACACACACACACACACACACACACTCTGTAATCACAGTTTTGTTCATTTACTGCTATTCTTGTCAAGTGGGACACATGATCATGAGACCTCTCAAAGGCCAATTACGACACAGCCTAACAACAGAAAGAGACATTTGGTTTGCTCAGGGGAACGTCGGCTCCACTGTACATTTCAGCGTGTGTGTGCGTGTGTGCGTGTGCGCTTCCTGCTGGCTGACTGCTGCTGTGCCCTGTTCTCCAGACTACGAGGCCTCTCTAAAGAAGGAGGGGGGCATCCCTGAGGGTCCTGTGCTGGAGTCCCTGCTTGCCGGGGAAACCCTGGACAAGAAGGTGGAAACCAAGGAGGAAGAGCCGATGAGCGAGTGTCAGGTGAGACTCTTCCTCTTTGTGCGTCGCAACCAAAGTTCTTTGTTCTTTTCTTGTCCTGTTCTCTTTCTATCTTGGGCTGTCCGTCTCTTTTTATCTGTCTGTTATCCCCTCTGTGTTTGTGTTCGCGTGTGTGTATGTTCCTTTCTCTCTCTCTCTCTCTCTCTCTCTCTCTCTCTCTGAGTGTTTGCTTTGGCTTTGGCATCCCGCGGTTCTGACAACTCCCTCCTGGCACCCAGCATGTGTGTGTGTGTGTGGTTGTGATTGTGTTTGATTGCGCTGCAGCCAGTCTGTGTGTTGTACATCGGATCCGCTTTGCATGTTTTTACAGATGAACCTTGTGAAGGCGTCGCTGCAGAGGGGAAGTTGATTCTCTGCCTCTTTTGTCGTCGTTTAAATCTTGCGCCCCCCCAGAAACTCAGAGCAGAATCTGATGCCTGCTTGAGGTGTTGCACTCAAACTGAGGTTGACTGTTAATCATCAATCATCATTATCAGCAGTAGAGAGAGTGACCCTCCCAGGCCCCCTTCAAGGCCCAAAAGACTTCAAATCAGGGACTGGGGCCCTCTAAACCAGGGTTTCTCCTGAATCCGTCAGCCCAGCAGGAGGCTCACCCAGGCAGGCATCTATTAATTTCTCCCCCCTCCTCTTCATCTCCACATGGGTGCTTTACTCTTCTCTCACTCCCCAACACCCTACACAAGTAATAGAATATAACCTAATACCTTCTTTTGGTCTAACCAGAGAGTTACAGAGGCAAAACAGAATTTGTGAGCTGCTGATGTTTTACTATGAACATAAAGCTGTTGGGTTTTACTAGAGTAAGTTTGAAGAACTAAGCGAAGTGCATCTCCTGGTACCGAATTAAGCGAGGAAACACTTGTCGTTAATCGAATCATTTATGGCAATAAAAACGGCGATATATTCGGTTATATTTGGCGATAATGGCTTTGCTCTTCGGGGTGTTTCGTACACTAGATAAAGCAAACACTCTCAGAAGCAGCAGGGAGAAGTGCAATTCCATTACCACCCATGGGTAGACGTGGGCAGGTAAAGGGAAGGAAAAGGGGGGGGGAAAAGGAAAGGAAAGAAAGCAGCATTTGGCCCGACACCAGCGCTCATTTGGTCTCACAGTTTGTGTTTCTCTATTTGTCACCTGTAGAAGTTGCTGGTCGGGGATTTCCCTCATGAGTTGGAGGTGGATGAGATAGAGGAGGATGTCCCAAAGCGCAAGAACCGTACCAAAGCACGGGTAAGAAGAGTGCGACGCTCCGCGCTTTCTCTCTTTCAATTCCCCAGTCACGTGAAAGTCTATTTTCCCCTTTCATTCTGCAGTACAACTCTTCTTTTTTTTTAGCCACTTGTGAACTAGTGACCCGGGACACAAATAGCTTGGCTGAGAGTAGAAAGAGAGGTGCAGGGAAGTCGCTGTTGCCAAAACAAAACGAATCAGTGGAGAGTAAAGGCTCCTGTTTAACTCATAAGAAGAAATTTAAGGGGTCTTGTAAGGTCCAAGCTGCAGTGATTCAGGCATTTTGGTATCTACCTCTGATGCTTATTGGTTCAAATATCACAAGACTGGTTGAGCTCTGCCCACTGGCTCCTCACTGGCAATGCAACAAGTCAGGGAATACTTCATCCATCCCAGCCAGGTGGAGGTATGAAGACAGTTCTTAAGGATTCATCTGAGGAGGATTTTCTGTTCTTATCAAGTTAAGATTTAATAAGAACAACAAGGTCGTGGCCTCGGGTCACATGACAGGCTCGATTTGGACTTGAGTCACAAATTGTGCTGACTTGACACAATCCAAAAGAATCGCAACTGGACTTTGACACTGCTGACTCAGCTGACTTCAGTTCTTTGTTATGGATACATCCATTTGTGTGTTTTCATCAGGTAATATACTTTAGCTGGAAGTAAGAAACACACTATTTAAAACACACAGATGTTTGAGATTTGACCTACTTGATATAAACTTTGGGACTTTTGAGTTAACTTGGGCGTGTTAGTCAGACCTGCTTCATTGCCTTCATCCCACCTCTGGCTGTTTCTACCTAATGTACCCTTAAGACGACCATTTCCTGCTTTCTTTCTATTTCTGTTGTGAAATGTCAATCTGACTTGCCAGCCGTTAATACAGTGAATAAATGCAAATGAACCCAAAGATTGAAATCAAGCTGCGAAGAGCTTTTTTTTCCTCCCAACTTTGATTAGACCTCCCCCCAACACACTTCCCTGGGCATCCTATGGGAAAATAATCAAGTGTTAGCGATGTACTCTGAAAAATCACACGTGCGCACACACACACACGCACGCACTCGAACGCACAGACATCAGGGTTGCTAATTGGAGCTGTTGCTCCCCTGCTAGGTGTCATCAGCCTCCTCCTGCTGGAAATGGAGCTTTACACTGAGAGTAGATGATTATAATGCAAACGTGGTGTGCGCGCGTGTGTGTGTTTGTGTGTGTGTTTATGTGTGTCTGTGTGTGTGTGTGTGTGTGAAGACATTTGAACATAAAGGGAAGAGTGTGCTTTTACACTCCATTTACTGTGTATGTGTGAAAGGACTGCAAAGTGCAGCTGTTCAAACTTTTTGTGTGTGTGTTTGTGAGCTTGTGTACTTTTGCATGTGTACAGTGTACAGCGTGTGGGGAACGTTTGCAGTCTGACGTGACGTGTGTGTGTGTTTCCTGCAGGCCTATGGTGTTGGGGGCATGAGGAAGAGACAAGAGCCCCCCACAATTGAAGACAGAGACAAGCCTTATGTCTGTGACAGTGAGCATTGCGGCGTTATTTCCTTCCTACGTATTTCTACTCTTTTTCATTACACACACAAGGAAAACACATTTGTACTTGTGTTTGTTTGTTTGTGTTCCAGTTTGTGGAAAGCGCTACAAGAACCGCCCAGGGCTGAGTTACCATTACACTCACACACACCTGGCAGACGAAGAGGGCGAGGAAGACTCGGAGCGACACACGCTACCCTTCCAGCGCAAGAACAACCACAAGCGTGAGTCTGCTGCTGCCGAGATGACAGTAAACGTGCCTCAGTGAGAGTCATCCATCATCCACCCCGACATCCTTGTTCCTTCATTTGTGGTGTTGCGGTCAGCGGGGCAGGCTCGGACTCGCGGCCTGAACGTGTGCATGAGGGGGTGGCGGGGTCAGGGTCATTCCAAACCAAAACCATTGCAAAGAACTATCGATCGTCCTGCACTTCCTCTTGCAGTGTTATAGATGGAGATATCGCCGACCAAGGTCAATTACAAAGCGTGCACTCTGTTTGGGCTGAAGGGTTTGATTTCTCTCCAAAGAATACAAAGTTGGGCTGGTTTTCCCTTGCACCTACGAGCCGATTCCCTGTTCTGTGCGCAATCCATTCCACAGGATTTGTGACATGGCACCAGGTCTTGAACTTGTGCGGGTTAAATATGACACCTCTGTATTTTGATTGTTACCCCAAGGCTATGGTGGCCCTGGGGTATTTTCCTATTGCCTCTTTTCTCAATGCAGCTATTCACCGTGCAGTGTCTGCGCTGCCATAGCCCTGAGCAAAGATCCCTGTCAAAACTCCTGTGGCCTCTTTACGTACCTGTGGGAGATAGAGAGATAAAGATAGATGTGTATGTTTTGAATTCACAATCTTTTTTTAAACATTTTATTATAGGTTGTGATGCCTAATTATCTTCTTTTGCCAGTATTTGCTTTTTTGGACAGCAACTTTGTGATTGCTGCATCTTCATTTCACATGTGGACAAAGTAAGATTGTTATGTTTTATGATGATGGAATGAGTTTAGATGGGTTTTGTTAACATGATGCTGGTTTAGCAGCATCATGTTCGACATTTCGACATGACACCAACAGCGATAGATGCTGGGAAATATGGTGGATTAGGAGGTTTCTTTCTCTCTAGGCCAGTTTGTTATTATTCTGCGTATAGGCTTCATCCTACTCTCTCAGTTTGAGTGTAAAGGCACCAGTCCACAGCATCGGTCAGCACCTATCAGGTCATTTTGTACAAATCCACATCAGAACAGTGAGCAACTCCCCAATCACTGCTTACCAACTCTAAATCATCAGGAGCATATTCAGTCACCAGTCAGTTTTACATTATATTCAGCCTGATTGTTCCTTTGCAGTCGTCATTAGTGTGCCGGTCTGGAATACAACAAGCTAGTTACAGCAGAGATCATTTAATGGTGGATTTCATGGGTGCAGGGACTGCTTGTGGGTGGTTGGGTTTGTACTTAGTTGGGCAGGAAGAGCCCCGACATTAAATGAAGTGTGCATATACAATAGACACGAACTTACAACACCGATTAAAATAAAGCAGGGCAACTTGACTGTGCAGAGGAGAGAGCAGGCACGCTGTCCGTGGTGCTGAACGCTGAACGCCAAGTTTGTCCGCTATAGCAGCGGTGTTGAGCACCATGGACAGCGTTCAAGCACTCTGCATAATCGACTCACTCCTCCAATTCATTTCTCCTAAGTGGCATAACAGAGCCACTACAGGCGTATTAGAGGATGAAGTCTGAGGTTGACAAACATGCTTGCTTTTTTCTAAGCACATGATGTCATGCATATCTTGCAGTAGAAGTGTGTAGGTTGAACAAAGAAGAAGAAGTTACAGGCAGGTTTTGTAAGCAGACTCTGTGACTTGCCGCGGAGCTCAGAATCCGAGTCGTCACCTCCACCGGTTTGTTTACATTATGCAAAATCGAGGTTTCTTAAGAAAGAACTTCATTTGTTTGTTGGGATGGGATGATTCGCCTCTGATCCCCATAGTGGATATTCTGTTGAATATTTCTGGTATGTGCAAAGAACGCAGGTA
>NW_027466817.1:1367500-1372500 GCF_046128005.1 Genypterus blacodes
GTCTGCTCCCCCACCACACCCACCAGCTTCTCTTAACCTCACCCCACCCTGTCCCCTCTCTGTCTGTGTCCTTGTCTGTGTTTCTGTCTGACAGACTGCAAAATACAGGGAGGAAGGTGTACCGAAATACAAATCTAAGTCTAAATGTTTCATAGACGCATCACTACTGTTGCCAAAGATTCTACTCTGACAGCAGGTCATGAAAAGTTTTGCATGCTCAGTTGTAAACTAAGGATCTATGGAAATCTATGGTCTGTGGAGAAGCGTCTGGTGCACATAAAGTGTCTCCTTATACAACACATAAAGATACGACTGAGAAGTGATACGTCATACTCCACCTCCTCTTCTGTAGGAATTTAAGTACATCTTCACCTTTATAACATTTTCAAACCTTATAATCCATGAGCAGGCAGGCAGGCAGGTTATTTTCCACTTTCCCCGGAGACAAACAGGGCCGACTGACACTGTTTCAATAGGATTTCACCATTTGTTGCCGTTTTCAACCAAAAATAGGAATGGAAGGACCGAAATAGGATTAAAAAATCGCTTTCCGACTCTTTATCAGTAGAGAATTTAAACCATATTGGCTAAATGGCCCTTTAACTCAGCACAGATACATGTAAGTGTGCAGTAGGAATGTGTGTTTGGTCATTTTGTGCATTTGTGTTTATGTGTGATTTCTTTGCATGCATGATTTATGGGTGAGCTCATCTGTTTCTGTCAGTATGGAGAATTTATTTGCATCGTTGTTTATTCACTGAATTTGCGCATACAGTATCTGCAGACTGCAGAACCTGATGGAGTATGAGTGTGTGTGTGTGTGCGTGTATGTGTGTGTGTGTGTGTGTGTGTGTGTGTGTGTCTGCGGGTCAGTATGATTACAAAGCAGCCATAGATCAAGTTTTATTATGCACCAAAACTGCCTCTGTCCTCTTTACTTTGCAATGTCATCTCAGCACACAAGCTCACATTGCACACACACATGCACACATCCAGACCCACAATGCACTGGGAGTTACGCAACCTGCTGACTGGACAGTGAGACTGAAAGTAGTCCTTGTGTGTGTGTGCGTGTGTGTGTGTGTGTCTGTGCGTATGTGTGTGTGTGTTTGTGTGTGTGTGTGTGTGTTTTTAAGGATGAGGGTGGGGTAGATTGGGGCGAGGCAGGAAGGAAAAAGAGAAGAAATAGAGGAAACAGGGCGAGCGGAGCACAACACTGGTGCAGGCATTTGTGTGACAACAGATGGATTGCAGAAAAGGAGTTCCAATTTCCTCTTCAAGAGTACAGCAGAGAAAACAGAGAGAGAGAGAGACCAAATACGAAATGGGAAGTGAAAAAATGAAGCACAATGAAGTGCAGAGAAGAGATCAAATCAGAGACAGTGAGAGAGAGAGAGAGAGAGAGAGAGAGAGAGAGAGAGAGAGAGAGAGAGAGGGAGAGGGAGAGGGAGAGAGAGGGGGAGGGAGGGAGGGAGGGAGGGGGAGAGAGAGAAGCAGCAGTAATGAGAAAGTATGAAAGTGCAAAAAGGAAGAGAGAGGAAGGGGAAAGGGAGGGGGGAGGAGGACAGGAAGATGGAAAGAGAAAGGAAGCCAGTGACTTTTCATCTGTGACTGAGGGTTTCCATCTGACTGCGTCTCTGCCTGCTTGTCTGCATGGAAAAAACCTGAAGATGTCTCCAAGAGTATTTGGGATTGTGCGTGTGTGTATGTATGTGTGTGTATGTGTGCTTTTGATTTATGCATTATATACTCTCTATTTCTGTATCCTTTCATTTCTTATTAAAATATGTGCAATATATGTGAGTGTTATTGTATGTGTGTGTGTGCGTGTGTGTGTGTGTGTGTGTGTGTGTGTGTGTGTGTGTGTGTGTGTGTGTGTGTGTGTGTGTGTGTGAGGGCCATGGGGACTCTCATTCGTCACATAAAAGGGAGCAAGTGGGGGAAGGGGCCGAAACTGGACAGCAAAAGTTATTATGCAAAGGCTCGGTTGTAAATCTTGGGGTGTGTATCTGTGTGTGCGAGCTGCATGTGTGTAGTCGTGCACGCTCACATTGTGTTTGTGTGCGACTGTGCATGTGTGTGTGTGTATGTGTCTGTGTGTTTGCACGATACTCCTGAGAGGCTCTCCTCATTAAGCAGCAAGGCGACAGGAGTGCAGCGTGTGTGTTTTCACACGCCGCTGCTCCGATACAACAGGCGCCACTTTTTTTTTTCTTCTTTTGCCTCCCTCCCTTCCTCTTCGTCCTCCTCTCCTTCTCCTCATCTCCCTCTCTCTTTCTGTTCGTCTTCCTCGCCATGCACTTAAAATCCTGCCTCCCCCTTATTCTCTCTTCCCTCCGTATGTCCACCTCCTTCACCCTGACCCCTTCTACACCTGCAGGTTTGGAGTGTTTTTCTCCTCCTGCAAGAACAAATACACATTCAATCTCACCCAAGGCTTCCCATCCAAACCAGCTTTGACATTTATGTTTTATTTTTTAATAATTAATGACGGTAACCACAGCAACTTCCAGTACACGTCTTTATCTGTATATGTGGGATAGAATAGAAGAGAGTCGCATAGAATAGGCATTTAAATGTTTCATAGTCATCAGGCAGGTTGCACATTGCGATCCCAGTTCCATGGTTTATGTCTTTACCTTCCGAGACTCCTACTCCTAAATCAAGGATCACACATGGAGAAATAGAAAGTAAAGCCAGGTGAGAGAATGTGAGAAATTAGCCTGTGTGTGTGTGTGTGTGTGTGTGTGTGCGTCAGTTGGACACACAGATAATTCCCTAACTTGATGAGGCTTCCACTGCGGCTGGCCAGAGGATGAGATTATTGACCATCTATAGTGCTATTGGTTCCAGGTCAGTCTGGGTGGGAGATGGAGGCGAGGAGGAGGGAGGGAGAGAGAGAGAGAGAGAGAGAGAGAGAGAGAGAGAGAGAGAGAGAGAGAGAGAGAGAGAGAGAGAGAGAGAGAGAGAGAGAGAGAGAGAGAGAGAGAGAGAGAGAGGGACCAGGGGTGGTTGCTAATGTTTTTTTGTTCCTGATCGTCGTCATAGCACTTATTTTCTTATTTGTTATCCTTTCTTTCCCCTGTAAACCCGCATACTTACTACTAATACTCATCACATGATCAGGCACAAGATAATCCAAGGCAGTTTTATATTTTTCCTATTTTTTCCACAAGAAAGCATCAGTATGTAATGTGAGTAGTGTCATGAAAAACAAAGTTTAAGAAATACAGAATAAGAATCTTGTTAACATGGACGTGCAGTATTTGCAGTCCATCTGCTTGCTGCTACATTTCCATGGAATAATCACATAGCATATCCAATAATGCAACCTATCATCACTTTATCTACACCAAATGCATCAATAAAAAAAAGGAAAAGAAAATGTTTGCGAGAATTAGTCCCATAGAAATGAAAAAGAGAGAGAGAGTGGATACAGGAGGTGCAGAGGGAGGAATAGCAACGCATGGCAACGAAGGAGTTAGAGAAGGAAAAGGGAGAAAATTAGATAGGAGGAGAGAGAAATCAGAGCTAGGCATGGATGGAGGAAAGATGGGGAAGGGTGTGTGTGTGTGTGTGAGAGAGAGAGAGACAGAGAGAGAGAGAGAGAAAGAGAGGAGGGGGGGCATTTGAGGATTCATCTCTAGCTGGATAATTCCCAGGAGAATCTCTCTCCAACACTTGAAAGCTGTGAAGTGTGCGGCTGTGCTCATACTCCTCCTGGTAATTGGAAGAGGAGAGCGGAGAAGAGGAGGGAGGGAGGGAGGGAGGCAGAGGAGGGTCAGGTAGATATGAAGGTACAGAAAAAAAAGAAGAAGGGGAAGATGTGGAGAAAGAGAGGAGGAGTAGGTTGAGAAAGATACAAATGATAGGGTAAAGTGTGTTTGGACCATCTGACACAGGCCGCTCTCTCTCTCTCTCTCTCTCTCTCTCTCTCTCTCTCTCTCTCTCTCTCTCTTCTCGCTCTCTCTCTCTTTCCTCAACCTCACTTTTGGCCCTTTTATTTTTTGCTCATTAGCTCACTCTGTTTAATTCTCTTTCTCTATGTGCGTCCTTATATCCCTCCCTCATTCCCTCGCTCCCTCCCTCCCTCCCTCCCTCCCTCCCTCCCTCTCTATAGCAGCACTGGTGTGTCTGTGGTTGCAGGCGGGCTCTGAAACATGGCCGCAGGCGTTTAATCATTGATGGAGTTTTTTCCCCCATGCAGGCAGGCCAGCGGGCAGCCCCGATTCACTCACATGTGTCAGGACCTGCTGATTCACTCTCTGAGGCCTTCAAGCACACGGACACACAATCCACACACGCTCACATGCACACGCACACATACACATAAATTCAAAGGCAAACCGAGGCATGCACATGCGCACACACACAATAGCACACAGCAACAGATTTTTGGTATGTTTCTGTCTGTGTGTTTGTGTTTGTGTGTGCGTGTGTGTGTGTGTGTGGCTTTCCAAATGTGAGTCTGTCTCGTTT
The DNA here is from genome assembly GCF_046128005.1 of Genypterus blacodes. Classification (NCBI taxonomy): domain Eukaryota; kingdom Metazoa; phylum Chordata; class Actinopteri; order Ophidiiformes; family Ophidiidae; genus Genypterus; species Genypterus blacodes. Next base: position 1,371,980 of record NW_027466817.1, read on the forward strand.
ATCACACCAGGGATTGTGAGGACCAATCAGCAGCAGCAGCCCAAAATCAAAGCAGAGGAGATAAAAGCAATTGAGTTGACCAGAACAAGAACACACAGATTTTAGGTTTAGATCTGTGTTTGCAAGCGTCACACAGATCTAAACCCTCACAGACAAACAAACACTCCAGTGTCGTCACATGTAGTAGCAATATAGAGTTAGAGACTAATAGATCTCATGCACAATGTCGTGTTTACAGTACAGTGATCATGCATTGTGGTTGTAGGCCTATAAACCATTTATGACAGTAATAAAAGGTTTAAAGACACAATATTTAAAGACACTACAAATGAAATGACTGAGACCATATGTTTACATACCCTCTCAGAGATAGTTACTGAATATTTTATCATCTTTTAGAGTAGAAAAGCCTTATTAATTGTATATTTGTTATGGGACCAACACCTTTGTTTGTGCCAGACTTTACAGAGTTGTTGAGTTGTTCATATTGTTACAGTCAGTCACATGTTCTGTCCATTCAG
>NW_027466817.1:3272500-3477500 GCF_046128005.1 Genypterus blacodes
TGTGTGTGTGTGCGTGTGTGTGTGCGTGTGTGTGCGTGCGTATGTGTGTGTGTGTGTTTGTGAGTGTCTGTGCCTGAGGATAGGAGTGATGTGTGCCTCTTTTGCTCTTTTGTTAAATGTGAGCCATGGTGTTCAGATTGTATCGGCTGGCCTTGGTGTCATGGCAGATACCAAAACAATCTCTCCTGTTTGTCACTTCTCTTTAAAATTATGAACACAGCGATGAAATTCAGTGTGCATGATGATGATGATGAATACCAATGACACAGATGCTGTTTATACACCTGCAGCATGTGTTACTGAAGGCTGGAATCAAAGGCAGAGTACAACAATCTGAGATTTTTGCAATGGCATTTTTAAAAAACATTGATTAAAATCTAATTTGGATTTATTTCACACACACAAAAGCACCATTTACGTAACAAAGCTCAGATCCATTTCCTTGTTGTGTTTGTGCTCCACTCAGAGGAGAGAGCCAGCTGTAGGTAAACTTTGCTTCCAGGGGGAGCATTAATCACTCCTGTTATACCCACACACCGTGTTGAGAATGACGCAGTAGCAATCAGGCCACTTTGCTGTTTTATCACAAGTGAAATAAGTGTATCATACACAGCAGGGGTGAGCAAATGACGTCAGGGAGGAAGAGAAGGAGATCTGTCTCACGTTATGTTTATTAATTGCAACAAAATGATTCAATATTTCTCAATAAATCAGCTTGGTGTCACTTAAAGAGGACGTTTCTCTGCCAAGGTGATTACGCTTCTGTTCTTGTTTCTGGTGTTTAGCAGGATCACTTAGTTCTGCATTGATTTGAAGGAAGATCTGAGGACATTTTTTTTGTCAATTTCTTAAAAAGTTATACACCAACCAATCAATTTCAGACAATCAGGGCTATTGATCCAATGAGAAACTCCAAAAACTCCAATCAACATCAACAATCCTATACTTTTACCTTCACAGAACTTTCATTGTACATAATGTCTCAGAACAAACAGCTTGTGATTGTATAATTCTTTGTTCTGTTTGATTCTCCACCTCCTCTCCTGCATCTATTCTTGGCTCCTTGTTATCGCCGGACTGTCACAACACATCGCAGAGCAACATTACTTTAAATCAGCCGTGGTATAAGAGATCGTGATCATTCTTCCACATTGTCTCTGTGTGTTCCAAACCCCCGGATAATATACTGTGCTTTTATGTCTCACCCGAGGCTGCAGATGAGACAGGAAAACAGGGGAAAATGGACAAAACTAAACAAAAAGAATCTGGTTGAAGGGCGTTTGAGAACATGTTATTTTATTCGAGGGGTTAAAATATCCCCACTTGGATGCTTAAAAGCCTTGTTGTTGCCTCTTCTTAATCCCGGGCTTTGATATTTTTAATGATTTGTCCTTTTGTCTTAAAGTCACAGAGCAGATGTTTTCTTGTTGGCACATGGGGGATTTCTGTTGTTTACTTCCTCCTGAAAGATAAAAATAAACCCGCCCCTCCCTCACTGCTTCCCCACTGGCATTTCTCAGAAGTATCTTCTTCCCGATACGACACATCAGCAAACAGCAGTCAAGCTTGTTAAACAGCAGAGGGGCTGAATTGGGATTTTCCTTACATGAAGCTTTGCATTGCTGTTTACTGAGAAGGATGAGGGAGAGGAGCAGGTGAAGCCGGGGCTGCACAGAAGATTTGATACTTGACTTATGCAGTGTATCTGCAGGGATGAAGCCAAAGACAAAGCCCCAGTTTGATCTCAGTGGGCCCTGCAGTGCACTTACAAACTGGGAATTCACCCTCTGCTCTATGTGGCCACAGCGGAGATCAGACAGACGCCGGAGCTGGAAACACGTGTGGAAAACATTTGTGAAACACATAAATAGACAAAATCCTGACAGCTGCTAGTGTTGCGAGGCTACAAAGCACATACACAACAATACAATACACAAGGTTGGTACACAATGGAGCAGTATTATGCTGTAATCCAATCTGAGTAATACTGTAACAAATGATGTAGTAACACAACTGCAGATCCATGGTTCCTCTGCAGAGATGATACTTAACGAACCGCTCTACTACTCTCCTCTTTAACCCTGAATTTTCCTTGGGTCAGGTCTAATTATTGATTCTCTCCTGGATCCTACAGCTCTCTGTGCTCAGATCTCTTGAATCATTTATTACCAGCTATTTCTCTCTCTCATGTCAGAGTAGACGGGATCACACTCTGCTCTCTGGCATCCAGCAACTGTTTTCATTCTTTAGTATTTGTGTTAATTTGTAAAGAATGCACATGGGGTTTATGGTGTCTCTGTACCTGTTGTTATGGTCTTTAGGCTCTACATGAAATGGGTTTAAATATGTGTTTTCAAGTACTTCTCTTAATGGAAACCTTTCTATATACTGTACGTAAACCTGTGAATGCTTTACAACTTTGACAATGTTCATCACACACTCCCAAAAATATTAATAATATACACCATAAACCTGAGGGAAAATAAAGAGTTCCATTTTATATAATGTGTGTATATGTATGTTAACCCGTTATTTTAGCTCAGTTAGAGCATGAAACCCTCCAAAATAATCTGACAAAGACAAAACTGAAGTCTCAGCAGAAGTCTCACAGCAACATTAGCAACCCACTAGAACCAATGTCTCTGTCCAGCTGCTGAATCTGAGCCTGACATTCAGTCACTGTGGGTTCACCTCTGTGATAAATACATTTATAATGCAGAATGAAATGTTAGTGGTGAAATACTGCAGGTTTAATCAGTTAGTTTGTTGCTTGTTTTAAAAGATGAGCAGCATTGAAAACACACTGTCCTACTCAAGAGTTGCTACATGTACAAGTCACGGCAGGGTCACGTGTGTAGCTGATTGATGTCCACATGTGTGTCGCTGAATGATGTTCACACGTGCACAGCTACCTTCTTCTGTCAGCCGGCAGTTAGCAGTAATTCGACCACAGAAAGCTGAATAAGCGATTTCAAATTCCCATAAAGCCGTGTGCGTCACGCCTGCCAAGCAGCCTGTAGCCTTTCACACCAAAACACATCACAGCTGATTAGTGATTGATCCACTTACATCCAGCATTTGGTATTTTGTAAAGATTTTTAGTTTTGGTTCATTCAGTTCTCCACCTTCTCCATGTTGACGAATTGCTCCCTTAATTGACGGTTAAACTCAGCCTGAGCCTAGCGGTTGCTAAGTGCCCAGGGAGAGACGGGAAGTAACATTAAGACTGTGGCTGTCTGCTGCATCAATCTGTGACATCCAGTGGGTTAGAGAGGGGGGGGGGGGAGGGCGAGGGAGGGAGGGAGGGATGAGAGGGGCCGTCTGGAAGTACGGGATGACTCATAGGTCAGAACCAATAGGGTGTGTGTGTGCGTGCTTTGAGTGCATGTGTACGCGTGTGTGTGTGTGTGTGTGTGACTGTATTCACCTGTGTGTGCATGTGCGATAAGCATAACTGTGCCTTTGTGCTAAATTGTAACTGAGGGAGCGAATAGAAGCCACCTGTGTCCAGGTCCATGCTGCATCATCCATGAATCACCGGCTGGTTTAATACAAAATATTTCATATTTCTGTGGTTTCTGCTACTTTTGACTTTATTTTCCATCTACGTCAGAGTGAGTCTGAAAGGATTTTAATGCACAGAGTAAAGAGGGTTCATCTGAGAAAACAAACTGACATCCTCAGTAGGCCATTGGCTGTAGATATGACGTCATCCTTTCAGCTGTGATTAACTCTGTGTTTCCAGTGTTCACAGAACACAATGAGGCCGCTTCCACTTGAACAAAATAACCAGATTGTGATGCACTTGTACATTTTTATGCTGCTTGTTTCCTTGTTGGATGCCTGTAATGCTCCTGAATTGGTAAATATGTACATGTAATATGTATCTCTTTCCTTTAGCCTTTATAATTTGATGAAACTGTACACTGATCTGATTATGATATGATCACAGGTATGGCATATTTGTATGAATGGATAATTTTTTTTAAATCTCAAGTCATGGTGAAGGTCTTTGTTCATTATGTGAAATCGAATATCAAACCAGCAAATGTGCAAGTTCAGCTCTCAGTAGAACAAACGGGATTAAAGATTCTTCCTCTGAGTAACTTCTCAATGTGCAAACTGGAAAGTGAATTACTGAGTACTGAAGAATGAAATGAGAACGCTTCAGAATGAGGGTCGTGGATGGTTCCACTCCTGGTATTTGCCGTCGTAGGAAAGGACAGAACAATTCCAGTGGTCTTTGAGGTCTCACTATGTGAGCGTGGTTACAGTTAAATCAAGTGATTTTTGACCACTAGGGGCAGAACATTTTCTAAACAAACTCACAGTGAGACAGCCAGTATGGATTTCTGATGTGGCTAAGTGTCACAAAGTCAGTAGAGGAGCTTTGGCCTCTCTGTCTGTCCATCTGAAAATATATGTTTGCACTTGTTACTTCGGCTCTGTGGTGCTGGACAGGAAGTATACACTCAACTCGTCTGAGGTTGTTTATTGAAAACAGCTACCAGCCTATTTCTATGAGGTGTGTGCAAGGTTTCATTGTGATTCTCTCTAGGTTCGGTTGTGACACTTTTACATTACAGTTGACTCAGTGTTTAACATAATCAAGATCACTGAAGGAAAGCCATGGACACACCAGGATGCCTGAGATGTGAGGATGATGCACTTACAGTAAGGGACATCGAGTCAAGCCTCACTCCCAGGAGACACGTTCACTCCTGAAATTTACATTTAACAGTAAAACATATTGCACTATAACGTCCTAATGGACAAACTGTCCTTCTGGACAAACTGTCCTTCTGTAGCTAGATTGCATCCTGAAACATGCTGAACTCATCATCACACTTGTTGACCTTTGACCTTTCACACTGAGTCCTTCACGTTGGTTCAAGTCTCGGTCCTGACACAAGGGCGTGATTGGCTAGAAAATCACACATGCACACACACTTATACAAACACACACGCACACAAAGACAGAAAACAACTTTTTATATTTGAGTTTGATAAAATCAGATCAATTCAATCAAGTTTTAAAGTTTGCACAGGACATTTAATCAAATCAGACCAGCTGGTTCTGTTTCCTCACACACACACACACACACACACTGCACCTCAGCACGCTGTTTCCCGCATGCAGTTTTCATTTGTGGATATTTAGAGCCGTCAGGAAATGACAAACAGCCTCATGCAGCTCCTTTGCTGTGTCCCATGTCACACATTAGACTGCTCGAGTAAAATGCTTCTAATACACACTTTATATCTCTCTTCATTAGCTGCTTCATCTTTTCATTTTATGTCTTCCTTTCCCAGGACAGCACTACTGCTACTACACACACACCCACCCACACACACACACACAACGATCTCATGTAATCTCCTGTATCTTCTCCCAGCACATCGATGGTGCCTCTGTGTGCATACGCCCTCTTGAGGAGCAGGAGGTAAGATATTGGCTTTAGGACTCAACACACACCCAAAACAGAATTTATTGTCCACATAAAAACAGAGCGTTCAGGCACAAACACATGGCTGCAGGGATAATAAACAGCCTTCTTAACTGCCGCACACATCTTTCCGCATTATGAAGCACAAATGTTCATTTCATTATGGGGATAAATAACAGAGTCCTCACCATATGTGAAAGCTGTCAACAGTGTCTTGCCAGCTGGTTCACTCACATCATAAGAAGCTTAGTTCAACTTAAAACCAGCTGACGCACATTTATTACCAAATATACAGACGAGGATATTCAGAGAGGATGGTGTGTGTGTGTGTGTGTGGTCCATAAAGATTCTCCAATGTTCATACTGCATCAGAATATGAACAGAATGTGTGGGTTAACACACCGTATAACACACACACACACACACACACACACACACACACACACACACATAAAACCCAGATAACCAGATGCTGGGGGCCATTATGTGATGTGCTCCTGTGATTAACATATTCACACTTTTAAATATAACATTCATTAGTTGTTACACAAAGGACAGGTGCTAAAAATATCATGTTACCAGGTAACATGAGCACTCAGTTATGATATTATGCTCATACTGATCTCATCTTTGTGGATTAGAGATCTTCTTACTGGATCAACACTCCACAGTTGTATTTATTTTCCATTCATGGCTCGTGTTTGTCTCTCTCAATGTTTCCATTTTCTTCCTTAATTCCTTCCTTTTTAAGGGTTTTTCCTTGTCTTCTTAGGGAGCTATGGGCCGAGCCTGGAACTCTGATGTGTGGGCCTGTAAAGCCCTTTGAGACATATCTGATATTGGGCAATACAGATAAACTTGACTTGAGTTATTCTAGATTTAACATCAGCCCTGGCCAGAGTAGCGATGCTGGAACTGACGTGATTCCAAAGTGCATTCGATTGCTACTTTGATGATTTCAATATGATTCAAAGGTGTTATAAGGTTCATTTGCCTCACTGGAAGCAGTGCGGTCAGGTCACACACTCACATTCAGGGGCTTTGACTCTGAACTCTGGAAGCTTTTGAAAATGTCATGGGGGACACAGAGAGATAGAGAGAGACATGGAAAAGATCTCTGTTGGGTCACACAACAAATCCATAATCCATGTGAATCAAAAGTGGAAATGTCAAAATCTCAATAGGAGATTGGATAGTAGACAGTGTGTGTGTGTGTGTGTGTGTGTGTGTGTGTGTGTGTGTGTGTGTGTGTGTGTGTGTGTGTGACAATGAATGCACAAATTCACTGTTGCTACGGTGGCACTATTAGTTAAGTTGCTTCAGTTTAGTCTGTATAGTTTTGGATGAGTCTTTATTTTCTATTTTATGTCACTGTGTAAAAATGTTGTATGCTTATTGACACATTTGTATCTCTCTCTGTCTGTACAAAACTAAGGTATGAAATGAACACAATTATTCTAATATATGTCTGTCTGGCCAAACTAATTTAGGTTAATTAGGTAAATATGACCGAACATAGGTAGAGCAGCATGTAGCAGCCAAACAGTCTTTGTATTACAGACTCAAATTATGATAATTTTTCAAACAACTCTTATCGCTCGTCTCGTCTCTTTTTTGTCTCATTAGTGTGTCATGTCTCATTATTATTACCCTGTTTTGTTCCCTGCATGAGTCATCATACTGCTTTCATTGTGTCTACTCTCTCTCTCTCTCTCTCTCTCTCTTTCTCTCTCTCTCTCTCTCTCTCTCTCTCTCTCTCTCTCTCTCTCTCTCTCTCTCTCTCTCTCTCTCTCTCCCTCTCCATCTCAAACTTTCCTCCAGAGTTATCGTCAAGTGATTTGTGTTTACCACTGGGTGGTCGAAGCCGAAGTCCTATTGGATGGATGGAGATTGATGACTAATTATCTCAATCTATGTCTCGTAGCATATCAATACTTGTGTTTAAAACAACCATCAAGGATTTAGCTTCTAAGATGGAGGTAAACAGACCCCCCTGGACATTTTGCTGGGTCTCTTTTGAAGAGTGAGGATGAATCAGCGTGAGATGGAAGCCTGAGGAGTCAGGACAAAACCAATCAATCAATCATTAACTCACTCATCAGTCTCAGCTGTAACTCACACCTGTGTTCACCAGCTTTGATCAGACATCTGATGAGGAAGCCTCCTGGACGCCTCCCTGGAGCAGACCCTGAATACTATTATGTAGAATGACGTTTTGTATCCCATCTGGCCTGGGAACGAGTCAGGATCGCCCAGGAAGAACTGAAGGATGCGGCTACGGGGAGAGACATCTTGGCTTCACACGCTACCTCCACCATTGCGGATGAGGATCTGAAAAATAATGGATGGAGGGAAGGTCAACGAAACGAGTCAATAAATGTAAATGGAACAAAGGATATACATATTTTAGATATGAATTTGACCCAAAACAGCGCTGATAATGTTTGATTCTGTGTGTTTTTTTTTTTTTTACTTTCACTGGGATGACAGGCTTTACTTTGAACAATGAACAATGCAGGCAAACAAATCCAGCCAGGAGGAGGCAAAACTACTAAGAGGTTCAGGACAGAGGGTCAGACAACAGAGCACAAAGGCAGGCACAGTAACAAGATGACCAGTGTGTGTGTGGTTTTGTGTGTGCATGTGTGTGATTGATGTGTTCCTGCTGTCATTCGAGTTTGTTCGCTTCATACTTAATGTTGCTTTAGTTAATTTCCGACAATCTGCCTGTACTTATTTCCTCTGCTCTCTGTCTGACTGGCTCCGTCTTTCTGTGCTTTGCTCTTTCAACCCCCACAACCTCGTACTTCATGAGCGTAAATGAACTGCAGAAACACCCAGCCACAAGTATGGCATGGATTGGGACACATTCATAGCTTTGGAAACAAACAAACAATAAGAAAATGTTGAATATAAAACACTCCGTCCTTTGTTATCTTACACTGTGTTTTGCAAAATGCTAAATGCATCTAAGAGGTGATCCCACAGACATCTCAAGGATCTCAAGAGACATCTCAAGGATCTGAGCCATTATCCTGAACCCTTTTCCCTTGACAATCCGGCTGCATTATGTAAGACATGTGAGGAGGGAGAGCAGCATCTAAGTTCTACAGTGATCTCTAGAAGCAAACTCTCCTCAGAAGAGTCATTGTCTAGCAGGCCAGCTGCATGTCACAGGTCAATACGTACTTTTGGGACCAAGTGTATAAAAGCAAGAGCAGCTAAATCATTCTATGTGTGGGTCCATGATTCTGAGCGCTGCATATTAGTTCTTATCATTACATTTCCAGCCTACACTTCTGCTCCACTCTTGTATTCCTGGGTGAGGTGTGATTGACAGCACTGCTGCAACACCGCAGAGGTACCAGAGCCATTTAATTCCTCCACAGGGGAAATGAATCCCTTCAATTATCAGTTATCCCCAGACTGTGTACCGATTTGCTCCGCTGCGAAGACCTCTGACAAGTGACTCAGCAGACTCAGGACCTCATTTCACAACGAGAGGGAACATAGAGGAGACAAAGCTTCACTTGATTTGTTTTTCTTGTTTAAGTAACAGAGTGCCTCTCGCCTGCAGAGGGGTGACGAAGACACCAACAGCAATGCATAGTTGTTATGGTAACAAGCCGACAAGGGGGCCACTCCTTTAATTAAGCAATGTAGCCCGATTTATCCTTCCTTCTTCTTTCTGAGCGAGCAGTTTGCAAAGAGAAGTGATCAAAAACAAAACAGGCAGGAAAGAGAGGAGACCTCTAAAGACCACATACGGCTGCCGTGCCTTGATCTCACACACACCCACTCATCCACATGCACACATGACCTGAGCACATGTTCACACACAACACGGTGCCTCACAGTATCAATCTCACTTTGTATTGGATGATCATCTCACGCAGTGGGTGACATGATTTTCCAAGGGGACATCACACCTATCTGCTACTTGTGAGAAGAAGAGCTTGTTGTTTTGAAGTCACAAATGCTACATGCTTAAATCTGGATCAAAAAAGTAGAATATTAGATTCAAAACAAAGCAAAAGATACATTTTAAATCCTTATTCTACTTAATTCTTAAAGGGAGAGCCAGTGCAGTTTTGTCCAGACAAATGCATTACACATCACAACAGGTATTTACTGTGTATTACTGGTCAGCTGATGATTAAATGACAAGCAATATTAGAGAAAGAAAATGGAAACAAAACAAATAGATATATTGTTCAACATGTACAGTAACAGAACATTTCTAATCATTCTCTTTTCCATGTATTCAGTGTTTTAAAGGCTCTCTCCTCTCTTTCCTTATAGCGATGGTCCTTCGACAGGCAACACAGATGCAAATCAGCCTTTGGTTTCCATAGTGACGCTCAGCAAGCAGTACTACTTACACAGGTATAAGGTTGACTCTTTGACTGATGTTTCTGTCAAGGATAATAAACCTGTCCCCTCTCTGAAAGACTGACATTTCATCTGTGGACAAGGAAACATTTAAGCCATTTTCCTCTGATGTGACTTTCTTAATACACTAAATTCTCATATACAGTAACATTCAGCATATGTCATAAGCATTCAAAGAAATACATATTAACCCTATAAAAAACTCAACCAGACTATAATGAGAAGCTTGGTAAGATTATGCCCTTATGGTCACTGAGATAAAGATCAACAAGTCATGGCCAATATGAAAAGTTGAGAGAAAGTTGTGGTTCTCATTAGCGGTGCCTGATGTCTCTGCAGGACTCGTGCTTCCACGGAGCCAAAGGTCACTTTTGACCACTGCAAAGTTTTCCAGCTGCTGTGAGCCTCGTGCAGTGATTTGGGCGATGTGCCGGGAGGTCATAACGAAGGGTCGTCTAACGGCAGCAGAGTGAGGACGCTCCGATGAGAGAGGTCATCTCTGCTTCGCCCCTCATCGCCATCGCAGGAGAGGGAGGATGTCGTGATGTCATTTCAGAGATTAATTCAAAATAAAAGACCAATCACTGGATTCTTGAACACTAAGTTATAGAACTCTGGTTTATGGATTTCTTTAGTGACAGTGGGCCAGGAAGGGGGGGGGGGGCTTGTGAATGTGGGGTTGTGGGGCTGTTGGGATAGATTTCACCCCCTTTTCATTTCTTTTTTGAGTCCATGATGCGTTGTGCAACTGCCTGTACGGTGGAATGATCCTGTATAAACTGTACCTATGAGATCATCAATCTAGCAACACTGATGTTATTTGAAACTCCGTGGTTACATTATTAGGTCATTTCAACATAACCTTTGCTGGCTGTGGTTAGCTGCTGTCACTCTGTTTGTCATCCCATTAACTTAATTCACATGAACATTACACACCCTGTTTCTCTTTATGGTTTTAGTTCTCATCTTTTTTTTTGTCTTTTCTTTTCACCGCTTCAGTTTGTACAAAAACAATCTCCTAAATGTATTCAACACATCAGAAATCAGTTTATTGGCAATGAGGAGCAGTACAGGAGCTGTGGCTGTAGAGGGCGCTGTGCAAAGGCAGGGAGGCTGACTCTTGTGACATCACATCACATTACTGTGCATGTTGCTGCTTTAGAATATAAGTTTAAGTTTGAAAACAATATGCGCTGCCACAACGTTTTAGGGAATTCCACCACTTCCAGGATTGGGACAACATTCCAACACTTGGAATGAGTGCAGACCAGAACTGTGGAAAGAATTTGGATATGACGGTTACACTTTAATACAGGGACACTACTGAGCACATATTTGACAGACACTGTGCTAAAGACCCCACATTTGCTTTTACATTTACATTTGTATCTTTCCTGAAGGTTTCATCCTTTGCAGCAGGGGACTCACAAATTACACAGTTGTTAATGAAATCTTAATAAATATCACATTAACCACGCTCATTTAAAATGTTTCCCCTTAGCGATTGAAAATTAAACTTCACCCAAACGTGAAATATTAGTGCTGGTTTGACATGCTGCCAAATGGACACACTGCATTAGTCAAACACTTCGTTGGGTTCTGTGAGAATAAATCTCCCTTGATAATCAAATCATTCAACTCTTGCCAGTAAAAAGAAGATTAATTAGGCGAGTTTGGGAGAGAATCAAAGCTGAGAAAGATCATGGGTTCGAAGTGACTCATTTCCAGACTCTTTAATGGTGTGTGTGTGTGTGTGTGGGTGGGGGCTGGAGCAGGAGACAGGCCCCACCGCTAACTCCCACAGGAGGACAGTAATGACAAACATCCTGCTTCACAGTGCACTGGACGCTCCATGCATCAAATACGCTTTTTATTCTCACCCTTACTCACTCGATAAGCCATAAAGGAGCTTGCTGTCTATCCCAGTCTTTCTCTGCATACGTCTTTCTCCCTCTCTCTCCTTCTCTCTCTCTCTCACACATGCACATACACACAAACTGCATATGCAGCTTTGGTCGTGGGATAAAAGAGGACAAAGCTTGCATACATTTCCTGCTGCTTAGTGGCAGAGACACAGCAGTGGATCCATTTTCAGCTTTGTTGTAGATAATACATTCACGGTTCACTGTGTGTGTGTTTCATGTAAGTATTTGTTGGGAATGAATTATTAAATGTAGCCTTTATGTTGCATAGGAAATGTGATTTATAATGCTCCAACAAGTCTGTATGTGAGTCAGACACACACACAAAGATAGAGAGATTGAGGATTTCACTCTTAACAATGTGAATGTTGACAGGAAGTGTGTTTACAATTAATCAAGTTGAACGAGTTCATTCATCAGCACAAATACAAACACAAACACACACGCACACATCTTGTAAGCTTGTGAAAGGGAGACTGCATTGTCAATATATGTGTCATAAAATCTATGTGTGTGGGCTCCTCTGGCTGTTGCATTAGCTTTTGTCCGTGTGGTGAGCTGTCAGTGCTGTGACTTGTTGGAGTATGAGCCTGCACCACTGCTGATATCGGGGGGTGTGTGTGCGTATGTGTGTGCAAATGGGAGAGTGACGCAGCACAGAAGAAACCCTTAAGTGTCGGATTAGAAAATTCGGCCGAAGCTTGTTTCCCAGGTATTTGTCATCATCTTCTTCACCATCGTCACAGTCATCATCATCATCATCGTCATCACAATTCTCATCATCATCATCGTCATCATCATCATCGATTGTTATTTGACGTTTGAGAATCTAGTCACCAAAATGGAATGTTGCTTACTCTATCATTTCGAATAATTTATTTATTGGGTTAATTGGAAGTGGGATTGGAATTGGAGTGAAAAAACACAAGCGGTGAGCTGGACTGGATTTGATCAATGTTCCTCTGCTTGTACCCCTACAGGTAACACTAAGAATAAATCAAATCCAATCCAATCCAATCAAATCCTGTCAGTATAGTGGATGGATACTTGGAGGCTTGCAGGTCAACCCACTCAACCACCTGCTGGCCCTATCAACATCTCTATGGTGACTTTATTGATTACCCTGTGATGTTGTATGATTCATGCCGTTCAACGTGTTATTATTATTAGTGCTATTATTATGTTTTATTCATGTGGCATATTGATTATAACTACTTCAAAACATCAAATGTGCTGTCATATGTTCCAGTTATCTGAATTGTAGACTACAGCCACCATCTTTCTAGATTGTGCTATAAATAATGCTGAAGTAGGATAGGTAGAGTTAATAGTGTTATTAAATACAACTCTTTAAACAAAACTTGATTCAGTGCTGAGATTTGAATGAAATAAGATAGAATATATTGTCCGGTCATTCATAAAAGTAAATGGCTTTGAGCGCATCATGAGGATTTGAAGTATAAAGGGTCTGGATAAATAAACTTTATCGTCATCTTGATTGTGTTGTAGTTTGCAGAATTAAGAAATTGAGATACATAACAATCCAAAAATGCGGAAAATGAGTGGATGTATGCTTCTTCTAACAATGATCTGATGATATTGGGCACATTCTCTTTTATCTTCCTTTTGCAGCAACAGATAGTATTAACAACTACAAAACTGCCCTCTACTGGTGAAACAACACAATACAACAAGAAGGGGAGGGGGGAGAAAAAGGTTGTCTTCGTTTATAAACATTTATTTTTCTGAAACACAAAGAAAGTCCATCTTAAATTAAAACTTTTTCGAGTGACAAATGATGTACAGTGCATTATACTTTCATCAAGTAAACCTACATTGACTGTATATAAACAGTGCGCAGTGTGTCGATCATGAGGCTACAAACTAATAAGATTTATCTGCATAATCTTTCAAGTGGGTTCCAGGTACATTTCAATACTCAACACCGAGCGGCAAGAGCAGTCAAGTTCACTTTCATCGAGCAAAGCCAGTGCTGCCGGTCCAAACCAGTGGTCCTCAATGTGGCGTCTGTTTGGGTCACCATCAAACTGTGACAAGGCTGTAGATATAAAGTAAAAAAAAAAACTGCACAGCATCGTCCTTTTATTTCTCATTTGATTTCTGCTCAGTTCCCAGTCATCGTAATTATCAATGCAGTCATGCTGTTTGATTCACTAACTGTTTGATTCACTTCTAATTTAGTGATCTGTATGAAATAACTGATGTACAGTTTGATAATATGTGTTATGATTGATGATATTCTAAATAACGAATTCGGGACACTTTGGGTGAGACTAGCCTGTGCGTGCGTGTGTGTAAGGGGCTGTGAGACGTTTGAGGCCTCCTGGTCTAAACTTCGGGGGGAGGGGGCGGAGCTAAATTCAGCCCGAGTCGTCGGCGCTGTTCTCGGATGCTGCCTTCAGGTGCTCCTCGGCTCCATCCGCCGTGCCGCTGTCCGACTCCTCCTCAATGGCGAAGCGCACGTCCGCCGAGGAGCACAGGGAGCTGATGCTGCTCTGCTCCGCGCACACCACGCACGCCAGCGGCGAGGACAACGCGCCGTCCAAGTGGACGTGTCCGAAGTGGTTACCGTGGTTACCGTAGAAGGGAAGAGACACCTGCAGGGCGCTCAGTCCCGAGCTCGCGCAGGGGAACGTAAGGCTGTGCTTCTTCGGGTGCGCGCCCCACTCCCGCTGCTCCTCCGCGTGCACGAGGCGCGTGAACACGTTGGTCCTCCTCTTCTCGCGCCGCTTGGAGCGAAAGTAGCCTAGCATGATGCCGCAGAGGAAGATTCCATAGAAGGACATGACGATTAAAATGTACAGATACGCGTCCCCGTTACTTTGCTTCCCCTGGGAGTCCTCCGTTTCATCCGTCTGGAGGAAAAGGCGCTTGGGTGACGCTGTGGCGTTTTCTGGGTGCTCCATCTTTAAGTACAACTCAGGAGGAGAACCTAGAAGCACATCAGAATATACATCAAACATAAGGGTTGTCTCCCATGTTTACGCACACTTTACGCAAAGTTTAGGGTGATTGAAGTAATAGCATATACTGTAAATCCTTTTAGAATGCTAAGCCTATTGTTATGGACCAAAACATTATTATATTATATCTCTCCTTATAAATGTTATGTGTTGTTTTTCTTTAAAAATCTGTGGTTAGTTTAAAGTTAACACCCTTTTTTATTTGGAAAACATGAATGAATTAAAAATAACAACAACAACTACAATACAAAAAAGAAGGAACTTTCGAGAACTTCTGGAAAAGTTGAGAAATCATATGAAGTTTTATAAAAACACTCACAAAAAACACTATACTATATCTATCTATACAGTATTAACTTTTAAACTGCTCATGCAATTCATTGGTACTCACCAAACTGAAGAGCTGTGTGTCGCGAGGGAACCTCTGGTAGGACCTTGTGGTGTCTTGCACACTTTGCTGGAGTTGAACAGCCCTACAGAGTGGATGAAGATATTTATATAGAGACCCTGCAGTTAGTCACATGGTCGGGAGTCTGGCGGAAGAGACAGTGTAAGAGGAAACGTGTCCCTTAAGAGAGACTGAGGAGACAATGTTTGGTTAAAACCTTTGAGCTTTCAGCATCTGTTTGCTGTATTCATACATCTATGGGGGATTACTATGATAGGATATTAATTAACTGAATTTGAAACATGTGTATGTGTGGTATTCTAGAGAAATAGAAGTCTTTCAGTTTTAGTTGTAGAGAAATCAAACTCCTTCCGTCGTCCCCTTACAAGTTATTACACTGCAGCGGGATCATTCTTTAAACTGCTGACCTGTAAAGTTTCATTTGTCTTTACATGGTTTCTTTTCCAACAACTTCTCAGGGCCTCTGTTAAAATTCCGGTGGACATGGCATGAAATAAATATTGTCCTTATCTCTCCTTCTCTCCCTGGAAAGAGGTGACACGCCAATAAACAACATTTTACGAGAAACACTTCACTTTTCTTCCTCACCGGTTCTTACAAAGCTACCCGTTCAGGACTTCTAGAATATCTCAGTCAACACAACATACCTACTCATATAGCATATGCACAGATTGTCCTTGTATGTCCACAGAAGACCTTTTTATCACGAGAAGTTGTACAGAAAGGTGTAAGCCTGGAGGTATGACTGCACCCTTCATTTCACCAATCAGTCTACTCTAGCACTTCTAAATTGGATTACTTTCTGCTCATTAATTACTACCATTCAGTCAACAACACCGAAATTGGATTAGCTGGGATACTTTTAATCGTCTTTCTCCCTTTTGGTCAGAGTCCTTAATTACACTCACAAGGCATAAATAGGTCTCTCCAGCCTTTTACGTTTCCACAGTTCAGGAATTTAATGCAAATTCAATTGCTTATTTTCCATTTTACTGCACAAATTTCATGCATGCGAAGCAGACTGGTGCGTTCATGGCTCCGAAAGCAACAGGGCCGCACACAGAAGTATGATTCCCTGGGGCTTCCTCCCTGTTGTATAATACAGTAGAATTATTGTAAACATTCCCTTACCAATACAGTATAATACAATACTAATAATGTGTTCATCTAAACTTTTGAACATTAACCTTGCATGATCAGTACAATGTTGATGAATAGAAATTGTAAAACCTAGTGACACAAGAAAAAAAGTGGTTTTTAATGTATACCTTTTGAAACTTTGTCAATATAAATAAAAAAGTGAAAAAGTTGTGAATAATGGGAAAAAAAATTCAAAACTTGACCCAAAATTCTGGAAATTATCACAACAAAATCTGTGTTTGTGATTAAAAAATCAAACTAAAGAAATCCTGGCAGGGGGTTAATAACTTCAATACAGCTGGGTAATTTGAAATATAAGGCTTTAATAGTCTCACATAAATAAGAAAGTTACAAACCCCTGTGTAGACCAAACACACAATCTTTATTAACTTCATTGGATTATTTTCCAAGGCAAATTAGAAAGAAATACAATTGGATGCACTTATTTTACAAGGCAGAGAGACAGTGGAGCTCCAACTATTGGTGTGTGACAATAAAGCTTAAATAGTTATCATACATACACAGCTCCACACCAACATATTCGGTTAATCAATCAATCATCGGTCAGCTTATTAGAAAGGCATGAATCAGACTCAGAAGAGAAGGCAACAGGTATCACATTATGAGGGATGCTGGGACAATCTGTGCTGTTTAGAGAGATGATCAATCCACTCATGAACTTAGTATGAACCCAGGAACACACTTACGCAAAGACTCAAATATGCAGCGAGGCTATAAACCAGCAATGACAGTAAGCTAGAATAAATGTTACCATAAACATAGAGGTTGCACTTTCACAAGAGTGCTAATTTCTTAACCAGTGCCAAAGTGCGCTAAAATAGATATCTAAATCCTATCTGTAATCAACTGCCTTATTTGAATAACTACTATTTATCAAAGATGACAATTATTAAATGTGTTAATGTGCTTTTAAAGTGTCTGCTTTGGCCTGTACAACAAATAGAAAAGTAAACTCTATCACTGTAGGAAAATTGAGTTGCCGTAAATAACAGTGCATTTTTGTTTTATTCTTTTGTGTCATTTTCCTAAACAAGAACTTCATTCTCAGTGTTGGTAATGAAAATATAAATGTCTTAAAACAGATATGACCTCAACACGTTACCGATCGGTTCTTTTTTTTTTTGCCCTCAAATGACTTTGTGCTTTTGGCCTCCGGCATGCTGATTGGGGAGACGTCAAGCTTGCATGTAAGCCAAAGCTTGACAGCGGGTGAGAAACAAAATAAATCTTTGAACCCGACTCAAAACAAGTGAACAAAAAGTGAAGAAGAAAAACCGTCTCCTGACCTGCAGGAAACACAATTTGTCACCAGGCAGAACAAGATTTTAAAAAGAAAAAGAAAAAAGCCAGTAAGACTTAAGAGAAGGAATTTAAGACAATGAAGCAAATAGAAACTATAAAAGGAAAACAACATTAAGAAAAGAACAATAAAATATTACTGTTTTTTTAGGTTAGTGTCTCGTGAGTAAGCACAATAGGCAAACTGCTCCAACTTACACACTGAGCTTACACACTACGACAGAAAAGGAGAAGCAGCAGTGTTCAGGGACACTTCATGTTTGTGTCTGAGGAAGATTGACCCATTACAAATCTGGTTGCTCAATTTAATTATTCCTACTTGACCTTCTTTGTGGATTTAAGAGTCTTATGATTGAACAACAAATTCAAGTAACCACAGCTTTTTAGTGGACGTGGTCTAGTGTTGGTCTGTGCTTTGAAGAGAAACAGTGCTTTCCTTGCTATTTCCCTCCGTACATTCTTTCTATCTCGTTTAGGTAATATGTCTTCAGCTCCTTGCGTTTGAGCTTGAACGCGTCCGTCACCAGTCCCGTCTCTGGAGTCCACGGATCTGGGCTCAGACGGATCTTGCGGGGGACCTCGAACCGTTCTAGTTCGGCTGTAACAGAAGAAAATGAAACCTGATGAAGGCCACAAAGTTTTGCAGATTTCAACATGCTAAAACCTGAGCTAATGGAGATAAAACACCCATGTCTGAGGCCCTAGAGAACTTGATTCTACCTGCTACAGCTGCCTCAGTGATGGCCTTGAGGACCAGCTCCTCAACAGCCTTGTTGTTGCACAGCTCCTCCAATGAGCCTTGGATATGAAACTGGTCAGCCAGAGCTAGCAACTGCTTCTGATTGGGCACCACAAAGCCAATCACGTATGTCTCATCACTGAAGAGTACGAGGAGAGAACACCCAATGACAAAGGGAAAGAAAAACAGAAAAGTTATTAATCGCAACTGGTATTGTGTGTATTCTAGCAGCTAAAGTTGGGCCAAATAAGGGGATACGACTGAACACACACATGTATGTTCATGAACAACAGAACTCTGGCCAAGGGAGATATTTAGCCTTATAAGGAGATGGACACAATGCACTCCTACAGAGTGTATGGAAGGATGGAACAGATGATTCTTTCTGTCGAAGCTGAAATCTAATGCCATGCAACCGGCAAATGTAGCGAAAAAAAAAGTTTTTACACAACAGCACAGAGCTGAAGAAATGGGGCGATTGAGTTTGATTAGCCATGAAAAGGCATAAAGAAGATGTGACTGCGATGATGAGATCCAGACTATGAGTCATACTCAGACCTTGTCACATTTATCAGAAGTTAGAATTCCTAATTACACAAAGCAGTGGCAACAAAAGTATTATTCCAAACTTTAAAGAAAATCAATAAATACAATAATCAGTTGGGGTTTGATAGACAGAGACATGCTCACATTGCCATACCTTTTACCGAAATTCCTACTTTACAATAGTTCCGAACTTCTGTTTCCATAAGTGATGCTATAGTATAGTGTATCAGTAGGTACATTACAGTTTCAAGCAATTCAGCCAATAGTGATTGTCAAATATTAGCTAAACTTTCCCTGAGGCTGAAGTCTCTCTGAAGGTCTACTCCCAGTTTGAGGCACTAAAATATGAACCTTATAGGCTTTGCCATGATGTAATGCTATGCTGTTTTGTGAGGCATTGATGACTGATTGATGAAACTTAAATACGAGGCTTAACATTTCTTAAGAGGCAGAGGAGAAGAAATTCCCCGCTACTTTCTCTCTCTCTCTCACACACACACACACACACGCACCTGTTAGCATAGGCACAGATGTTGTCGACCAGAGGGCAGTTCTTCAACACAGCCTCCACTTTCCCCAGGGAGACATACTCTCCTGCCTGCAGCTTCACCAAATCTTTCTTACGATCTGAAAACAACAAAAGAGACAACCTGCACGTGACTCTCAATATCCACGTGCATGTGCACACGTGCATATGCCTGTGTATCCTCAAACAGCACGATGGGAAATCTGGAGGAAGGAGACATTTCCACGGAACTGTGTATATCTAAACAGTGAGCTAAAGAAAGTAGATAAGAAGAGAGACGATGGGGGTTCTGGCTGGCTGAAGGTAAACAGAAGTGAGAGTAATTCTGGGAAGTGAGGTGAATCAGATATGTTCAAATGTTCCTGCCTGACTGATGAGTGGGAACAGAGCAGAGAAGTAGACTGGAAGAAATCCTAGAATTTGGGGAACTAGGCTGATAATTTCATGGTAGCAGGATTACAGGGTAAAGATGTTAGGACACAACGGAAGTAGGTGTTAAGCATCTACCCTGAAGTTGCAGAGAGGTTTGCAACTCTCACCTGGCTGCCATGTGACTGTATCCTCTGATTTAACTCTGTGCATCTAGGCACAACTCTCCACATATTCACCCCTCCATCCGCTTTTCCTCACCAATTATCTTGAGGCATCCGTCTTTGTGAACCTCTCCAATGTCTCCCGTGCAGAACCACCTCTGTCCTTTCTCATCCACGAAGAAGTCCTCTTGCTTTTTACTCTTATTCTTGTAGTATCCCATAGTTACGTTGGCTCCGCCGATCAGAATCTCTCCTCGAGGGTGGGGCTTGTCAGTGCTGCGGTAACCACCTGAAAGTAGCGGTTTAACTTCATTAGATCACTACAAAGGGAAACCAACAGGCCGCAAAATGCTGCTGACGAACACTTAATCAACTTTATCTGCATTCCTTATAAATTTGTGGTGATAAAGTACAGAGAGCGTGTTTTCCTTAGAGTCTCTCTCTGTTCTGCAGATCACAACAAAGCAATAAACTACAGCATGCTAGGGCACAATAAAAAGTTATAATGCTTTACGTAAAAAGATGCCAGGACAGTTTTAAGAGAGAAATGTTGCGTGATTTCCTAACAAGGTTATGAATGTGTGTTTTTTTGCAAATGGCCTGAAAAGATGCCAGAAAGACACAAACTTCATCATTTAACACAATGTGTGTGTGTGTGTTGTGTGTGTGTTTGTGTGTGTGTGTGTGTGTTTTCCTCCTCTCACTTACCCTCCACCCAGTCCTTGAGCTTAATCTCACAGCAAACCAGCGGCCCTCCCACTCTCCCAGTGCTGTAATCCCACACTGGAACAAAACACATGTGCACGCACAACCGAATGAAGACTCACACGAGCATCAAGGCAGGACATTACTATGGCAACAGGACCTCACTTGCTCTCTTGCCATGGAAACCCCATCCCAAAGGAATGTGCAGTAAACATTGACAGGCAGCGGGTCACTGATTGTGTAGTCTGCCTGGGAATATAGCCACCATTTAACAAATACATCAGCCAAGAGACAGCATCAGCACCACACATATAACAGCCATTATTTTATGCACACTAATTAGAAATAGGAAATCTTGGATTACTGTTGTCAGGAATGTCTGCAATTTTATCTGCATTATTCGATTCCTTTACTCTTCCAAAACAAGCATGGACAAAGAAGTGGACGCTAACTTGGGTTCTCCCTGTGCAATGATTTGTTGCTGTTATTGTTTGTTTTTCCACAGCTCTCTATCCTCTTTTTCCAAGCACTCTTACTCCCTCCTCTCTTCTTTCCCAACCCTATCTCATCCATCTTTTAGTCATTTTGCTCTCCTTCGCTTTCTCGTCGATCTTCTTGTCCTCCTGCCGTTGCTCCATCATGGGCTTTCCAAGGCAAAGGCTGCGGTAGCTAAATTTAAAATTGTAATACATATAAATCTTGTCATTTAAGACATGCAAAATGCTTAATTTACTTTCCATGATGTTATCCAGCAGCAGCACAGGACAACTGGACATCAACACACTATGGTTTGGTTGAACATTCACGTTTGAGATTAGATTAAGATTAGAAAAACAAATATGACAAATAGCCCAAGAAACTAAGAAGCATCATCTGTTGTTGATTTGAAGGTTAAGGTTTTAGATATATTCCCTCCTAACTACCCTAACTACTACGGTTCTTCCTCTTGCTTACTCTCACTGATGCATCCAGCGCCGCAGGTCTCCGTCAGGCCGTATCCCTGACCCACTGGGCAGCAGAAACAAACATTCATGAAGCGCTGTGTGGCGGCAGAGAGCGGCGCTCCACCTGAGAGCAGGACCCGAGTCTGACCACCCAGCAGAGAGCGCACCTTCTTGAACACCAGCCTGGAGGGACAGAGGGGGTAACAGGTAGTTTAGAGAAGGATCTTATACTGTATGTCTAACTACAAATTTGCATACTACAGATTGCAGGGGGGCTGAGCTGGTAAAATCAATGGATGCCGGCAAAAACCATGCTAAGTGTGTAGGCAGGTCAATTTAAATGTGTTAGGTGTTGATGTCAGCATGTTACAGCAGTAAAGGACCAACAAAAAAAGGCAGTTGAGACCCAAGGGGCTTTGTCTTTCTGGATGTATTTCTGTCAACAACAATGTTCAATACAAAATAACAATAACATTATACTACATAAACGTGTTGACAGCTTCATCATAGACTATCTAAAACTAGTTTATTTCAGATGTAGGGAATGATCGACAAGACCATGCTAGAGTGATGGACAGCAGGAAAAAAATGAAAGCAGCAAATAGAAGAAGAGAGGAATGAGAGAGTGGGAGTGAATGTGTGAGGTTAAAGCTGGATCAACTTTTTGCCCTGAGGCAGCAAATCAAGAGCTCTCACCAACACTTGTCACCTTCCAAAAGTGTCATCATCCATGAACATTAGTGCAGAGCTTTGTCACACTTGTCACATACTTGTCACACAGAGGTGTGGTGTATCCTTTGGCAAGCTGCTCCAGTTTATAGTTGTACGCCAGAATGAAAAGCGTTCGCTGGATGCAGTTCATATCCTCCACCTTCATCATCACATTCTTATAAATGCGATCCATGATCTCCTACAGCCAGAGCGGAAGAGAGATATGTGATGAGGGAAAACAATGACGGGAAAGACGCAATGGAAACAAACACGGTGACAACTGATGATGCGCAGAGTCAGATTTCACACGACGCTCAGGGAAAATGTGACTGTGGAAATACTTATGTCATTTGAAAGTCAGGGAACACCGTCACTTTCACAAATTAAGATCCCTTTTAGTCCGATGTTAAATTATTGCAGTAAGAAAAAAATGTATTTGTGTTAGTGATCAATAAACCTGGAGGTCCTCAAGTGTTGAAATTCAATAATAATAAAATTTAAATCTAATAATGAATGTAAGTAACTTATTCCCCCACTTTTCCCACATTTTTCCTTTAATGGGATTCAAACGGTAAAAATGGAACGACTAGAGTTCATTTTAGGTCCGTGTTCCCTGGAGGTATTTATAATGAGCCCATCTCAGCACACAATGTGGAGGAGATTTATTGACAAAAATATTGGCCTACAAGTGACTAAAAAAGATGAAAGCATTAATGGAAGCCAGAGGCCTTAGAAAAAACAAACACTGGTAAAGGACAGAGCATTTATACCACATCTCATAAAGTCGAGAGGAACATATTTATGCCATCGGGCCAAAGAACATATTCTTTGAATTTGCTTGCATGGCCACAATACAGCTCACTGGAATACTAGCTCCTCCACACACTTATCCACAGGAGACCCTGGACATCACAGACGACTCTGTCTGACATGTTACTTCCTACTGCATGACTGCTTTGCATGCTTTATTGTACTTTTGTATTATCCCACTGGACGTTCCTATTGCTGTTGGTGGAGGAGGAATCTCTATGCTAGGAGTCTTACTGAAGAGCTTTGGGCGTTGTCGGGAATTTTTTCCTGATGTTGTGGGTCTGTAAAGCCCTTTGAGACATTGTATGTGATATTGGGCTATTGGAAATAAAGTTGACCTGAAACAATCACTCATTTACACTTTTAAAACAGAATCACAAGGGTGACTTGGGTGACTAAAACGCTCAGATTTTGGCGTGCATTTCTTGAAAATCCAGTTGTTTTATTGCCTTTGTGGTGCTTATTGCTGTAAAAATTAAGGAATTGTTAAATTCCCCATCTCATCTATTCCAGGGTCCTTTACCATGTCACTGTGTGTGATGCCTGTGCTGCACATCATTGTTTGGGTCCAGTACTTAAAAGTGCACTATGTCACTTTTTGACCTGAAAACATTCTCTTCATATTAACATACTATAGACAGTATATACTGGTGTCTGTTCTGGAATTGTTGGATGGTAACGCTTTGCCATCGAAACAAACTGGTGGCATGACAGCCGTGTGTGCGCCTGTGATTACAGACACACAAACACACACGGGCCATCAAGCAGGTCTTACTGATGTGCACACTGTATTAGATAATGTAGCTCCATGAAAAAAGTGTGTTTGGGAGTAAAAACTAAAGTGAAGCGAGAACAGACTTAACAGACAAAAATGGATGCAATAACAATAACGCTCACTGGGGGGCTTAAAAAGTTACCTAGTGCTGCCTTAAAGTGAGTCATAGTAGATTTAGGTTGATATGTGCTTTTATGACGATTGCATTGTACATTATTATTATTATTATCTTCAAAAATTGGATAATTAGTAAAAATTTAGTGTTATCTTTGCCAAGTGATCTGCAGCTCCAGCCTCCCATGACCCTGCAGAGGAGAGGCAGGTACAGAGGAGGACAGGTGTGTGGAGGAATCACAAATTCCTTGAGAGATTTTTCTTGAAGTGAGGATGCGAAGGGAAACCGAAATCAAAAGCACTAGTTCGTACACTGGCTCCAACTCAGCTGTATGTTGGCGTGACTTAATTTATATCTTCAGTTCATATCGTCAAAGGGGAAAAGTATGTAACCCACTGACCAAGAACAGTTCATTATCCAATTCAGCAGAGTGCCATAAAAAGCCTAAGTTATGTTGAAATAGGGGATAGGGCACAAACAAAAAAACAATAAAAACCAGCTGCTCCGTGTGTGTGTGTGTAATATACGTACGTGCATGTATGTGTGTGAAGACAGATCAGTGAGAGGAAGTAGACTAGGGATTAATGCAGAGGCCTGTTGTCATATGACAGCAAACAATTTGTATGTCTGTGTGTGTGTATGTGTACGCACTCATGAGTGTGTGTCGTGGGGATAACCACATGGGGCTTTCTCACGTTCTGTTTACAGCTGTGAATGGTTCCAGACACTGGGGCCCTCTGGCCTTTACACTTTGACTGCTGGGAGACTGGGGGTGGTGCTCGTGAGAGAATGGGCGGGAGGTGCTATAACAAGCCAGTTTTGACTAGAGTTGATCCTGGTGTCATCCCTGTTGAAATGTATTAATGTCTTATTTAGACCTCAAAGACAAGCAGGTCTACCCAGCCTAACATATGACATTCTGGTGCCTGGGTGTGTCATGCTGCATTTGTTTAAAATGACTTTATAAGTGACAGCGGAGACAGCCAATGATAGAAAGCAGACCGTATGAACGTCACACGTCCAGCAGGTCCAAGCCTGAATTCTGTTACTGCTCCTCCAGCTGGACTGAGAACAAAGCGAGAGAGAAATCTGGACCGCTGCCAATTGAGGCCAAAGTGAACCCAGCAGCCTTGCTTGAGATGCAGAACGGAGCGGCTGGATGAGAGATAAATGTTAAGGCTTTGTATGCTGGACAGTGTTGTGTTGCTGACGTACCGGGACAGCTGCCATCAGTGTGGGCTGCAGGACGCTGGTGTCTCCCTTGCTTCCCTTCTTGATCTTTGTTGACTATAGTTGAAAAAACAACAACAACAAAATCGCGATGATGATTGAACCCTTTAGATTTCTAGATTCTTACATAAACCACAAAAGCTATCTTCATATAAGTGTAGTATTCAGGTATATATTCTTATATAACCTGCATTGCATTGCATTCCCTAAGTATGGCTGAGTGAGAGGAGGAAGAGCAAGAAGAGCAGGAAGAGCAGGGGAAGAGGTGATGTAAAGTGTGAGCTAGTGAGCTGGTGATGGTAAAGTGCTTCTATTAATGAATTTAAGTGGTTCTTTTGGCCTGATCAGCATGGAAGAAGGTGGCAGTCATTGATTGGGGAATTGGAGTCAGAGTAGCTACAGGCGACATTCCCATGCATGTTTCCCACAAAAAGATTATGTTTTGTTTTTTAAGGACTTGTAAGGCAACTCAAGTTGGACGGGTTTATTCCAGTGATCAGGCCAGGAGGAAAAGTCCTTGCAATTGCGTGACAAGTACTACTGGTGTTACACGCACTGTTTCAAATAGAATGTCACACTGAGACAAAGCCAGCTGGACGGGGAGACGTGCACGACACAGACAGGAAGGAGAGCAGGGCTAGGGACTCCATAGAGGTCCAGGAAGTTAAGGTTCTCCTGTCTGGGGGTCTGTGAGGTGCCAGGTCAGCTTTGATTTGGGTTTTGTTGACTCACTATCTTACAGTACATTAGTTTGTATCATTTAACATGCTGGAGTGGGTAGTTTGAGATCAATTATGTACAGTGAATGGAATATATGGATTTATGTTTGCAAATACAATCAATGATAAACTTCCTCATTCCATTAGTGTGATAAAACATTGTTATAGACCACTGTATTTGATTATGTGCCAGCCTGGATGCATTTATCCAAAGCATCTAACAATAATAAATAATTTTGAGGGGAAATGCCCTCTGTGGGAATCAAACCCCTAACTAACGGTGTTGCCATATTCCCTATAAACCTTACAATCATGGAATTATAGAAGATAAGCTTCTGCCAGCCTAATTAGTTTCCCTAAGAGCCCATCTGGCAGAAATCCAATGTGTTTCTGTCTATACCTGAGATTTTTGATGTTCCAAATATACATCATACATCACACATCACACACAGTTGCGTTTCAGTGTTAGTGTACCTGGTCGGCCAGAGTCTGGGGTGAGGAATAGCCAATCCTACAGCCGTGAGAAATACATACAAGCTCTGCACTCAGCTCCAACACATGGGCCAGAGGCAGGTAGCCAATGTATGAGTCTTCCTCACTGTAAACACAAAGACACTTTATTACCACTAATGCATTTTGTTTTGCTTTGATATAAATATAAATGGCTACGGAGCTCGCAAAGTAAAAGTACATCGAGTTCGTCTGATGTATTCATGAAGAACCTTGCACAATCTGCAGAATCACATTCAAGTGTACATACATGAAATACAGCACATATACGCGGGGGGGAGGTTTACACAATCAAATGGTTAAATACACAAAGCCCAGCCATTGTTTTCATTAAGGGTCTGATTGAGATCGTAACAGACCTAACCTCTCTAACCTCCATCCTTCTCACCCTGACTCCCATCCTCCCGGTTTGTCCCTGTACCCTCTGCTCCCTCCCTTCTGCATTTCCTCTTCCCCCTGACTCATTCCTCTGATGGGGGGGCGGGTGGGGGGTTCTCTCTAAACATTTCTGTTGTGTGATGATACTCTGCACGTGCTTAGCCAACATGAAGGCTGCAACCAGGAAGTAAGTCTAACACACCATTTGGCACGGTTCCTTAATCTCAGTGTTATCATTTAACTCCTAAATCAGCGCTGCTTACTTTGCATGTAGCCAGTGACGGCAGAGATTTGTCAAACAAAATCACCACGGAAGCGATTTTCTTCATTGAAGCTTTGTTTGTCCCTCTTTTCAGTTGCAGCATTCAGAAGAAATCTTGCATCCACTTATCAGCTCTGTAGAACTTTGAATGGACCCTTATGGTACCCAGTGCTATTACTTCAACAGTGGTAATGAATACTGCAATAAAAGCTTAAGTATGTTAGGGATCTAGCTGTAATGATAAAAAAATTTTATTCTTCCTTACAACAACCGTACACGTGTGTATAGTACAAGTTACTTCACCCTAAAATGTGTAACTTTTGAAGGTTTTTGTACTTGTTTACCCAAGGATTCCATGAGGGTCCATTCTACTGGTTTGGCAGATGAACACCACATATCTCCAGAATCCACATAGAAAGTAACCAAGTTGGCATGTAAATGACACAAAAATCATTTAATTCTGTAAAATTCTGGGAGTGTCACTTCTGAGATTTCTACACACGTGTGTATCCTCTTGCCAATGACTGCTTGGATAGACTCCAACCCAGCACCACCCTGCACATGGTGGGGTGTGGAGAATGTATGGATGTTGCACTATTCTCAGCAGCTCTGCCTGCAAGTTATTTAAAGACAACTGTAACATATCATTTGCCTATAAAATATGGATGGTAAAGGTAAGCGGGTTAGGATTGCAAATGACACCTGAGCTGTAAGATGCCTGAGAGGCCAAAGGGAACACAAAGTTCATTTGAATAGCGCAGTTTGATTAATCAGCTAAACTGATTTCAACACACATCAGCACATTACCACCATCAAAAGAAGGTTGACTGATAAATTCTGAGCCTAACACATGAACTTATCAGAGATAGTTAATAGAATTCCTTTAAAGTTTTTGTACATTAAACTGAAATCGGGTCATTTTAACATATCACAGGAATATGTATTTCCTTTTCTGCTTCTTGGTCTTGGAAAAAGGCTTCACGTATACAAGAAGGACAGAAGATATTAAAAGGGTCCCCCATACATAACACGTTTCTAAAAGTGTGATAGGTAATAAAAAAGGTTGGGGGTCTAGACATACAGTTTGCATTGCTTACCACAGATTGGGTATCCGCTCAGCTATTCCCGTGATTCCTGCAAGGAGGTTGCTATGGGAGATCATGACGCCTTTTGGGATGCCTGTGGACCCGCTGGTGTACATGATGACTGCAATGTCTGACGGGAGGGGCTGTTTACGTTCACGCGCTGCTGTAGTGTGAATAGAGAAAACGAGGACACACGGGAAAATATTGAAAAAGAATCAGGCGACGCTTAAGGCCAAGGAAATATTTAACAGTGCGTGTAATTGAGGAGAGGAGCTGCATAAACATTTATGTAGCCTCTGCAGTTTAGACAGGGATGGAAAATTGTCAGCTGTGATATTAAACTGCAGGCTGCTCTTCAGTAAACCTACTTCAGTCTCTTGGCATTATGGGGAGTGAATGTGTGAGCCAGAAACATTATGTCCACTCCTCCACTCAACTCTCTTATGTCTCTCATCTTTCATGACTTGCTTTTTTACCCTCTGACACATGATTTAACTACTGCCTTCCTTTGCTTTTGTCTTCTTTCAATCATCTTCTTTCATCTTCCTCTTTCAGGATGTCAGCTGTGTATATTTGGTGGGTACTGGCTGTGTGTCTGTTTCTGTGTGCCATCAGGATTTCCCCAACCACGTTGTAAATCTTCTTTATATTGCGTACAACCTTTTGAAGTGCTGTAATATGCAATACGCCGCACAGGTGCAACTCATAAAGACATAGCTGGAAGTTGAGCAAATATCATAAGGTGTGGATCGTGCGCAGGCTGATGTCACAACTCCAAATACCAATTTAATGAGGTCGTTTTTCAGCTAGAATCTGCTTTGGACTAGATATTATTTTGAGGTGAGCTTTTTCCTGCTTCATGTGCCAGATATGTGGCGGGGGTTTGCCACATAGAGTGACTAAATGAATGTTTCCTATGACCTATAAGTGACAGGGGCTTTTTATCTGTCTTCTGGTACCATCTACAGTCATGGTTAGACTGATAATTCACTTTATCCCTTAAGATTCATATCACATAGCCAATAATTGAGGACATTAAATCGTCACTTCACATCATTCCCCTTTTATGATGATAAATGGTTACATAAGTATTCTGTGGCACTCTTGGTAGGATTCACTTTATGTTCCCTTCCTGCTGCCGTCTAGAATTTTAACAGTTTAACAGTCATTTTAAAGGTGAGACACGACAGAAGCAGTGCGCTCCTCATGTCGTCAAGAGTTTGATTTGAGTTTTTTCTCTCTGTTCATCGACACGAAAAACACAAACACAGCCGAGACATCTGATCACAGCATGACCCAAAAAAAACCAAGCAGAGGACGGATGGAACCATGGAGGAGAGTAAAGGGGAGAAAAGTGCGTCACAGTCACAAAGGGAGGGCCTTTCTTCCTCACTTAAGTCGGACACAAGGCACGGAGGAGTGCTGTTGCTGCTTCGAGATTTGATGTCATGTGAAGTTAACAGCACTGTATGTAAACACATCCCTCCCCCATATCCCACTGCTCCATCCTCCCTTCTTTCACTTCCTTCCCTCTCTCTGTATCTGCACATAGTGCCAGCCTCGCTTGTTTTGGGTCAATTTAGAGGCCAATAGCAAATAGGGACAAAGTGAAGGAGAGGGAAAATTCTACTTCTTCTTCTACCCAAATCCACTGAGTCACTCAACATCCTTCCTCTTACTCCTCCTTCGTATCAATCTTAATCCAACACAGATGTGAGCACTTCCTTATTCACACGACCTAATGGAGCCGACTTCCCCCCCAAACCCCAATCCCTGACCATCCCGTTCTTGTCATTCAAGACTTTTACATGTGGCAAAACTGTGACTAAAACAGGGGAAATCCAGACTGCGAGAAAAATGAATGAACCTCTGCAGCTTTGGAAGGCGGATAAAGCCAAAATACTGTATTTATGAGAGGTGTTCTACTTATTTTCTGTGTGGTGGCATGCTCTTGGGCATGCTTAGAGAAGCTACTGTAAGCCAACTGTCTCAATGTAGGTGAAGGTTTTAAGGTTTTAGTTTTCTGCTATGTAGTTGCTTTGACATGCTGACTATTGCCCCCATCACCGATATATTAGGTAAATATCTTATATTTGTGGAGTTACCCCAGACAACATTGAATGTTAAGCAAAAATAAGGGTTCAACGTTGGATTGTCTTACTATATTATGAATATATTGTGATTTCCCCACATTTTATAGAGTAATATTGTAGGAAATATGTCAAAGTTGCAAGGTTAGGTAAATGGTCTTGCATTACAAATGTTTCACAGACACCTACATTCAAATAAGAACATAGAAATCTGTCCCTTTTAAGCAATTTATATACAATGTTTTAAAGCATGACTTCAAAAACATTTTAGAATCAATCAGTACAAAAGAAGGCTGAGAGACAAACAGAAGTTACCATTCTTAGGCTGAGCTCCCAGCTCCTGAACAGCAGTCATGCTGTGAACACTGATGCCTCGTGGGTATCCGGGCAATGTGGTTGATATGTTGTCCACAACTATGACATGCTGCAGTCTGGGCACTTCCCGTAGAATAGCCTGGCACACACAAATACACACACACAAATGTACAGATGAGCACAAGTTCACCTCACATGTGCACTTATTTGCTGATGCACTCCTGCTCATTCATCCTCCCAATAATAAATGGCGTAATAAAATGGCTTGAAGAATGTGTCAAATTTACATGCAATATATGGACTGAGGACTGAGGACCTGGACCTACTATGATGTCATGATATGATATTACCAACTACCTGTAGATTTGTACTTGATATTGACTTTCATATAGAGTATTTGAGTATTTGAATGAATGAAGACAATTGGACTGCTGTCGGTCTTGCTGTACCAAATGTGCTAAATGTGCCATCATCCCATTTCCCGTGTGTGTGTGTGTGTTTTTCATTTGTTCGTACCTTGAGTCTGCTCTCCAGGAGTTCTTTGCTGGTAATGATGTGTGTGACCTGAGCCTCATTCAGCCCATGAGCGATGGCTGGACCCCCCAGGGTGGCGTACAGGGTGACCACTATAAAGCAAATACATCACATTAGAAACATCACATACACTTACAGTTTACACTTAAGGGAAGTGTCTGTGTGTAGCAATATAATGAAAGTAAAATAAATGTGAAAGGCCTGTTTACAGAGTAATGAGTCCATTTAAGCGGGGGGGGGGGGGGGGGGCTGTGTCATAGACAATAAATCAATGTGGTGATTGAGCTACACAGTGAGATGGTATCATGAAACCCCCACAGGACCAATTACAGCCTCCCAGTATGATCCAGGCTCTTGCTGCATGATCTCTTCTGGGGATACAAACAGTTGTGTCTTAAGTGCATATTTGTGTGACTAAGCACTTGTCTGCGTGCTTGCATTCATGCATGCACACACAACTGATGGCTGCATAATTATGTCACGCTATTATTTATTGCTATATATTTTACTGAATATCATGTATAAATATCAGCCAGGCAGTGTCCATCTCTGATATGATGGATGTGATACATACAGTACAATTTTACTTTGTATTAATGCCTCAAATACGACAGCAAAACTTTTTTTTAAATTACATAGATTCTATCTCTACATCATAAATGATAGCTGGATGGATAGATATGTGCATGTGTATGTGTGTGTGTGTGTGTGTGTGTGTGTGTGTGTGTGTGTGTGTGTGTGTATGCATGCTGTGAAAAAGGTTCCAACAGTAAACTGCCCCCTGCAAAATCAAGAATTGAGAGAGAGAGAGAGAGAGAGAGAGAGAGAGAGAGAGAGAGAGATGTAACTTGTGTCCCTTAGTGACATCATCACATTCCAATATTACACTTCCGGCTTTCTCTCTCTCTCTTTTCACTCTCTCTCTTTCTCTCTCTCGCTCTGTGTATGTGTGTGAGGATGAGGGGCGTGACACCTCGAGTCGTGAGATCTAAACAGTAGCTCGGGCCTCAGTTTGCCTCATTAAGGGACGTAGAACGACATTATTAACACAAGAGTTCAGATCAGAACATACACTCATACAGACGTCCAACACGTCTGTTGTTGAGAAGTTCAGCCTTGTCGTCACCTTAAAACTACAAGGTTCTATCTGACCCTAGAGCCACTGTGAGATACAGACACTCTAACAAGCTTTTTTCTTTTTACAAGCCATAAATTGGAAAAACACAAAAGTATAACCACAAGACCAAAGCGTCATTCACTGACAAAAATTATGTGCTTAACTCAGTTTCAACAAAAATTCCACATAGAATATAAAACTAAAGGTCACAGATATAAACCCTCAACCTCTCAGAGCTGTTTTATGTTTTACAAACTTGTAGTCTTGCATCATCAGAAGCTAATCCATCTGCTGTATGTCATAGAGGCCAGTTTGCTAAAAGCCTGAACATTGATCACAAACAACTTTAAAACAACTTCCACTTTAACATGACTAGGATGTGTTCTAGAAGTTAAGACATAAAAACACACAAAATGTGAGTTATGAGCTTTTCATGCGACGGCAACGCTATTTAATGCCTTGCAAATGAATTACAAGATATTTGTAATAGACGTACAAATCAATAACTGTTTACTACATTGAAGCACAGATATTAAGGGGAAACTGACAAGCAGGACAAACAAATGATTAACACGTTTTCCTTCTGATAAAGACTCAGTAGTACACACACACACACACACACACACACACAGTTCACTGCAGGCCTTTGGCTGACTCCTTGATGCCTCTGTCAACATCAGATGCTCACGTAGACCCTCTCACCCCTCTTCTGACGCCATCCCCCCCTCACTTCTCTCTTTTTCCTCCCCTCCGTCTCTTCCTCTCTCACTCTTTAACCTTTCTCTCCTTTCCACTGCTCACTCTATGTGATTTCCACTGGCCCAGGCTTTCAGGCCCCAGTGTTTGTCACTGTGAGAAAGACAGATTTTGTCAATTTTACTGAAGCGTATTTTCAAACTATGGACGCAGAAAAGAAAATGAATGGGCCTTCAAGGCACAATCAAATAGATGTAATGGGCAGAAAGTGAAGCTAAGGATGCCCACAATCTAGAATATATTAATAAAATAGGAGTATATTAAAGAGTGAACCAACACTGAATCACACATCACAGAAACCTGCTGTTGCACTGCCCCCTATGGGCTGCAAGGGGAACATGCCTGACAGTTTCAACACAGAGACTGGCTAGAACATCGCTCATTTATTCCGAGGAACACTTGAGATGAGGTTTTTGTCTTTGTTTGATTTTCCGATAGAGACCTCCAACGGTTAGAGACCAATTTTGACAAAACATGGAGGGGAAGGGTGGGGCACATGTTTAGACAGGTGACACACTAATGGAGTTGCTGTGCAGTGAGAAACATGCAACAGTATGTATATAGAGATAATGCTGATTCAGAAACATGGCAACGGGTTTGACGTTTTATAGGTAGTTTCTTTTAGCATAGTTTCTATTTAGGCCAGTATACTATTAGAACAAAACATATTTCTATATTACATTATGTATAAGCTCTAAAAAGTGTTCTGAAGGGAACACTTGGCTCCCTTTCAATACATTCATTTTTCAACATTTTAATTAAAGGGGTGGTATGTTAAGTGTCTTCAAGAAATATTATGGAGACACATTGCACATGTAAACATGAGTTACTGTTGTGATATGTTATTGAGAAAGGGGAAAAAGAGAGATGAAGAGAAGAGAAGAAGAAGTAATTGGGTCACTTATGTAACAGCGGAGCAGAATGGACAATTTGACCTTCCATCTCAGTTGGCTGCTATTACAAGAACACACACAGTCACACACGCACAGGCGCGCAGCGATACACAAACACTTCACAATGCATATACAGCATTGGTGGTTCAGTGGTAGAATTCTCGCCTGCCACGCGGGAGGCCCGGGTTCGATTCCCGGCCAATGCATGGCATTTCAACAATTTTCCTAAGGACAAATACAGTTCTATCTTATCTGCAAATCAGACACATTTGGTAGACACACAGAGGGAGCAACCACACTGAAAAGTAGAGAGTCACAGTTGGCTTTGTGAACACTGTTCCTCAACATGCCACAAGCTAAAACTACTCATGTATGTTCTGCTCTCTGGACATACCACCACAAAACAGGCTTATAATCTATTCAACTCTTCACATAATCTTTACAGGAAAATTTAATTACACTGGCGCCATCATTACTGTCTCCAGGCTAAAAGTGGAAAATGTCTCTATGTATACTTACTTGCCTCCAATGTATTTGGAAATGCAATTAAGTAAACATCTGTGTGAGGATTTTTTTTTTAGTAATTTTACATTCTCTGACTAATACAACATGCTCTAAGCAGTGTGGAAAAAATGTCTGGAACCAAATTAAACCATGTGGCATCAAAGCAATCTCACAATTATTACAACATCATATTAACCATTTCCTCATGAATACATCTGGAGTTGTTGATGGTAGAAACCTAATGAATCAATCTATTTCACATCGAGCAAACAAAAGATGATGTTTTGTGTCTATTAACTTCATTAATGTGCAAAGGTTGTGATGGTTGTAGGCTGCAAACTGTGTATATGTGGTTGCTGTCTCGTCATTTTTTCATTTTTATCTAAGCGTAATATTTTTCTCCTCCTTTATATCTTTATATATATATTTGACTCACAGGGAAAGTTGTACATGAAGCAGGCCTGGGCAGCTATCATCCATTCAGCTCGTGTCTCACAGAAGATGGCGATGTTGCTTTTTGGCCGCTGGCCGAGCGATGCCAGACCGCTGCCCAGCTGAGAGGCTGCTGAGAGGGTCTCCTCATAGGATAGCCAGAGGTATTCGCCTAGGACCACCTGTAGGGGGAGATAAAAGAGAGGGGGAGGCGATGTGAGAGGGTGAGAGCCAAAGTGATTGAGCAAAAAAGGGGAAGACAGAAGTGGAAGAGGATTCGGAGAGAAAAGGAAGGAATGAGGAACAATTGTGAGAAATGACCTTCGTATTGCCATAAAGAATCAATGTGTCTAAAACAGTTGCTGCCTGGGAGACTGAGCTTGAACTCCATCTAGACATAGACTGGTGGGACGAAGTTATACGTAATCTACATACTGTCTCGTCCTGTGCTTGTCACTCATCCAGTTCAAGGTCGTACATAGGGTCCAGATTGGCCGAAATGCACACAGACGTAGACGACAAATTTAATAGATGTTGGAAGCCTCACTGTAACCTAAGCCACATGTTCTTTCTCTGCCCCAGGCTCCACAACTACTGGTCTGTTTACTTCAACACATTGTCTACCATATTGGGGATGCAAGTTCAACCCTCCCCTCATATTGCCATCTTCGGCACCCCATCTGACTCACGGCAATTTAAAACCTCACAAAAGGCAATGGTCACGTTCACCTCTCTGCTTGCTCGACGCCGCCTGCTCCTGCTTTGG
Organism: Genypterus blacodes; assembly: GCF_046128005.1. Classification (NCBI taxonomy): domain Eukaryota; kingdom Metazoa; phylum Chordata; class Actinopteri; order Ophidiiformes; family Ophidiidae; genus Genypterus; species Genypterus blacodes. The sequence continues at coordinate 3,308,110 of NW_027466817.1, forward strand.
AAATCCCTCACCCCTACCTCTATTTCGCAATGGCTGAAGGATACAATGTATTTTCTTAAACTCCAGAAAATCAAGTACACTATGAGGGGCCATACTGATAAGTTCTATCAGAGATGGCAACCATTTCTCTCTTACTTCACAGATCTACAGGCTATGCCAGACCAGTGACTGAAAACCAGAACACTGAACAGTTCATTTTTTGTTATTTCATTTATTTTACATCCCAGACAGGCCAGGACGGGGTTGTACGGATGCGGGGTTGTGTGACTGCGGGGTTGGGATGGGTCCCTGGGTGGGATGTCCTTTCTTTGTTTTTGTTTTTTTGTTTCTCTCTTCTCTCCTTCTCTTTACCACGGCCTATGATGCGATTTGTACTAGCCTACATTGCTGTTTAACATCATACTGTAGAAACTGTATGTACCCTATGACATCATCGCATCATAATCACTGATGCCATCCTGGACTCTGCGTCCACACTACTGTGCCATGTTCTCACAACCTCCAGCGGCAGTCTCAATTTCAATCTACTTGTATTCTACCTCAGGGTCTACGTATAAAACAACAACGATAGTAATAAGAATAAAGTCTTCCTTCTTTCTCTCTATCTCTCTCACTCTTTTCCCCCCTCTTTCTGTATATCTCCAAAATATCCTATAATTGTATGCGCAATGTCATGTCAAATGTTTGCTTCAATAAAAACAAATAGCAAAAATGAAAGATAAATAAAAAGAACCAATATGTGTGTGCAGACCTTTGTGCTAGTGTCTAGTAGTATGACAAGAATATTTTTCCAACTATGCAAATGCACTAGTGGGGTTATAGTGTCTCCTAGCGGTTAAAGCAGAACTGCAACAGCTGAAAATAACACATGCTTGTGTGTCCCCATCAGACTTTGTACTGTGCACACATTAGTATTCAAAGATGCACAGAGTAATCATGACTATGCAGTCCTGCTTTAACAAACTAAAGCATGTTCTATTGCTGCAATACGTGTTTCAACAGTCGGTTTAAATGGATTAGAAAGATCAGGCAAATGGGATTAGTGGGGGAATTCAGATGCAATACAGTTGTATGTCAAAGCTAGCTTGTTGCTGACTGTGCAAAAACTGTACACTATAAACAACAACAATATCATTTGAAACATTATGAAGCTTTTGCAACCAATGTAACCCAGTTAATCAGTTTGTCTCTAATGTTTCAGCAGGCAGTCTTCTGCAGTAGTACCTTCTTAAACACCTTTCCGTTGCTCTGTTGCTCGTCCTCCTCACTGATCACCTCCCTTGTCCCCAGACAGTCTCTGTGGGGGAACTGTAGTGCTGCAAACTCTAACATCTTATCCAAGGTGTCCACTGCTGGGTGCAGCGACGCCACCAGCCTCTTTGAGGCGCTCACCGCCCTGTAGGGTCCTTCGGGACATCCCAGTATAGAAACAGCCTTCATTCTCTGGGCTCGCTCCTCCTCAGAGCCAAAGGACAGCATGTCAGGTTCAAAGAGACAGCTGTGGAGGTACGAGGGCAAGAAGGTGATGAAGGCGTAGATCTGAACCACCAGGTGGAAGAGCAGCAGCAGTATAGGATTAAGGTCTTCCTTCAGCTTCATCTCGGTGAGGTAGTGGACGGCTTGTTGAACAGGAGGTGGGCAGAGTGCAAAGAGGTAGCTGGAGAGTTGTGGGGAAGAGGAATCGTGAGGAAAAGGTCCTTTTCCACAGTCCGCTGCTGTTGCTGTTACTCTGGTCACACGTCAACAATAATCCTGGAAAACAACAACAACTAACTCCATTAACATTTCATTCATTTTTGCTGTCAAAGTCCAAAATGTAACTATGCTTCCAGATCTTAAGTCTTAACTCTTAGCTCTGTCATGTGTGTCATTTAGCAAAAAACAGACAAACACACTAACTCTCTCACTGTCGCCCAATGTTAGTGTGACGGGAGGACAAATGGGAACGGAGAAAGAATGTGAACGAATGAGTGAAAGAAGCACATGACACTGAGAGCAAACTGCTGTGTGACAGGTTTCTCAATGGGTGTGTGTCAGAGTGTGTGGCAGGATACAAGCCACTAGACAGGAAAGGATCGGATTGCTGAACAGAAATAACAAACAAGGACAATTGGATCCACTAACTGTACTGCACACATTAAACACCATGATATTAAATGATATGAATATAATAAATTATGAGTGCAATGGGGTTTGCTCAAATCGATTGCAACAAATCCTCTTAACTGAGCTGGCTATTATCATTATTTAATTATTTATTATTATTATTAATATTATTTCATCTGTCTTGTGTAATTGTTTTCCTTCCCATTGTTTCATTTTGTGTTCCAGGTGTACCGCGCTACCTAGCGATGGCAGAGTTTTGGAGCTGTCCACAGTGCTGAATATAGATCAGTACTATGCCGTAATTGGGCAGTATGTGAAATTGGGAAATTTGGAAATTGAAAACGAAAGGGTGCCCAAGTATTTACAAGTCATAAACCCAGAATCCTAGATGCAGCACAAGTTTAGCAGTTGTGACGTCTACGTACATGACATGTTAACCTTTCAGGCTAGGGGGAAAATGGTAAATAGTGTTAATAAACGTGAAAACGAAACCTTGAAAATGACCAAAATGAATACACATATTAGCATTGTACTCTTCTGCATCTCCATGTTTATATTCCCTTTTTTTTGTTTGCTTCTTCAAAGGAGCATCTGGTATTTACCACCTTCCAATGAGCACCTGAATGCAACATTAACCCTCCACTTTGGCTGGTGGGCTGATTGTTAGCACTAATCCTCTAAATTACATATGTGAGCCAACAATGTCAACAAATTTGCAAGCTGACCAACTGTCTAATGCAGACCAAGTTTCGATTCAGACTATCCTGCAGACGGCCGTGTGGTTTCCTTTTATCAAAATTCATTGTATTTACTTTGTGGCGGCTAAAATCAATACGAAGCACAGCACCGGTGTGCATGTTGCTAAGGGAAAAGCTGCATCGCCCAACCACGTTTCCTCATTTACCCTGGAAGTGCCGTCAATACAGTATTTCCTCATTTGCATTTTGAAGACACAATCCATCAACACACTGGCATGTAAAATGTATTTATCTGAACTATGACATACATGTCTGCTGTATGGAATCAGGGTGATACTCAAATGTATTTTGTTCACACTTTGGTGAAATTACATTAAAATGACATCCAAGCTATTCAGGTTATGAGTCACTTTATTTAAATGGAAAGTTTTGATCAGACCTCTCAGCTGCTCTACATAGCCTCACACAAACCACACAGCTAGCCCCCCCCCCCCCGCCCCCTGTCCACACACCTCTCAGTAGTACAGTCACGTACACACACAAACTCAACAGCAACAACAGTATTTATTTCACATACTGAAAAACTGAATCTGAAAGTTTTCAGCTCTTTTAGATTTAATGTCACATCTGTGCTTCACTTGGCTGCGGTGTGAGTGCTGCAGTATGTGTGCAGTTAGTCAGACTGAACAGAGGCAGAGGGGATATAGAGGGGATACAATCACAGAAAAGCAGGAGGCAGTGTGCAAGCTTGTTGGAATTATGAGGAAATGTTGACTGAACTTTGCACAGAAAGCATTAATGCGTACATGCAGACACGGGGACATTTGTTACCAATGTGTCACACAGAACCAATCTAACTACTGACTTGAAGAGAAGTGCACAGCCATGGTGCAGGGGGGCCAGGGACCAATTCCTTCTTCTGAGGTCAATGCTGTGGTTTAAGGGAAATGGCAGTTGTATTACAATACTTGATGTGAATGTCTTTGAGGCGAAAGAGAAAGCAGAGCACCCAGAGAGAAACACATGCAATCCCCTGGAGAACATGAAAACTTTGGATCAAACTCAGGCATCTCCTCCTGCTGAGAGGTGTCAGTGCTAACATCTGATACTTCATGTCACACTAAGGGAACAAATGCACCTGTGTCCATGAAAAACATCACACAAAGTTCAACCCCAAGAGCAACTGACACTGAATAGATACACATGAGATGTAGGTCTATCAACCTAGAAGGGACAAGACTAAGTCCCTGATGGTTTCATCCAGACAAGCTGCGTAACTCACAGACACACACTGACAGCACTGTGGGTCTCATGAGAGAATCCCCAAATCAGATATAAACTGGTTTATATCTGGAATAGGTCATGGCCTTAATCTGCACCACAGCAACACATAAGAGGACTTGGATCCAAATCATAACCCATAACAGCAGTGAGCTTTGCAGGCTGCCTCCTCTCACCGGAATAATGGAGAAAGATTCAGACACAGGCTACGTAGTGGTGGGGTGAGCAGGCATTTAGTTGTGCCAGTATGTGTGTGTGTGTGTGTGTGTTTGTGTGTGTGTGTGTATGGATCATTGCTTCCTCAAGAGATTGCTTGAATGGAATCTTTTGTGTGGCGACGTCATCACACTTTCACCCACTCAGTTAAGCAGTCAAGCCTTGCGGAAAGTTTAACATGGTCATTGTGGTCAAACAACACAGCAGCACATAACATCATTCCACTGTCAAGGGTCAGACTCTGTGTGTGTGTGTGTGTGTGTGTGTGTGTGTGTGTATGCACTTTCTGTGTGAGAAAAAGAAAGCCAGTTTGCATAGTGTATGGTAAGTTTGTGTGGGTGGGGCAAAAGGTGTGTGGGCGCATTATGCATGTATATGCACAAAAATGTGCATTTTCAAGTTTTAAAACTGGTTTAATCAAACGCATGAGAAAGCACAGGAAGAGTTAGGAGCCTGATTCAACTGTGAAGTGAAGTAACAAAGCCCGATTGGCTGGATTATGCGGATCAGGCTGCTGCTTTGTCTCAGCTTTGTGGGAACATGGTGACCTAAACTAGTCACAAACTAACCAACTTCTTCCTTCCTTATATTATCAACATGTTGGGTGCACCTGGCTTGAGTCTGTGCTGGATTTATACAATAGCTGAATCACTGAATGGAATTTGATTCAGTTGAAGGTGTGTTTGTCACAACTAATACAAACATTAGTCCTTGCAGGCATAACAGGCATGACTCGTATTCTGAGAAATGTGTCTGGCAGAGGGGATACATTTGTATCTGTGTGCTCCAATCACATTGGACCATCTTTACAAAACAAGAGCATCACTGTGGTTCATACAGGCAAACTTTCATAGACCGTCCTAGATGATTTGATAACCAAAGCCACAGGCCAATTCACACCATGAGCGCAATGGAAGACACTGTGGAAAGAAGCTTTAGGTTGGGAAAGACTCTCAGTTCACCAGGAAGGAACAAAAGCCCATAGTGTAATAAAAGGGAAATAGATTTTACTAATTGTTTTAAATTGTTCTCCTTAATAATTGCACATCATGTGAAAGCAGCTTAATGTCCTCCACACATAGGAGGCAGTGTGTGCTGTGCTGGCCACAGGGTAGCTATGACTATAATGTTGTTGTCAATAAAGTTAGCATAGCAAAGACAAAAAAACTCTGCTGATGTTGATAAAATCTCACTAACAGCCATCATTTATGGATAATACATGCGGACACCACAAAACACTCCAACATCACATATGTTATAAGTGTAGAAGTGTAATACATACATTATAAGTGTTATTAATTTCAGAACTATTCAGTCAGAGACTCAGGTTGAGACCAGGCAGGTGTCAGGTGAGATACAATGGAAGACAACTTCAGAATATATTCAAACTAGTTCTAGACCTTTGCCGATCATCAGACTTAAAACAAGTGTAGAAAGAAAATAATGATAAATGTAGAAAGAAGATAAGAAAAATTTAAAGTAAGAAATATAATAAACACTAGTTTGTAAAACACAGTACAATAAAATCAAGTTCATTTTAAACAATGGTTAAGAGTTAAGACTAAGTTATGAATTAGCCAAGACTACAATCTTCCTAATGGTGGTTCACTAATGGTTCAGTGTACAATTGCACTGCCTCATCTCTTAACACCCAAGACAAGACATGTATAAATGATTAATTATCCTGTCCCAGGTGACGAACTCGACCTCTTGTTGTTTAAAGCGACACTTTGCAAAATATTAAAACCATTTCCAGTATTTTCTGCGTCTATCTACTATCTATGAAACTTGACACAGCTGGAGCATCATCACATCTGTGCACACATGCCCATCACCAACACCACAGAGACTTACCTGAACTCTGTCTCCCTGGCAACAGCAGCGGAAATTAAACAGAGAACGTCTTTTTGTTTCTGTATGTATTGAAGATCAGATTTCCGGGATGCTACTGCTCAGACACACTCACACTAGTGCGCGGAAATGTCACCCCGGAAGCAACATGCGCGCGGTGTTGTGACATGAGGGGGGGGGGGGGGGGGGTCACGCCGCGTTTCATGATTGGACTCGTAGAGGTGGCGCGTGCTGAGGGCAGGGCTGAAGAGAGCGCAAGCGCGAGGTTACTGGCGGTCATGTGTCTGCGAGAGAGCGGCACGCGCAGGCACTCGGACAAGTGCGCACGCAGTCTATGATGAAGACATGAAGTACACCTCAGAACAATACAATAACAATGAACAACATGACTAAAAGCAACACAAATCAAGAAGAGGAACAAGTTCAGCATTTAGTTCTCGGGAATGAAACACATATAATCATAACAAAGTTGTTGTTGTTTACAGTAGGATCTACACCGCTGCTGAGTTGTCTAGAATTGTGATTCTGTTGCATATTCAGCTTTGACAAAAAAGACTAATGGAATAGCTCAATGGTTAAAACAGACAGACTGATGGACTTCATTAAGCTCGAATGCTTAGATGCTGCTGACCTCGGTCCTGAAACATTTGGATATATTAAAAGATAACAATATATTTTTTTCAAAATTGTGTTCAATGTTTAAAGTATTTAATCAACTAAAATGTTAATTTTGAAAAATGATTCAAACTAAATTTCAAATCAAATATGTACGAAGTCTGACCTCTACTGGTGAAAAAAGATACTATTACTGTCCATTTCTTTGGGCTGGTGTTTACAGACAGGTGATGTCACTATTCTTGAAAGTGACGTGACATTTCTTTGGGCTGGTGTATGCAGACAGATGATGTCACTATTCTAGAAAGTGACGTGACATGAAATAACAAAAAAATATCTTAACCTGAACCAAAACACACACCACAATAGCTGAATTTAAGAACATGTGTATTTTGTATAATTCATTACATTAAATAGGATCGTCAAAAACACACGATGACGTTACAAACACATACTGCACGTGTATACACGATAAAGACTGCAAGTGTATGGAACCTCTAATAATTCATATGTTTTACTCTGTTGTTTCTCAATTAATTTCTGAGCTGCTGCTTTAAATGGACACACGTATACAAATGCTTCTACATAGAGCGACAAAAAGTTAAATTGGCATCCAGATATCTAGAACCTTGACTGGTTACAAGCCTCATGAATTACATTCATATAACATTTTTTAAGCAAGGATACGTTTTTATTGTAAGCTGAAGTGTAAGTGCACATACACCTTGATTTACGTTTGACGTGATCTGATTTGTTTTATATTTACATAGGACTCTCTTTCTTTTTTTTTCTTTCTTCATATTGTATTTGATATCCTTTAATCTCCCAAGGCCTGTATCTAAACCCATGGGTGTAATTTCAGGTAGTATTTGTAAAATCTGTATGTATTAAAGTAATATTAAAAGGCCTGCTTTTCAGTCAGGCGCCGCTCCAGACAGCTACAGCCGGCTAGTTGGGGTCCTTTTCCACGGCTCGTAAGGATTAGCAGCAGTCAACATGCCGACTGTCGGGGTAAAAAGGGATCTTCTGTTCCAAGCTTTGGGCAGAACATACAGTAAGTCACGTCGACTGCATGTTCAAATAACATACAAACCGTTTGTTCTGGTGTTAAGTGTCATTTTGCTGTTAAAAACAACAAAAACAGTACTTTCCATGCGCGTGTTAGCAATGCAGCATCTGCTCATGAGCGACTATTAGCGCTACCAATGCTTTCGTCAATTATGAATTAAACTAAAATTTGTAAAATGGGCTGCATACAAATTTTAAGACCAGTTAAGTGTGGTGTCGTTCTGATGTAGCCGCTAACAATTGGACTTAAAGCTATAGTGTCTTCGGTTTCAACGTGATTGCATCATTTCCGCCGGCTCCTGTCATTTCAGTGTCACTGCTATTTTAGTTGTTTCCATTTTCTTCCTGCAGTTTTGTAGCAACATTGTCTATCTATAGCATCGAATAATCAAGCCAGGATATTCTGATGACTACTTTTTCCACTGTTTTAATGTGCGTTTTAGTGGTGTTAAGAGGTTTGATTGACAATTTTTCAAGTTGCACATTTGATACAAGAGTGATTGATTGTCGTCAGTGAATCAGTCAAATGTATAATGGGAATCTCTCTCTCTCTCTCTCTCTCTCTCTCTCTCTCTCTCTCTCTCTCTCTCCCTGTCCATCACATTTTACAAATGTGTCTAATAATGAATGTGAACTCAAACAGTGTTGACTTCACATGCCACCTTCAGTAGTAGCAATAATTGTAATTGTGATAATTGGAATAATTGTGTAATTACTTGTAGTGTGGAATTATGATGACAGTTCCTCCATGTCTGGGAAGTTGGAGGCAGGTGGGTCAATTATCGTGAACTTACATTTTTCATGACAGTTGTTTCTTGTTTTTAGCTGATGAGGAGTTTGATGAGCTGTGCTTTGAATTTGGACTGGAGCTGGATGAGATTGTAAGTATACGTCTGATCCCTTCTTTATGATCACACTTAGTACTTTGCATCTACAAATCAGATGAATCTTTACTCTGTCCGATTTTTACAGATATCTTTTGTGACTATAAATGTCTTCTAGTCATATGTTGACATATAGCCGGGAACCTCTCTGCTCTGACTCCCAACACAGACCTCGGAGAAGGAGATAATCAGCCGGGAGCAAGGTGACTCCAAAGCTTCAGGAGCGTCCGATGTCATCCTGTACAAGATTGATGTGCCAGCCAACCGTTATGACCTGCTGTGTTTGGAAGGGCTCGCCCGCGGACTGCAAGTCTTCAAGAACAAGTAAGTGCGTGTGTTTGTTTGGGCATACCGTCTAATGATAGGTTAGCATGTTCTTTGCTTTTGGTTGTGCGCTCCAGTTACTTCTCCATTTGTGGTGTGATGCATGCAGATTTGCCATACTGTTGCTGCACAGATTATATTTGTGTTTCAGGTTGGAGGCCCCCCGCTACCAGCGTGTCAGACCAGCCAGCGGCGAGCCTCAGAGGCTGATCATCACTCAAGAGGTGCGTGGTCGCTTCATCTTTCACTTACTCTCCATATATGCATGACAACTCAAATACATTCTCAAATAGTAGTAACATGAAGTAAGAACACCCCTCAAAAACTCACTCAGGAGTCCCAGGGTATTGATCAGAGCAGTATTCTGTCAAAATGAAATTATTAAACAATATGACTGTATTGCTCTAATGCAAAAATGTCATTGAAGTACAACCAGTATAGGTAACTACTTTAAATTCCCATCTTTTGCTTTGACCTGCTTCACCTTGCTTGCACAGATCAGTGGCTTGGGTCATTGTATAATTAGCAGCTTTAACTTGAGTGTTTGTTGTCATCTCTGACTGTCATGTCTGCTGTCCCGTGCAGACCGCAGCAGTGCGCCCACACGCTGTGGCAGCAGTGTTGAGGAACATCACCTTCACACAGGAGAGCTACGACAGCTTCATCGAGCTGCAGGACAAACTCCACCAGAACATCTGCAGGTCAGAGCAGCCGTTACCTCACCAGTTTGCGTACAATGTCACGTGTGTTGCTGTTCCACTACCATCTGCTTGGTCACGTCATCCTGAAGTGACAAATCATGAACGTTACATTACCTCCGTCTCTGCAGAAAGAGGAGTCTGGTGGCAATCGGCACCCACGACCTGGGCACCATCTCGGGCCCCTTCACATACACGGCCAAACCTCCTGGAGACATCCGCTTCAAACCCCTAAACCAGACCAAAGAGTACACCGCCACCGAGCTCATGAGCCTCTACAAGGTGAACATCTAACCACCCTACTCCACTTTGGTTTGAGGAAGCGTTTGTCTTTCTGAGCTGTTGCTAATCAACTGTTGTGCTCCTGCCTCCTAACAGACGGACAGCCACTTGAGACATTACCTTCACATTATTGAAGACAAGCCAGTGTACCCCGTCATCTACGACAGCAATGGCATCATCCTGTCCATGCCTCCCATCATCAACGGTGACTGCACGCTCTTTATGTCTCTGCACTTATTTCCAGCTTGTTTCTAAATAATATAATATAAAATCAAGCTCACATTTTTAACTGAAATCACCTCTATCTTATCATTTTCAATATGTTTCTGTTTTCTAGGGGACCATTCAAAAATCACCCTACAGACAAAGAACGTCTTCATCGAGTGCACAGCCACAGATCTAACCAAGGTACAACTAAGAGGCATTGACAAAGTCAATAACATGTTGCCTTCAATTTGTGTCATCCCAGACAAGTTACACAAACGTGTCCCCTTCCCTCCAGGCAAAGATCGTCTTGGACATGATGGTGACCATGTTCAGCGAGTACTGCTCACAGCCTTTCACGTGAGTTGCACATTTTGACATTTTGATTTGAGACTTAAAGTAGCCAGCGTTCCAGTTCAGCACTTGAACGTGACTCGTGTGTTTCCCTCTGCAAACACAGATTTCTAATGAGGAGTGAATGTGCAAATGTGTGATTGGTGCTGAAGATAAGTTAAGGCGTAAATCCTGCGTGTTCTGTTTTCAGTTGTTTGTCTTTGTTGTTTGCTACAGCACAGAATCTTTTATTTCTACACTTTGTTTGCCTGCTCTTGCAGAACATGACCGGACATTGAAAGTACAGAATGACAGCATCAGCAGTTTCTCAAATGAAGTATTAGAAACGCACCCGGTTTATATTTCAAGGGGCCGTATTAAGTTTTTCTGTGTAATATGGCATCAGGGCAGCAACGATGAGTGAAGCTAATCTCTCCGTCTCTCTCTTTTGCCGTGTCAGCGTGGAGGAGGCGGAGGTGGTGTGCGCAGATGGCAAGAGCTGCTTATATCCTGTACGGTATACACTCTCTCACTCACATTACAGTCAGCTCGTACTCTACCCTATGTGTGTTTCACTGAGGGATCAATGGTCCATAATTCTCTGCCGTCACTCCTCTCATTGCTCTGACTGCAGGAGCTGGCTTACAGGAAGGAGAAGCTGTCCAGTAGCTTCATCAACCGCAAAGTGGGCATCAGGTGAGCCATTAGGAAGCACATTATTAAAACTACAAGGAAGACAAAAAGGAAATTGCTGCTGCTGAGTGAAACTTTTAGGTACAACAGCAAGATACTGATGAGATTTGAAACTCAAATAAATGAACTTGCTACGGTAATTTCAATCTAATAATGTAGTTTACACAACATTGGAAGAAACTGACTTATAGCCTTATTTACAGTGTCAATGAAGGGTTAACATCCATGTACACATATACCAACTTAGATCATTTCCTTTGTTTTCAACCATTATTGAATATTTTTGTTTTTGATTTTGTTTTCTATTTGTATTGATTTCTTAAGGTAATCAGGATTTGTAAACAAAAGTCACATTGAAAAGTTTTCATGAAAGGCGTTAGCAACATATATTAGAGATTTAGGAGGAGGAGCTATGAGATTCTGTTCACTCCTTACGGTATTTACTGTCTGGACCGATTCTATAGCATCAGAATTAAGTTCAAGTGTCCTGTGATGCCATTTTATTATGGTAATATTCACAAACCTGTGTGACTACTACCACTTAGACCACATCACCTATATTATGTATATCTATATGTCTGTGTTCTCTCTATCAGCGAGTCGACAGAGAACATCGCCCGGCTGCTGACCAGGATGTGCCTGCGCTCCCAGGTCACAGGCGTCGACGACGAGATCGAGGTTGAGATTCCACCCACGCGGTCGGATGTCATCCACGCCTGTGACATCATGGAGGACGCTGCCATCGCCTACGGCTTCAACAACATCAAGCGCACCACGCCGCGCACCTACACCGTCGCCAACCAGGTACTTTGCTCTCCTACAGCGGAAGCATGTCGCAGAGAAACGTCATTGGATCTAATCGAAATGTCGTTTTGCTTTATAGTTCCCACTGAATAAGCTGACTGAGCTGTTGAGGCAGGACCTGGCAGCGGCTGGATTCACAGAGGCCCTCAACTTTGCCTTGGTAAAATAGAAACACCCGGATACAATTTTAAAAATGGTTTTTGATCCATATTCATTATTATTTATCTCCTCTCCCTTTGTCATCCTGTAGTGTTCTCAAGAAGACATAGCAGACAAGCTTGGGAAGAAGATCGCTGAAACCGGGGCGGCCCACATCGCCAATCCCAAAACGGCTGAGTTCCAGGTCACTTACTGTCACAGAGTGTAACAGATTCATTTCTATAAAGCTGCAGATGTACATTGGAAATAGTAGTGTAGTGGACATTAGAGAGCTGACTGTGTTTGCTTTTGGATTGATTAGCAGCTGTATCTCTGTGTGTTAAGTGTATCTAGAATCTAGTTGCCTGAATTTCAACCCGGCTTGTTGTCCAGAAGAGGGCGCACTCTGTCTGACCGGCCGAGTTTTCAACCTCACTACTGTGTTTCTCCACCAGGTGGCGCGCACCACCTTGCTGCCCGGCCTGTTGAAAACAATAGCCGCCAACAGGAAGATGCCCCTTCCTCTCAAACTGTTTGAGGTATCCGACGTGGTTCTGAAGGATGAGACCAAAGGTTTGTGTTGTTTTTTGCGTGTCAAGTCTTTTATTGGTATGTTTGGAAAAGTCTCTGAAACAGCAATCCAACTTAAACCCCCTCTTTTTCCTCCTCATCCCTCACTCAGACGTAGGGGCGAGGAACAGCCGGCGTTTTTGCGCCGTCTACTACAACAAGAGTCCCGGCTTTGAGGTGATCCACGGCCTGCTGGACAGAGCCATGCAGCTGCTGGACATGAAGCCGGGCAGGGGAGACGGCTACCACATCCAGGCTGCAGACGGTGAGAAGCTGAGGGGGGGCGGGACAACAAGAACCCAAACTGGGAACGTACAAGTGCTTAACTGTCAAAGCATTGATACAGGGAGAAAGAAATCCTAGAGTTCCAAGCCAGAACATGTTTATTTCCCTTCTAAGCCGGTGAGCAAATACATTTTGAGCCGATATGGGTAAGAGTCTGGTTTTGTTGAGGTGATGTAAGTCCAGTTGATGCCCTGCTGTGCTTTTTGCTTCTATAATTCAGAGTTGTTAGCTGTAATGCTGTCAGTAGAGCTGTTCACCGTGTCTCTTGCTCACAGCAGTTGTGGAATAGCGCGGCCATTGAAAAGGTTCTATTCCAGAGAGGCGACATGGGAAGAATTTGATATTTGGCTCAGGAAAGTTAAAAGGATTGTTGAACAATGTGTTGGACAACTTGTCGTACACACTGGTTTGATTAGCTGCTTTCCAGCCCATTTGAAGTGGAAACCACTTTGGAAACCCGACATGGACAAACAAGGACCAAACAGGTGGTCGGTGTTATCAGGGGCTCCAACGTTACAAAGGAAAGTCTTGGAAAAGTCCGAAAACGGATCCAAGCACAATTCACTCCCTGTGCTCCGTCTCATTTGTTTTATGCTTTGCTGTCAAATACAAAAATTGTGTCATCTTAACACTAAAATAACCAACCCCTGCTCTCCAACAGCCGACGAGAAGAGCAGTGGAAGTTGAATGAGGTTTGGAGGCGGTGAAATTGTTCCAGGTCTCCACATCTGTGAGCTTCACTCTCCGTTTTATTCATTAATACGTTTGGATTCTTTACAGTCGCCTCAAACGGCGATGATGCGTGTTTGGCACCATTCTGAGAGTCGGCCTCAGTTGGAAACCCGGCGCCGTTGTCTTCGCGGCCTGATGTTGGAGTACGGTCGGAGGTATGACGGTGTTCCTGGCAGACGCCGTCGTTCCTTTCAGAGTCAGACGTGTTTGCTGTGTGCAGGTGCAAACGCAGGGCAGCCAGATTCAAACGCAGCTCAGCTTTCATTTTCCCAAAGAGAATCTCATAAATCAAGGCAATTTTTTTCTTTTTCTGCGGGGGAAGTGGCTCGCTCTGTCCTTCCTCTCCCCGTACTTTATCTCTCCCTTCTTTACCCCATCCTCTCTGCCACCCCACCCCCCACCTCCCTTCCTCTCCTTGGCTCGCTGGCTCCAAGGTCGTACTGCAGGATATCTGCGCGGCTCCGCTGGCCCCATTCCGCCTGCAAATCAATGAGCTCAAGTATCAGGGAATAAGTGCGGCTGGGGGGAGAGAGACTGGCAGAGAGGGTGAGGAGGGATGGATGTGTGGAGGGAGACGGGGGAGAGAGATGTAATGAGGGAGCGAGGAGAGGGGATGGTGGAGGCGAAGTGGAGGCGTGAGCGAAGACGAGGCATGGCGGCGCGGAAAAAGTCTGCACCGGAGGAGAGAGAGCGCACGGGAGTCACGTTGCCCTGTTGCAGACAGACTGGCACATATAACACCCACCCACGGGTGCTGAGATTGTCCATCTGACAAGACACACACACACACACACACAGATAGAAGAAAATGAAACAGTCCTTCCGCACAGCACACTAATGCACACGAGCACCGGGCTAAACACTCTTCCTCTCTCTCCTCTGCCATTTTCTTTCCACTCTTTATCCACCATTAGCCTAAAGCTCCACCCCCATATGTCAGTGAGTCCCTTAACCACATTACGAGGTCATGACCACATCTTAAGGGCTCACCTGACAGACACACACACACACACACACACACACACACACACGCGCGCGCGCGCGCACCCTCAAGACGCGTCGATCACCGACTACACCGCCGCTCCCGGGCCCTGACGGCGAGGGAATAAGTGTCAGCTGGGTTTCCTCCCCTCAGAGCAGGAAAGGGGGATGAAATGAAGAGTCAGGGGAGCAGAAGCGGGGGAAGAAACCACTTAGGAGACAGATGCCCGTGTTTCACTTAACAACTGTGACCAATGTAAGGTCCTGGCCCCTGTACTGTACCCTGTGTTCGCCCATCTCCTCTCCCCTCTCTATGGATTTTTGAAGCTTTGGATTTGAAGCTGAGGCGTGCAGATATAGACGGCGTATTTAAAAGGCGAGGTTTTGTCCGAAAGCTGTCGCACTTTGACCCAGAAATGGAGGAAGCTGTCAATAATATACATGTTTGAATTGGATAATTATGGCTGCTTCCTCTCCTATCGGCTCCTGTAAGTCCGGTTTGCTGAAAGTTAAGAGGCGAGTGGGCGGAAAAGTGGCCTGGCTGAAGTGTAAGATTCTCATTGACTGACTGGTTATTTAAGATGTACCAGAGCTATTTATATAGTTGCCATGGCATCCTGCTCATGGTACAAGTAGATGACGTGTGCGCCGACGCAAGCACACTCCCAGCGCTTTAATACACTTAACACACACACACAGCACAGGCAACTGGAGCTAATGGTTGAATTTCCTGACTTTAGTTTCCTGAGTGCACGCAGACACACACACACACACACACACACACACACTCTGAGACGTTTTGCAGGCCCATGGATTTTGCAAGGCTTTTTGTCCATAGCGATGACTGAACATCTAAGCGGTGGGTTCTGGAAGCCATTAGCAAAGGCAGCGTGGGAAGACGCGGTGCATTGTGGGAGAATTCATGTCTCTGCATGTGGGGCTGTCGTCATAGCAACCCCATGTAGCTCGTTAAATCTCCGATGAGTCTTGTTTGTCTTTCTGTTGTGCGTGTCACTTGGCAGTTTTTGCAACAAAGTGAGCGATGCCTCTCTCACAGTGACAAGGAGGAGGGGGGGGCAAGGGAAGGGGGGGATTCAGCACAACACTGACATGACTAACAGCTGATTGGAATGTAATTATAGAGCAAAGATGTATTGCATAGTCCTCTTCCATCCATCAAAGTTTCACTGTTAATGGTTGGAAGAAGAAAGTAAGTCGAGCATTTTTCTGTTTTCGTAACACACACAAACATACTGAGAGCTGATCAGCGATCGCCACCGCGGGGGAACAATTATCAACAGATGGACGGAAAAACAAGGAAAGGCAGCGCAGCGCCACCCACTCTTTGATTGACACGTGATCTCCGGGAAGTACAGCGCAAGAAAAAACCAAAGGCAGAAGCTCTTTATACCGAGGATGACAAAAAAAAAAAACTGAAGAATTGTCTGCTGCATCTCTGTGGTAACTGTGGTAACTGGGAGGACAGAAATGTGACAGAGGGCAAAGAAACAACTAGATCCAACAGGTGGCAGGTTGAATAATAGCACAATGATTCAGGATGTTTGTCAGGATATTGATGCATAAGAAACAAGCACAGGGATTTGAACTACAAGGTGTCGCTGATGAAAGAGGACGATGTTGAGGCCAGCTATCGTGTCTGGTCACTGTTGCTCTTTGGTTCTGCTCCTCGTGCGTCTCTAAGTGCTCCGATGTTTCTTTTCACTCCTCCAGATTCCACTTTCTTCCCCGGGCGCTGCGCGGAGATCTTTGTCCGCGGGAAGAGCGTGGGACTCCTCGGGGTCCTCCACCCGGACGTCATCGAGCGCTTCGAGCTCACCATGCCCTGCTCCGCCCTGGAGATGGACATCGAAACCTTCCTGTGAATCTTACTTTCTTATTCATAAGCATGCAAAGCAGCCGTCAAATCCAAATTTGAGATTTTGCGGAGCTGTTGAAGTGTTGAAAGAGTGTTTGGATCATGTGGTTGATGAGTGCTGATGGTTCTGTTCAGCTGCTGCATGAGCAAACTAATGAACTGAGCCTGAGCTGCATCATAATGTGGAGTCACCTTTGTTATACTGATAATGAGGCTTGTTTTTAAATCATGACAGAAGAATTAAACTGAATAGGATTCCATTGTGTTTTTGAGGTGAATGGTGTGTCGTGCCGTGTGTGTTTGTGTATCTTTGTGTGTGTGTGTTGGGGCATGCCTGCTCTTCATTTTGGGTGACTTGTGTCTTGGAGTTGCTGCATGGTAATTAAGTGCACTGACTCATTACCTGTTGCCTTGGTTCTTCCAGTGGTCACACTGCTGAAACGCTCCTCACACACGACGTCCCCGTGCAAGAAGCTCTCAAGCACAAGTTTCCCACTCCAGCTGAATCCCTGCAGGCTCCCGTCTCCCGCCAGACTTCTACTAAAACCGTCTTCGGTGACCTGAGCGCACCGGCTGGCCTCAAAGCCCTCAACGATTTCTTATCGGACAAAAGCTACGTGGAAGGCTTTGTGCCGTCCCAGGCTGACGTGTCTGTGTTTGCAGCCATGTCCTCCGCCCCGTCACCCGCCCTCTGCCACGCCCTGCGCTGGTACAACCACATCAAGACCTTCCAGAGGGATGGAACCATCCTCCCGTTAGCCAAGAGTCAGTTCGTCCATCCAGCGACTCCCCCTGCCTCAAACGACACCACCGCCGCCAGCGACGACGATTTGGATTTGTTCGGATCAGACGAGGAGGACGAGGGCGCCGAGTTGGCGAGACTCAAGGAGAAGCGTCTCGCCGAGTACGCCGCGAAGAAGTCCAAGAAGCCAGCGCTCGTCGCCAAGTCCTCCATCTTACTCGACGTCAAGCCCTGGGACGACGAGACCGACATGGCCCAGCTGGAGGAGCGCGTCCGCAGCGTGGGCATGGACGGGCTGCTGTGGGGGCAGTCCAAGCTGGTACCGGTCGGATACGGCATCAAGAAACTCCAGATAGGATGCGTGGTGGAAGACGATAAAGTAGGCACGGATCTGCTGGAGGAAGCCATCACCGCCTTCGAAGACTACGTCCAGTCAGTGGACGTGGCTGCGTTCAATAAGATCTGAACCACATCTGCCCACGCCATGCATTAATCACTGAAAAACACTGTTGAGAAATGGTATGACATCATCTCTTTGCAATCAACTACACTACCAATGTCCTTGTATTAGAAAAAGCAGAGCTCTGGTCGATTATGAGAGTAGATGGTTCATCTTTTAATACAATTAAGTACAAATGGTTCTTTCCCACCTGCAGTACTTCTAATAAATCATCCCAACATTAAAGGGAATGTCGTCTACATGTTTGCATACCGTTTGCCGTGTCCCGAAAAACCTTCAGTCACCCCCTATACCGACGCTGCGGGAGCCGTAACTGCACATTGGCGGTTGAAAGTCAAACAGCCGCAGCTAGTAGCGTTCCGAATCAAAGGGCCCCGTGAAGATAACACGCCGTGTCATAATCAAGTCTGACAGGTACTCCGGCATTCCTTCAAACTCCGCTTCACTGGAAGGCAGCTTAACTTTTTCTCTTTCTGCACTGTTGGGTCTTGAACCTTAAATGGAACAATATGGCGTTCTGGCCTGTTGTAACCCGCCGGGGTTGATACGCCTTACAGGGCACAGACGGGTACGGGCCAAATTGAAATGAAGTTGCCAAGTTTCAGTTGAACCGGTTTTGATTATTTGTTTCTTTTTTGACTGGTTGGAGGTTTTGTCAGGATCAAGGAGGAGTTCTCCCCCCCCCCCGCTCAACATGTCATGGAAATTAGACATGGAAGTAAAAACCCTGCAGTGCATGAATACACACCAGAAGCAACAGTGCACAATTCTGACTGTTTAAACTCGGAAATCGTGAAAATAATTTACATTTTTAACTGATTCATGGCCCCACACACTCGTGGGAGCAGATGCTAGTGAAGTACACAGGGACTTTGTTGTATCCCAGTGCCTTGCTCAAGGGCAATGGCAGAAGTATTAACCCTACAAACTCGAGTACCTGGAGGAATCGCACGCAAACACAGAGGGACCAAGCCAGCTCCACACAGAAGGGTCCGTAAAGGCTTCAACCAGGGACAGTTCCTATGATGTCACAGTGCTTACATACAGTACATGACCAAAACAACTCAAATCAGTTACGTCACTTTTTTATTCATGAACTATATATACAAAAGCAGTTATAAACATGTACAAACAGCTCTGACACATACAAATAGATAAAAAAACTTTACACTGAGCATTTTAAAGAGACACCTAGCTATAATATCAAACCATGTCAAAGCCCCAGAAGAATGAAGACTCTATTGATCAGCATAGAATTGACAAGTCCAACAGATGTATAGGTGACAAACTTGTACGGTACTTCGATCTCTTTTCTCCTGCGAGCGCTCTCGTCATGTTGCGGCACTCCGTACCAAGAGTACAACACCTTCAGGCTCAGCGTTTTCATGATCTGTCGGGTTCCCACCAGCAGCACCCCACCCAACAGGAAGCGAATCATGCAAACACCCAGGCTTTCCACTCTCAGCGTGGGCAGGGGCACAGGTAAGACTCCCTCGGGCTCGAACGTCTGCCCCAGCTGCTGGTTCACCCAGTATCCCACAGAGGAGCCGGACGCCGCTCCCAGGATGGTGGTGGTGTCCCCCCGCGTGGGGCTGTAATGGTCCAGGTCCGGGTACGTGTAGCTGAGGACGAAGGGCAGCACCAACGACACGACGGGGGAGACGGGGCTTTTGAGCTGGAAGTGGTCGAAGGTTTCCCAATATGGGTACGTGAGAAACATGATACCGGCTGAGATCAAGGCTCCACAGATCACATCCTGGAAGCAGAATAGAGAATAATGACGGTATGTAAGGATAATTTGCCGTGAGTGAAACTAGAAGAGAGGCAGAATAAATGGTTTTGATATTTTTGACTATTTAAAGAAAAGGATCCTGACTCAATAATACTGTGCAATGAATTAGAATGTCTGATTTCAAGGGAATGATTCTGGCCTTATACTGTATTGCAAACAGGTACAATTAAAGGACTGTTGGGCCTTGGTGGAGGTATTGGATCTTGGAGTTTCCCCCAGTTGTCTACTGCAACTGATGAATAATTGCTTCTGAGATTCAAACCAGTAAAGTACTTAAGCTTTTATTTAAGCGAAGGGCATCTGCATCTGATCAATTTGTAATTAAGGATGATTGATTCTCTCAGAAGTAAAGATTTGTGACTTTATATTTTAGCCTCAGGAAACTATTTGAGACAGATGGCAGTTCTGAATCAGAGCCATCCAGACATACTACAAGATGCACATATGAATTATGAATCATGCATTAGGTTTCAATCTTTTATGCTGTGTGTGTGTGTGTGTGTGTGTGTGTGTGTGTGTGTGTGTGTGTGTGTGGATCGCAAGAGCTCTCACCAGCACTGAGTGCATGCCTGTGTACAGACGGCTCAGACACACCAGAGAGGACAGCACCATGGCGACCAGCAGACCCACCTCGAACTGGAACTGAAAGACAAACACACACTTATGAACAAGTGAGAACAAAATGCAGAGCGACAGCTGTAACATTGATTCTATCTGTGACTGCAGGTTGTCAGCCAACATCCTCCAATTCCTCCCATTCCTCCATGGTATACTGGAGAAAAGCTTCCATCCTGCCTCTCGTTTTGCATCCTTGTTCCTGTTAGTTCAGAACCAAGCCGTCCATTCGTCAAACCCTCTCATGGTGACGTTTCATTCCTCTGTGCCTGTCGTCCATTCTGTCAGGGTGAAGTGCTGCCCATCATCACTTCACTGCTCTTTCATCCCTCTGTCTCCCCGTCCTCTCTTCCCTCCCTCCTTTACCTATGGCGGCAGGTTTTGTTTTCCCTCCATTTTAATAACAGTGAGAAGAGAGGCCTTATTCACCTCCTCCCGCCCCTCCCCTCTCCTCCTCCCTCTCTTTTTTCCTGTGTCTTTTCCTGTCCTTTGCAGCTGGAGGTCTATTCACTGGTAGTTCATGAAGAGGGGTTTTTTGAATGGCCACAAAGCATGCCAGGGACAGGAGGGGGGTCACTCTGTGATTGACTGTTGTGACCTCTGACCTGCTCTGGGAACCAGGCAAGTTGCCCCGGGGCCTTGTGGCTATTCAGTACTTCTGGAAAGACCCCACAACTCATCTATAGCTATGCACGCTGTTGCCTTCAAGAAATCCTGGAGGAATCTAAGGCCACAATTAAGTGCTCCAGTGTACACGCTCGTCTCGGGATGTTGAAATGTTCTCTGACCTTGAGGATTTGAGAAAATTACGACCTCGAGTTTGGCAAAATGATGACAACATCAGCCCGACAGCTGTAGGGGCTGTAAAGTTCTAACAGAAAGAGCCTCAGTGTGTTCTCAGTTCTTCAGTGTTTTATTAAAGACAGGCATGATTGAGCCACTGAGCGTTTTATTGATCTGGCAGTAGAGTGTGAGAGCTAAAGTGGGAAAGAACAGGAGTAGGAGGGAGGTGTAGATGTAGACTGACAGTCATTGACTCAGTTGAGTCCATCAGAAGACCAAACAGCAGCTGGACGGGTGTGGCTGATGGTGACTGATGGTGACTGCTGGCTCCACCCCTCCCTGCCCATTGTACAGCAGCTCAGTGATGGACAGCAGGGCCATGCCCCTCATCCCACTCAGCCACCAGTATCAACTCGCTCCCAACCCATGGATTTGAATTTCAGCTACAGTGGCACATGGAGGCTCCCAGTGCCACTGTAGCTGAAATTCAAATCCATATTTGATCCATAGATTGTGAAAGAAAGCACCGGATATGAAGCTAGAACGTTTTCTTTATAGTTCTTTTTAGGTCATATTTGGTTAGATTTTTTTTTCCCTAGGACTATTTCAGGAATATTTTCACTTAAAATGCATATTGTGCTTAAAATAAAATAATATCTGTCGCTTTTTCCCAAGAATGTTTGGTTGTGGGGGGATTTGTCTGAGAGTTTGAGAAAATTCTGAATTCTATAAATTAATTTCATTTATTGCTCCTTTCCTAATAATAATAATATAACTATTACTAATATTACGATAACGTCTGATAATATCATTTAATAATAACCTTGTTGGAGCCAAACCGATTTGGAAAACCTACCTACATTTTGCACTATTTTGGAACCAAACTACATCACACTAATTTTGAATTTCGAGCATTAATGTGTTTGTGCTCACAGGTGAAATATCTATGAAAAGAAGTGAATAAAAACAAGAAATAATGTATAAAGTACAAAATTGTAATTTCCAGTGAGGCGCTCACCACAGTCCGCACTTCACCTTAACTACAGCATGACAATTAGAAAAACAATCTGTAATACTCACTTGAAACCTGGAGGTGGCGCTAAGCAGGAGGGTGAAGGAGATGCCAGTGGCGGCCATGGCGTGGGTGGAGGGCATTCCATATTCCGCATCAACACGCGGCTCCAGCTTGACCACTGGGGGCGACAGAGGGCGAGGCAGCTTCAGAAGATCCTTCATCACCTGGCCAACATACATCACCAGCTGAGGGAGAGGAGGGACATCAGTGTGTTAGATGAGGAGCAGAGGAGATGTCTGCTGTGACATTCTGCTGGCTCAGATTAATAAAGAGGAGGATTTTTCCCAGGGGGGCTTAAAAGGAACCATATTTTGTTGTATATTAGCAAGTTAGCATAGTTCCCTTTGGACTAGACTCAAGTTTGGGGAATTTGTTGACGAAAAAATCCACACAAATCAGTTTCTGCAGCGTGTTTCCTGGCCCTCAGTCTGTCATTTTCCAAAACCAACTGTGTGCAACTGAGCCAAACCTCTGATTGGTTGTCTCTAAATCACTGCTGTCCACCAAGGACCATCTGAAAATGACACTCACACTTATATGGTATCCAAGCAGCCATTTGAGTGATAGGCTACACTGGCAAGCTTCTCCACATTGCTGATGGTGCTCAGCAAGCTCTAGGTTAGATTTTCCGACAGTCCCTTGCAAGCAGCGCTGACTCAATGTTGTGTTTAGTGAATTATGATGCAATAATTTGATCCAAAAAGGCCAAGGAAAAATGGATTTGTGTAATATGTGTGCCCTTTAAAGGATAGTACCTAAAATGGCCTGTTTTCACTCAGCGTACAAAATGGACCACTAAAAGAAAAGCGAAACATGGAAATCTGTATAATAGTCCCTAATATCAGTATCAGACATCAGAAATCCATCTTCTACCCCTCCTTTGTCTCTTGCGCTCTTGCATTTTGCTTGGAAGGAAGATGGTGATAAAAACAACGAGAAGTGGAAGTAAAATCCTGATTAGTCTTTGCTCTGTACCGCACACACTCTCATAAATAACTTATCACCACTTCCACTGAACAGAAAAGACAAAGAAATGGAGAGCCACCCTGGCAGAAGATGCAGATCCTGCAGTCTTAGAGTAACAAAATCCATTATAAGAAATGGAAAACTGGAATAGGCTGAGGCAGCGTCTTCATTCGGTGGGGAATTGGGGGTGTATACCATCAAATACTCAACCTGTGTGTGTGACAGTGCTTGTGTGGACCGGTGTGTATGGGTATGGGTGTGTTTCTTGCCTATATTCTCTTTCATGAGCTCCCCAGTGGCAGTCAGAGGGGGCAGCCTGCTCTTCCAGCTCCAGGTTTATTTAAGGATCCGCCTTGTATATTTAATGACTGGCTGTCTTAGCGAGGAGCAGGGACAGAAAGCAGAGAGGGAGCGGGAGAGACTAATGTGTGTGTTTAAGACGCAGAGGATAGAGAGGTTGTTATTACTGACACTGTAATCAAGAAATGCTTGTTACCATGGCAAATGAGATATAAAAGCAGGGCTGCTGACCCTGCTGTTAGTGCAACAACTGGTAGATACAGAGAGATAATGGAAAAAGTGATGGGAGGGAAGGAGAGATAGAGACTACAACTAACAAAAAGGGGGACAACAGCTTTAAACACAGAATAACTATCATTCCTGTGGCCCTATCTAAGCATAGATTTAGTCCAGATCCTAACCCAGATCCAAATTCCATGTATTCCAATCATGGGATAAATATGGTTTGTTATTCATTGAGTTTGGCGTATCATTTGTGAAGAAACTGAAAAAAGGAACAATGAAAAACAGCCTTTCTCACCATTTAACCAAGCTTAATTTCAAGAGCAGTTTGGGACTTCTTCAGAAAATCCTGCAAACAAATATAGAAAATACAAACGCTTAAGCGGAATAAGCCGAGAGAAGTCAATACTTCTGACAACAAGAGACTAATTCTGTCCGTGTCCATTAGAAATGCCTGACGTTCATTATTCTGATATGTTCACTAAACACACACACACACACAATACTCGGTACCATGAACTATAATGCACATTTAGTACTTGTGACTCCGTCCATTCATTATGACAGTTTATTCAGACAACAAGCAATACTGTGTTTACAGCATCTACTACATTCATTTGCTTACACTATGCAGCTGCCAACCAGTTAATATGGCCTCCCCCTCCCCTGCCTCTCCCCCGCCCCCCTCACCCTCCCATCAACAAACCATCATATTCAGCTGGTTGAGGTCAATCTATCACTCCAGCCTCTGTGGTAATCTTTGTACAAGTCACATCAGAGGAGCGGCCCAAAGATGGCTCGCTCACACTGACACAACAGTTAACTCCTATCCTTTAGATAGTCATGCTGCTGTGTGTGTGTGTGTGTGTGTGTGTGTGTGTGTGTGGAAGTGTATTACACCCAGTGTGGCTTCGGACTTTGATCTGTCAACATGTGAGAGGGGTATTCAACAGCTCAGTATTAGTTACAGGAACACACACACACAGTGATTTGTTTTGTACTAATATGATTATTATTGGGTCAAGTTAGAGACACCGAAAGTTACAAAATATGTTTATTTCGCCATGTGAGTGTTTACCTGCCGAACTGGTTAGTCACACCCACAGGGTAGGACGGGAGTGGGAGCAGCTTTGGTCAGTATGTTTGCATACATGCTTATACACATTCCAGAGAGAATTCTTCACTTTTCTCTGAGGATTCTCGCTTTTAGGAGGATACAGAACATTTAGAAAAATAATGGCAGAATACAAGGCGGTTTGCGGTCTGTCGATGTACAAAATGATGCAGGAAGGACTTTTGCTTAGGGGGCCTTTAAGACTCAGTACATTCAACTGTTTTCTCTCAGTGGGCACAGTGGTGCTGGAGCAAACATAAAGTTTGAATTTGAAATCGACGAGGTGTTTGCACATTAAAGTAATAAAACAAAGATCACAAAATAGACCCCTAAATGACAACACAGACGTCTGTATAATATGTCCACTTCTCCCCCTTTCAAGCCAATTTGTGTTTTAAAATTTTATCTGGGGAGTTTCCATTTTACTAAGTGCCCCATTAATGTAAGACAATCCCACCCTTTATTCATCACATGGTTTGTTGATGATATTGGCTCTGGTTATTTTCGAGCACTTTGGATTTTAAAGAAATGTGCCATAAAACCTGTTTTCTAAGCCGGCACCACCTGCAATGACCACAGTGTCTTTGTAAAGAATATGCAGTGAGTCAGATTTTAGACTAGAGTATGTCCTCTGTGTAATTATGCAAAAAGCGTAACGTGAGATTTTTTGATATTCCAGACGGCATGCAGTTGGTGATACGCATAATATTAAGAAATACCATATGACTTCGCCCTGTAAATTCATGGCCATATGGTGAATGACTATCATTGTTCTGTAAGTCAAAAGAAGTCACCCTGCAAGTTGAGTCAATGAAGGGCAGTGAAGGACAGTGTGGTTGTGTGTGTATGTGGTTGTGTGGGTGTGTGCGCGGCATTCATGTCCGCAATGTGGCTGCTCATGCATGCCTACAAATCTTGCTTGCGTCCAGGTCATGCGAGTTGAGAGAGACAGAGAGAGACAGACAGAGAGAGAGAGACAGAGAGGGAGACAGAGAGCGAGAGTGAGAGGGCATGTCCCTCCATGAACCTCCGATAACTCCACCAGTACAATGGCAGGGTGCTGTTTGCAGTCAGAGGTGCAGTGCAGCGCACCCTGAGGGCTCAAAGGCCAGATGGGGAGTCCAGAGAGAGAGAGAGAGAGAGAAAGCTCACAACACTGATGAGAGCAATAAAACACACCGCTGCTAGACTGGGAGGAGGAGAACACAGAGGAAAACTGGTAATGTCTAACTAGAGGGAGGGGAATGAGTGTGTTTAGTAGGCAATATAGTGAGTCTGCACATGTGTGTGTATGTCGGGGGGCTGTTTCTTGTGTAGTAGAAGCAGTGTTTGAGTTCACGTAAAGGGCCTGTTGGAGTCAGGATGCCAAAAGAATGGTGTCTATTCCCTGGGGGGGCAGGGGGGGGACTAGAGGTTCAGACCCAGGGCACCCAACAACCAGTGAGGGCCAGGACACAGAGGCCACAGAGGCCACAAAAACACACTTCTCATCACACTGCAGGACTGAGGCTGGTGTGTATCTCTAGAAGAAGCCAAATGTACTGTACACTACGGGTACCATGCGCGATGGGATAGGCAATACACTGTAATACACTGGATTCAGTTTGAATAACCATCTAAGAGAGGGATCCTAATGGCCTTACTCCACTGATGTGTGCTCATGTGTGGCCTCTCACCATGCCAAGGGGCCCCGGTCAACCTGGCCCCAATGGCCCCCCCAGGCCTGGGGATATGGACACAGTGGTGTCAGAGACAGGTCACTGAGGGGAGGGGGGGAGGGGAGAGAGAGAGCGAGAAGGATGAAAGGAGGTTGAAAGGTGAAGAGAGCAAAGCAACTGCAGAGAGAAGAGAGTTGGCATTGTGAACCGGACAGACGTCGGACTGATGACTGGCATATGAGCCCGCTGAGGTGGTCTGGCTGACACATATACAAGCCCCTGTCTCTGATCAACTACAGTCACACACACACATACGCCCACACACTCACTAACTCTCGCTCTCTCTGATGTAACTTACAGCCCAGGTGTTAATGAGACGTCTGCAGAGGAAAGGGTCCAGGTTCCAGTGGATGCAGGGCAAACAGGTGATGTAGAAGACTTCATGTCCTAGTCCAGCTGAGATGAGGAAGAGGAAGTGCAGCATCCAGTTCCTCACCTCATAGTTTGGCCTGCAGCCCTGCGGGGAAACAAACACCAGTTAACTCAAATGAACCCTAAAGACATAGATGGCAACCTTGAGGAACTGTGTTATGAATTCCCTTTAAGCAGGCAGGTGTGTTCTCATAACCGATCCAGCATTTCCTTCTTCTAAGAGAAACCTCAAACCTCTCCTGCATCATTTCAGAATAACATAATAAAGACCTGGACATTACTCATCATGTTCTTAGCCTCTGTCCATATCTTACATCATCCTTATGACCCATTTTCATGCTCTATAATGTTTTATATTGTCCTGTATATCAGCTCGAGCCTTTATTACTTTTCAAATAACATTTTAAACTTGCAATTTTATTATGTGGCCATGTAGTTTGCTATAACAATTCTACAAAGATTACAAAAGTTATCAGGAATCAGCTGGAATAAGGGCACTGCCACGTGATCAGTGGCCTTATAAATAGATTTTCAAACCAAAAGCAGATAAAGAAGAATGTAACCAGTATCCCTCATGCAGAAGATCAGTCAGATACACAGCTGGACAAACTAGAAATGCCACTGATATGAGATCTCTGTAGTAGCAGCACATGTCACCCTTGATTTCCTCATTCAGTCAATCCACCTGAAGAAACTCTCTCTAGTCTAGACTCTCAGGTCAGTCACTTCATGAATTTGAAACTTACGCCAGCGTCTTTGCGTCCATTCGCTTCGTGTTTCTGAGGTGGATCGCTATCATGAGTAGCCCATCTTTCCCTCAACTCGCCACGTGATTTGTCCCCTTGGACGTTGTGGCCCGTAAAAACGCGCGTCTTCCCGTGATGCGCAGCCTCGACGAGGAAGAGTCCGCATCGCCTCTGGAACCGCGCCACAAGCTCCGAGTCGTGCAGGTAAGACAAGAACTCGAACATGTCAACGCGGCGTCGAGACTCGGAGCAAAAGCAGAGAGAGAGAGCGCATCAGAGGAGAGTTGCTCTATTAGGTGCGGCTGCTCTGGGTTACAGGTGTGCGCAGGGAGGGGAGGAGGGTGGGGGCGGGGCGTGGGAGAAGGGGGCGGGGTTACAAAGAGGCCGGGCAGGTAGTGTCAGTTCCAACCTTTACACTGAAACTCAGAGAGCAGTTTAT
Organism: Genypterus blacodes; assembly: GCF_046128005.1. NCBI lineage: Eukaryota > Metazoa > Chordata > Actinopteri > Ophidiiformes > Ophidiidae > Genypterus > Genypterus blacodes. The sequence goes on from NW_027466817.1 coordinate 3,336,093, forward strand.
TGTATGGGAGGACAGGTTTACTGGGTGGTGAGGACACCTTTGTTACACACAGTAGCAATATGGAAGAACAATATAAGTGTAACATGGAAGTCACACATCAGTCTCACTATCTGAATGATCAGGTGCAAGGTTGGTCCACTTTTCATATACACACTATTGCACAAAGAAGGTTAATGTTTAGAACACTATCTAAAGTAAAATAGTTAAATAGTTAAAATATTACAATCGGGCATTCTATACTTGTTATGCCGGTATGACGTCATTAGATACAGTTTTACAGCATAGCTCCTCATCCCTCCAATACAGCTTAGTGGGGACCAATGCAAAACTTAATTAATTGTGTCATTTACATGTTAAAGACCGAAGTATGTCTACAAACAAGATAAAAAAAGTTGTATTATTTAGATTTTCTAACAGAAAGCATGATGAAATCTACAGTATTTTTCAAATTGAGTGCGCTTAACGGTGTGTTTGTATTTCCACATCATTCATCATTCCACATTCTTTGATGGAAATAGGAACTCTTCACTATTCAGCTTCACTCGCTCTTTGTCAACAATTCCACTGTGTGCGGATCTGGAGAGCCGATGTGCTCTTACGCAACCGGAATATGCGCTATTAATCTGGCATCATCTGCTGTGCGCATGAAGGCCACATGACAACCGGCCCACTCACTCTGTTCATTACTGCAGGAAAATCACTTCAAACTAGTTCATCAGTCAATGAGCTCGACTACACAGCTGTCACTTTGATATGAATATGATAGGATACATTCACCATTTGACCAAACCAAATTAATTTGAATTTGAATTGACTGTAGTGAGTCTAAACTTACAATTTAGGTGTAAGTGTATGCTTTATAGCGGAACCATAATGCTGTTTCTTCATGAATAGTGATGATACACTTATCAATACCACATTTGTTCATATCTTCTCTTTGTAATAACGTGTTTTTGACAGTCCGGAGGTGTGTTGTGTTTAGAGGCTTTATAACGATGAGTTGTACTTTGTTATACTGGAAATGAACCGCCGCCCCCGATTGACCATATTAGCGCGTCCTATTGTCAGGGAAGATGCGTAACTATGATGGAGTATGACTGTTTCCATGTACACACAAGCTCACATACACACACGCACGTCAGACCTGAAAACAACAACAACAACAACAGCAACTTACACACACTCTCGTTCTCTCTCTCTCTCTTTCTCTCTCTCTCTCTCTCTCTCTCTCTCTCTCTCTCTCTCTCTCTCTCTCTCTTTTTAATGGGATTTCAAACGACACATCACCCTCTCTCTCTCTCTCTCTCTCTCTCTCTCTCTCTCTCTCTCTCTCTCTCCCTCTCTCTCTCCCTGTGTTTTTGTAAGATGCGCGGCGTCTCTGATGGACGAAGCCTCGCATCAGAATCCCAACCATTACATCATCCTCCCCCCCCTGATACACACACACACACACACACACACACACACACTCACACACACACACACACACACACACACAGCTGAATTCGGGAACTGGGAGCGTTTCATCACTGGGATCTGTAATTCAGACTTGAGTATATACCAGACGCGCCCCGGGGGGTCTTTAGAAAAAGGGGACGCAGCGAGGATTATACAAACACACACACACATACACACACACACACACACCGGCGATGTGTGTCTGCATAGAGATGACGGCGTTTGAATGAACAGAGAGGAGAGGAGAGGAGAGGAGAGGAGAAGAGAGGAGAGGAGAGGAGAGGAGGGGAGAGGAGGAGAGACGTGCACCGTCATCAGCATCTGTCCGCCAGCTCCCTTTGTGTTCACCGGAGAGCGTGAATGGCGAAAGATGACATGGCAGAGGTAAATTTGGCACCAAACCGAGCGGAACCCCCGGGCGAGGTCACCGCGGCGTTTCCCTACGAGGAGTACGAATGCAAAATCTGCTATAATTACTTCGACCTTGACCGCCGAGCGCCGAAGATCTTAGAGTGCCTGCACACGTTCTGCGAGGAGTGCCTGAACACGCTGCACCTCCGGGAGGAGCGGCCATGGCGCATCAGCTGCCCCGTCTGCCGCCACCGCACCCCGGTGCCTGATTATCGGATACAAAACCTGCCCAACAACACCAAGGTGACGGAGGATTTTCCGCTCTACATCGACTCGGACCCGCTGCCACAGGACGCTTTGCCGCCGTACCCTCCCCCGCTACACCCGGCTCTCGTCGCCCTCCGCCGGGAGGAGGCGTCGGGGACGTCCAGCACCAGCCAGGCGACGCCGTCCACCACCGTGTCCACGGCCACGACCCTCTCCCAGGACTCGGTGCGTTACGACAGCTGTCAGAGCTGTAAGAGGGTGGCGCTGACCACCGGCTGCGTTTGCGTTATCTTCTCCTTTCTGTCCATGCTGGTGCTGCTGTTCATGGGCCTGATCTTTGTGCACAGTCACAGCATTCCTCCCTCGCCGGCGGGTCCTATCTGCCTGTCTGTAGCCAGCATCCTGGCCATGTTCTCGGTGGTCGTCACATGGCTGATCTGCTGGCTCAAATACAGACCGGACCATGAAACAGGCCGCTCGTCCGCCACCAGTAACTCCCGCAGAAACGCCTGATGAGGGTGGAGACTATGGATGAAGATACTGAACTTGGGTGTGTGTGATTATGTACATAGTACTGACAACTGATTCTCCTGCTCCCTTTACCTTTTTCTAAGAATAAATATTGTCCAAAATGGCCTTTCAGCAGTATAGCAAACACCCAAAGGCCTTCATGTTGTTTGGAGCAATAGGCCAACATTAATCTTCTTAACCTTGTACCTAAATTGTGCACTTGAAATGGCAGTATAGGTCCAGTGTGTGTCCTGTATAGGACCAGTACGGGTCCAGTTGGCTGGGCGATTGGATGACTGCACTTAGTTGCTCAACACTTGGACCATTTGGAGACGGGCTGAGTAGAGGTTGGTCCGATGACTGAAAGTGAAGTGCTATTTGCAGGGTTTGATCCTCTATCCCTCCCCTCCCCTCCCTCCCTCTGATATCCATGTCTATGCCACTCTCTGTATGATAACTGTCCGTGGATTCACTATGATAGTGACGAAGCACTATTCTATTGTACAGAAATTCCACAATGTTCACCTCTTGGTTTTGAAGTGATGGGTTTTGTTTTGTTTTGGTTTTCTTCTCCAACTTGAATTGGTTATTGCAGAAGTCTTTAAATGTTGTACACAAAACCCATATTGTAAATAGTTCACAAGTTGTTGGTGACACAGGGGTGAGTGGTCTTGGTATGAAGACTCCCGATTATTGTGCTGCTCTGCCATGGAACCTATACCTACGTATTGTCACCTGTGACCCATAGATGGAACCTTCACACCTTCCAGGTCTTCTGCAAAAGCTCAAGGAGATCTGAGGTGACATCTTGTGAGTTTGACCCAATGTTTGGCAGGTTTTGTGCATTTAAGGCTACTGATAGGTCGACAGAAAGACCTTTATTTATTTGTTTTAGGTATAGGGGCATCATGTCTCTTGACTTGTGTGCCTCACCTTGTTGCCCCCCTGTGTTGCCCCACAACCATTAATCAGACAAAATGCTTAGTCAATCAATCAGCACATCAAAGCTTTTTAAATGTTATCATGATCAAAATCTTGCATTGACCTTATCACCCATAGCATCCAATTGGACTGACAGGAAGTCGTTTCTTCTTCCCGTCGCACAATTTTCATGTTCGACAGAGAAAGGAAGTCGAAAACAGGGTTTCCAGCATGGAGCTCCCCCCCACAGCTGTGCGCCTTTTTATATTTCTGAAAAATGAAGCTTTTGCATCTGGTTTGAACAAAGGTCTCGCTGGTGTGTGTGTGTGTGTGTGTGTGTGTGTGTGTGTGTGTGTGTGTGCGCGCGCGCGTGTGTGTGGCTAAACAAGTGTCTGGGTGTAGGCCTTTGATGTACATTCATTGGTGGTGGGCTTCAGCTTGACTTTAAGTCAGTTTTCACGTGTTCATGATGCAAAAACAGCTTGTATTTCCATTTGTGTCTCCTTTAGCGCCACTCAAGAAAATCAAATTAACTAAATCCTGACAGAGCAGAGAAGAAGAAGGAAAGGAAGAATCCACCCTCGCTCCCAGCTGATTGTCAGGTTATAACTCTTTAACCTTAAAAAGCCAAATCTGTGAGATTTTCAAAAGGTTAAAAATAGAAACTACACATGGAATGAGGACATTATAATATTGCACTAATACAAAACAAACATTGAACTTTACTGAGACTTGATATAATATGGAGTATTGGTTTTCCTCAGAGGCACATTATGAGAGCCTGTATCAAATCACAATCAATGAATTGACGATGCATTGGGGGAAAACAATCAAGAGCCTATTGTTTTTATGAATATAACTGTGAACCACAGGTTATTTGAGAGGATGTAGTTGTTACTATGGGGACAGGTAATGTGCTCTTAGATATGGCAAATGGGAAACTTTATTAATATAATGTGGCCCTTAATGTTATGGACAATATGTGTTGTGCTTTATGGAGCATACTAATTGTAACACTCAAACCAGTCAGCATTTGGCTTCAAACTGAACCTTACTTGGCACTTCCTAATGACTTGGGGCAGTAGGTTTCTCCTCTGCACTGCCTTGCTGCTGGGTATTGTCAAAAAACACAACAACTGATTCTTAAGCTGTCCCCAATCGGATTCCCACGCCGGCCCTGCTTCAATCATTCGCCTCAACCCTTTCTCCAACTTTTAGATGATGCACTTTCACCCTCTTATTTGTCACAAGTAATGGGGTTTAACTTTGAAAAAAGAAAAAAAAGAAACTCGTAATCGTATCGTATTTATTTCAGAGGACCTAGAAAACGTTGTTGGTTTTTATGAGAACTTGTGGTTGTTGTTCAAAGTACCAAAATGTATTTGCACAGAGAAATGTTCTGTATGTGCTGTTTTACATGCATAACACATTTCAGTAATAAAGAAAACATAAATACCTTTGCGTACGTCACTGTCTACTTCATTCATACAGTGAAATATAAATATCAGCATTGAATGGATTCTTATGGAGATGGATAACATCAGCTGGTTACTGGTATTCCATCAGACTTGGACTTGACACTTTTAGTATCCTGCTGTGTATCAAATATGCCCCCTACTGGAGGTCCACTGTTACTACATGTCATATAAAAGCATAATCCCACCTCTAAGTGTCAAAACATGTTTTCAGTTGAATTCCTCATGTAGGTCTCGTTGTGTAAACGTGTGGTGGCTGTAAGTTGATTAAAGGTAAATATCTGTCCCAGTCTGGGTCTGGATGCGGATGAGGTCTTAATAGCGTATCACAGAATGACACGTGTTGACGTTTTACAACAAGGCGCGCTTTTACTTTATATCAATTAAGCCATTCACACACATGTATTTTCCCCTCATTCATTTCAGATTTTTTTTTTTACTTTTTTACACCGCTGGTCTCCTGAACACAATTAGGGTCTAATATGAACCAGTTCAAACCAGATCCTGATGAAGAGTGTGACCTGTTCATCTTAAAGACATCATTTACATCATACATCATCATTTCACCCCTGTAACTTTCCATACCGCATATATTAATGATAATGTCATTATAGTGCCATAAATAACACACATCTGCGCATGCGTGGCTAAACAAGTGTCTGGGTGCTCACAGTCTTTGAACGCATCATAAGTGAGTCCTGACGCTTTTTTCCACTTTTGATCGCTTGAAAATACATAAAGGCAAATATGTATCTAGAATTCAAGCATGACAACAAGATAAATAAAGGTTTAAACTACATATTTTTGCAGGGAAAACTAATTTTAATGCCTCTCAACAGACATTTAGGTCATGTAGGTCTTGGAATATGTACTTATGTAATGAAGAAGTCAAACCTTACGCTCACTCTGCTTTTAATAATAATGTTTTTTTTAAATCAGTAAGGATCAGGTGTTACATATTAATGACAAAAACACGTATATTTATATTCTATATTATTTTCCAATTGCACCTGGTGCCATTAAAATGATTCAACACAACACAAAACGTTTTTTTTTTAAGATTTGAAATGTAATACGAGTAAAACAAAGTATCAACATAGACCACAAGCCCTATTATGAATTATCATAAGGAAATTTAATAGGCATTTCGTTTACCTCCGTCTACCTTTAACCCGCTTGATTCGACATATATGTGTTTGTAGACGCGCTCATGTGATGCAACTCATTTATTTCTCATCAAGGGAGATTTCTGACTTTGAATTTCATCCCCCGGTAATGGATTGGACACGGGGATTCAGTGTCACCCTTAAAGGCAGACCGAGCTATATGCATCATGCCTCTCTCTGGTTCCCATTTGCCCCCTTTGCTTTCTTGGCTGTAATATCCAATTTCAATAAAGATCGCCGACCCTCAACATCGTCACGTTCGTCCCTGTAAGACTGATGTTTCCCCATTAGAAACGGAATTCATACACTCTTCAGTCACCATGTGCATTTTAACCTTAAAAACATTAATTCTCTTAAACTTATCACTCAAAAACACTCCCGATTGAAGATAATACGTTACCCAAACTTTATTTTTTACCTCGAATCACATGCCTCCAAGCCTATTTATTGACAATTTGGTGTAAATGATCCGTTGAATAATTATTTATCACGGCATGATAACCAAATATTCAAAGCTTATCTGCTTTTACTGCAAATGTCTAAGCAATCGAGAGACAAATTCACATTTCCCCTCCTCTTTGAAGCCATGTTATGGATTCATTTACATGGGTAGTGATAATCATCTTCAGTGGAGGGGGGGGTAATGACAGTGTCCTTTGCAGGTGAAAGACCCCCTGGTTACCTGCTTATTTTAAACTCAGCGTCTCGGCCATTGTGTGAGTGCGATCTGACAGCAGAGACATTTGAAGTGCATTTTTTTTGTCCCTAAACCACTAAAGAGGTGGATGTTAATTGAAACCTACTTAGCCTGTGTGATACCTCTACTAAAGTATAGGTGTATCTGCTGGCCCCCCCACCCCCTGTTGTGGCCCCGATATTGGGGCTGATCGGGAGCTTGGCATGGGGTTTTTCTCCACAAATACCTCCACAGTCATTTTCAGAGGCCCGACTCTCACCTTTAAGTTGGTTCTACATCTATACCCAAACTACTTTGAAAGATTTTAGAATTCACTGGTTAATCTGCATTTTTGATGACCTTGGTAACGAATTAGGATGCTCGTGCTGCTTCAAGGAACGAACGGTTATTCGACGATATTGCAAAAGTTGGGAGAATTGCATTGGAATCTGAAAGATGACAGTTGACAGATTTGTAATGTTTGATTTAAAAATTAAAAGTGTCTCTTGTAACGCACTTATCAAGATTGTAAATCTGATATGCGGGGTTGTTTCTCTGTTGTTGATGGGAGGAATACACACTTTTTTATGTAGGTGATTTATAGGGACAAAAGGATGCTGCGACCCGCTCATGAGGCCAATAGAGCGGCTTCTTAGCACCTCTATCTTCCTTTGAGCGGTGACAATATTGGTTATATATTAGACATTTGGCAGTGAAACTCTGTGTTGTGCACGGAGCAGACCGGCTTTACGGCCGCTCTGGCGTCGTATCCCGCTGTGGCGCACGTCCCCCTTCAACTGTTCTAAGCTGGCTGGTGCTCCGTCTGAACACCACAATAAATTCCTTGAGGTGCACACACTTTAGCACCATTTGTGTCATATATGAGGCCGTGGGGTGGGAACAAATTAGAGGTCGTGTACGATTACACATTAATTAAACACTTTGGAGGCGATGTTGTAGTTTGGCGAATAAAACAAACCAAAACAAAGAATCCTAAAGTAATGTGATAAAATGTTTAGGCTTGTTTTGTTTTGGTTCTGATGCGAGATTAGAATCGAGTACAGGATGTTTTTAATTCTGGGATGAAAAATTGCTTATAAATGTATACTATATGTATGTTTATGTGTGCATGTGCAGCAAATATGCTTAAGTTAATTTACTCCCCCATAGGTCTTTGCTTCAATTTGTTACAGGATTTGGTCGAAAGATTCACTGATTCGTGTGTTTCAGTTTTCACCTTTATTTTTAAAGTTAGAGCAGTGATTTAAAAAAAAAAAAAAAATCAGTAAAAGAGACATCTTTTCTATTTGGAACTGTTTCTAAAATATAACTGGCAACTAATTTATGATGAAACAAACCAAACAACAGTAAATTCTCATTCATCGTTCTATTATCTTTGTTTATCCAACATATGAGAGGCCTTTTTTACCATTTAATTCAAGTTAAACAGCACGTATAGAGACTTTACCTTAGCGTCGGCTTTAGTGAATGGCCGCCCCTGTCCTGTCCAAGGCGCAAATGTGACAGCTTCCCTGATTGGACCAAAGTTTTTTACATCCAGCCAATTGTCACGCCCCACCGCGTGCTGGACGTCCCATCTCGACCAATCACAACGCTGCGCGCTGGCTGGTGGAGAGAGGAGCTGGCTACTTTTGACCGTCTCCTCTCACTTTGAACCGGTGTCAACAAAAAACAACAACAATCCCGTCCTGCGACACGACCGCGGCTCCGGGTCTCCTTCAGCCTCACCGCTGGCACAGAAAGCTGCGCACACCGGGGAAGTAGAACCTCTCAACGCATAAAAAGTTACATTTTCTCCATCTTTGTCGACTTATTTGACTCCTCAGAGGCGGAGGTTCTGATTTCTGGGACTTATATTTTTTTGGTTTGCGGCTAAGACGAACCGAAGCTAACCACCCAGGAGAGCTAACAAGGCTACGCCGGGCGCGTTTTACAACCAATTTACCCGAGTCGCAGTGTTTCTAACTGGGCTGTGGAGCGAGCAGCAGCCTCCCCGGTAAAGGAGGGAGGTGTATCGTAAGTGGCGTGGCGCGGAGGTATGACTGCGTTGGCGGGGTCATTTCCGAGGATGATGCGACCCACGCTGGCTCAGAACTACCCCCGCAGCGGGTTCCCCTTGGAAGGTAAAACATCACAGCCCGGGATGGACGGGTGGAGAGCCGGGCAGCCGGGCTCCAGGGGCGGCTCTCTGTCCCCTGGTCCCCTGTCACGGGCCTGTTACTCTACTTTACCCCAATAACAACACACACTCTCTTTTTTTTTTAAAGCTGTACTGCCTTAAAAGTTTTAAATAATTCTAATTAATCTAATCTGTTATTACATTATTTCATACGAGTAATATGTTGGAATAGCTGAAGTTTGCGCAACTTTAATTTAAGTTAATGGTGTATTCATATAAATAATTACGAATACGTTTGGTTATGAATAATGTCAATATTTCAATCAGCATCAGAAATGCCTATATTTTAACTAGGCATGACGTATTTGACCAAACCGAGCTCCATGAAATACAACGTGTCATCGATATGAGTGTGTTCGGTGTGTTTGTTGACAAGTTCCTCTCCTGTTTCTCCATCTCTAGTTTCTACCCCGCTGGGTCAAGGGCGAGTGAACCAGCTCGGAGGTGTTTTCATAAATGGCAGACCTTTGCCCAACCACATCCGGCATAAGATCGTGGAGATGGCCCACCATGGCATCAGGCCGTGTGTCATCTCCAGGCAGCTCCGGGTCTCTCACGGGTGTGTGTCCAAAATCCTGTGCCGGTACCAGGAGACGGGTTCCATCAGACCCGGAGCCATCGGTGGGAGCAAACCCAAGGTAACAGAAAGAAAAATCTTATGTACCAAAGTTTTATAAACATTTCCTGCGACGTACATTAATTTTTGAGACATTTCACACATCTTGAAGGCTGTTAATTCTGCTACCTAAACATATGAATCAAGCTTTCTTCAACGTTATATGTGATGTGACAACTGTAGTTACACAAAGTTGATCAACTCTGATTTTGATCTTTAAAAGCAGGGAACGATGCCGGACGTGGACAAGAGAATAGAGGAGTACAAGCGGGAAAACCCGGGTATGTTTAGCTGGGAAATTCGGGATAAATTACTGAAGGATGGGATATGTGACCGCAACAACGTTCCTTCAGGTAAAAGCGTAGAAATGACGTTATTATTATTAATAATAATAATGTTAGTGGCTACTTTTATTGTTAACTATTTTTTAACTTTATTTAACTTAACAGATTGAATTAAAAAAAATGGACATTTTCAGGAATCAGGAAATTCTATGAATTTTTAGTTAACTCTTATTTGTTGATGCTGTGTAATTCTATTTATTTATCATATTTAGTATATTTGAATCAGTTAATACCGTTTGAGTTGTTTTATTTTATTTCACCTGTTCTTTTTGTGATGAAATGCATTTTGATGTAATTTTTCCTCAGTGAGCTCCATCAGTCGCATCATGCGGAGTAAGTTCGGAGGAAAAGGCGACGAGGAGGAGGATGAAGATGAAATCGAGAAGAGGGAGCTGGAGGAGAGCGACCGGAGGGCCAAACACAGCATCGAAGGCATCTTAGGAGACAGATGTGAGTGGAACCCTCCAACTTCTTATACTCATGTGAAAAAATAAGTGTTTAAAACTTTAAATCAGGGGTTAGATTTGTGTTAACACTGATCCGAAACTGACACACAGAGCAGCACGGGAACCTGATTTTGCCCGATTTTATCTGTCAGACACTTAAGGTTAATTTGTAAGGAATGTTCCTGGAACATATTAGAGGAACAACCCATCATAACTGGGGCGACTTCCATTGAATTAAAGGAGTTCTAGACCTCTATATCTATAATTACACGAAGAACTTTCCTCAAAACCCCTTAGAAACCCACAACCTGTTGATCGCAACAGCCTGCGTGTGTGTAAATGCTGTAAAAGTTGTTGTTGTGCGTGGGGGTGGAGAGTGTGTGTCGTCCTTTGTTAAGAACGCTTCATCCTCCGCATCTCTCCCGCTAATGTCTCTCCCATGAGGCCTGACACCGTAAATCAAACAGCAGGTGATGGCTCATGTGCAAAGAAGAGCGTCTGTGCGTGTGTGTGCGTGCGCGCTGGCGTGTGTGTGCGTGGGAGTGGATGATAGTGAAGGAGATGGATAGCAGGCGAGATCTGCATATGAAGTGTATTAAAAAATGTAACTGTTGTGGATTTGAATGTTGAGTGAATGAAAAGACAAACATGTACAGAAGTATGAGACAGTTAACAGTTATATAAAACAATATCATTGTTCTGTGCACCGCTGCTGATCATTGTTAGTTAATTAGTTTACTATTCGTTATTTTATTCCGCTAATCAATATAAACTGGACAATACTAGCATCAAAACTAAAATACGCCATTTCTTACACTTAAAGTATGGCTTAAAATACCTAAAATGAGCAATATTCAGTGCTTAAATCAACTCCTAACTCAGACTCATTTTGAGAAACAGGTGGACTTTATATTTTTCCCACGTTTCCACATATAAGAGGCAAAGTAAAGGTACGATCCAAACTCCAGTGAGGAACGTTAGAGGGAGCATAGCGACCCAAAGTTGCGTCTGTTCTTTCCCCTTTAGCTTTGTCGTCGGATCAATAATTTGTTACACTCGCCTTTTTTCCGTTACATTGTCTAAAATGGACAAATCCTCTCCTCAAACATCTGTGAAACAGCCTGCCTCAACACGGATAAACCCACACAGCCTGAACAGCTTTTAATTCACTGAGGCAGCGACTCAACTTTACAAACTCTTTATTAACTGCTTTATTTGATTTATATTGGACTTTATTTAGGGCTCAGAGGCTTTGGTAACTCAGCCTATGAAGGGAAACAGCAGGGGAAAATGACAGAAAGCGATAAGTGTAATGTTGTTTTGAACGTGGTCGCGCGCCATGTTGGATTTGTTACATATTTCCTGCCAAAGGGCGATAAGAAGAGCCAAAGTGTCGAGTATTTCCTTTTAAAACAACAACAGAAAAGAAGGTGCGACTCTCGTCCTCTTGTATCCGAAGCGGCCGCCATTCTAAGGGGGTGAGAGATAATGGACTGGCCCGATGAGTTGATCAAACATTTGCTCAACGGTTTCCATCTCGTCACAAAGACACGCCTCGCGCGCACAACGGGACGCTCGCGGGATGAACTTGGGAGACAAAAGCGCCCCGAGTCCATTTCGGGAGGAGCTCGCGCTGTGGCTGTGCGCGCGCGGACAAAAGGCCGGCTTGGAAACAGCTTTGGCCGCCATTATAGAAGAAGGCAACCTGTTTATAATTCAGCCAGGAGAAAGAAGAAGGGGAGAGGGGAGCTTCTCCGCAGAGAGCCCCGACAAAAGACATTATGAGGCAGCAATGAAGGATGAATTATTCAGGGACCCGGCTCCTGCGCGGTTTAGAGGCCCGCTCACCAGAGAAAATGGCCGTTTTCACCTACAAAATGTTTCCTATTGGGGTCGGCGAGAAGACGACCGCCATTCAAGAGTGGCAACTGAGGCCTCTGAAAGCCCCTCACGTCCAGCCCCACGGAACACACGCACGCGCGCGCGCGCACACACACACACACACACACAAACACACACATACACACACATGCAGAACTCAAACCAGGATTGTCTCTCTCTAATGTGAAAGTGTTGATAAACGCACTTTGAGTTTAGACCACATTAGATTGGAAGAAAACATGGAAACTCGACTAATTAGCCTCGTAAACGCATTAATCAAACATCGATGACATCATTATTAAAACGTATTTTGTGAGCAGGTCATGGAGTTGAATGTTACTGTTTTCCAGTTTGTTGACTTAAAGAGTGGTTTTCAGTATCAGTGTTATTAGAAAGAAAATGACATCTTCACGTTGATAGGCTCAAATTATTCGTATTTGTATGAAGCTTTAATAACCAAGAAGAGTAACAGGCCTTGTCAACCTTGAGGAACAGCGCTAATAACTCCGAGCCGTTTCCAGCCGCTGATCCTTGATCTATTATCGATTCTTTGATGATACCCGCGCCTTGCCCTCTGGAACATTAATAATGTCTTCTAAACGACGTGGATATTGTGCTATGTCACATTTAATGACAGAGGGAGTGTATTAAAGAGTGTTTTGGTGAATGAGGACCAATGTTCTCCCCGGAGAGCGCAGGCCTGGCCCGGAGCGCATGCTTCACAATGGGGCCCCGGCCACCCGTCCCGGCCCCGCTATATACTCCGCGCAACTCCCGACAACCAACTCACTCCCCCCCCTTTTCCTCCCACCCCTCCTCCTCCTCCCCCTCCTCTCGCTCCTCCAAATCTCTTCAAGCAGATTAAATCGACTCTTTTATTTCATCCCACTTTCATCTGAAGAGCAACACCGCCCCTCTCCCTCTGTTTCCCCTCTATGTCTCTCTGCCTGCGGCGCACTGCTCGTTTCATTTCTGCGCTGCATCCTCCGGAGCGCAAGAGCCCAAACAAAGCCGCGTCAAACTGTTTCTATCAAGTTTAAAGAGTTAAAGTTCTGCATCAGCCTTTTTTTGCGTTGCTTGTGATTTTTTCTTCTTCAAAATGTCGTTTCGTTTTAACTTCCGATTCGGTCCAACAACATATTTTCTCAATTTATTTGCACGTTATGCCAGGACAATATTTTTTCCATAGTGACGCCACCAAAATTACACGTAACACGCTCATTGAATTAACAGGCAATAATAAGCTAACATGCAAAGAAAAAATACAGTCGAGGTTAGTTTTTAAATAAAGTAATTGCAGTTATATGGTCAAAAGTGAGAGTTTATGCGGATTGAACAGGCCCAAAAAACAAACAATTAACTTATAATTTAGGGCCAAAACCTGTATTGTAAGCAAGGGTCTCCCCCGTTGTTGTCACAGTTTAATCCCTCACTTCATTTGTGTTGAGATAATGTTTATTAAAATCTTGTTCAGGGAAAGATTTGGCCACTCCAGTGGTAGATGATGTGCTAAAATTCTAACCTAAAAGCCCATAAAAGTCTTCTACACTGACGCACAATACATAAAAACCTGCAAAAACAGGATTATTTTGGTACTGAAACATAAGCAGCCCTCCTCCTCGGTTTATATATTTGGCCATACAGTTGAACCCTCAGGCCTGCTGCTTAGCTAAAACTCTTAAGTCACAGTAATTAACCCAGGAGACAAAGTTAATGATTAAAACAGTCACATGCCCCCTGCCCTCTCTCCCTCCTCCACGCTCCATATTTTCACAGTGTATCTTTAGAGTCCATACTTCGTTAGGTGAAATTAGCCAGATAATACAGAGGACCCTTGTTGAGGGCTGATACATTTTCATTTAGGCCAGTCATGTACACACACACACACACACACTGGCACATGCACTTGCACTTACATGCACGGACACACACCCAAACGCACGCACACACATTCCACTCTGCAATGCAAACAGTCAAAGGGATAACTTTATTTGGTGAAAGGGGATCCTGGAAAGGGCTAATTGAATAAGCTCAGGATCTTTGAAAAACCCCTACCATGGTGAGCGCAGTCATCATGTCATAATTAGGTTTATTGAGGCGCATTCCTCCAATCTGCCTCCATTCTCCCGGGCTCATTGTATCCAAGGCCCGGGCCAATGGCCGGGGGACAAAAGGAAACCGCCAGCAGACAATACATGAAAGAGCCATAAAGATTTAGCTGGCTTTATCACAGAAATGGAGCAGGGCCGTGTTTGTGTAAATAATTCCGAGTGAATGAGGAAATCGGGGTTTCTCCAAGTGAGCGCGATGCGTTGGCACACACTGGAGCCGTGCCAGGGTAGAGGAGAGGAGCAGAGAGGAGAAAAGAAGAGGAGAGAGAGAGTGTGAGGATGGAGGGAATAGGAGGGATGGGAGGAAGCGAGGGAGGGAACGGAGGTGGAGGCGGAGGACGCATTGAGAGCACAGAAGGGGCAGGGTTTGTGTGTTTAGTGTGTGATGATAGTGTTTGCAGAGGCTTTAGGTGAGACTGACTTTTAACACTTCACTTTTGTTCACCAGTTGCACTTGTTATCCCAGGGTTAGTAAAAGAACTCATAGTGTGAGCTGATGTGTTTAATGATAAACCCATTACTCCAAGTTGCACATACATTATTGACATGTCTCCATTATTAAAGATCGTCTCAATGTTTTGGATTTTTCTTGTTGTTGGTCGCTTTTACTTCCGAAGCACCATTTTTTGTTGTAGTGACAGCAGTGTTGTATATTTGTCAACAATAACTTTTTTGTCAAAGAGTGTTTTGAGAATCGCATGCAGAATTACACAAATACTTGATGGATTCCGTCAGCTTCTCATCGCTGTTTCTTACTCATCAAGGCCACATTGGCACAAACACAACAGATAAGGTCTCGATAGATCTCAGAATAGCTGTTGGCTATTAGTGGCCTGCGAGCCAAGTGTCTGGTGAAGAGGGTTCTGTCTGTCTCCTTGAAGAATGAATGTGTCACTCAGTGAGTCCCTGGGCACGAGGGCAGAGGGGGGCATGAGGGCCAAGTGGCGAGCACCAAATCACTCTCCTTTACCCCGAGGCTCTCTCTGTCTCTCTGTCCCTCTGTCCCTCTCTCCTCACCCCTCACTCCTCCCTCTCTCGTGAGTTTTTTCTAATAAGCCCATGCATGATGACTATCCAAGCATGAAAACATAGTTATCTGCAAATGAATGGCTGCTCTATGCTTCATTAAAGCCTCTTTTTCCTTTCACACCCTTATTGTGACCCTCTGATATCAATTCAAAGGGCAATTAATGAATGCACACCAACTTTGAAGTCAGGGTGATTTTTGAGAGGGAGGGGGCCTGTGCGTGCGTGTGTGTATGTGTGTGCTGGGGGGAGGGCGCAGGGGGTCTTTTGGGGTATTCCCCCTTCAAGACCCTCCTCTCTAGCACCCCAGCCTTCACCCGTGATGGACTAGCCACATTGAGCTGAGTGCAAGCAAACCCAAAGACGGTTTGAAGGGAGTGAAAGAGTGAAAAGGCTCAGCGAAGGTCAAGTAGAATGGCTCGCCTTAGAATAAGGCCCCTCTTTATCTGGTGCAAGTATGCACTATAGGCACAACAGCTGGGGGGAAAGGGGGAAAAGGGGAGCAAGGTTGTTTTTTAATGTGCATGCGTATGCCTGTGTGAGTTTCAGAGAAAGAACGGAAGAATGTGTGTTTTTCTCTTTGGGTGAATTTCATACATCTGTGTGCGTATGTGTTTGTTTGTGAGCATCTGTGCATGACTCGTGATTTGCCTGGTTAGAGGTTAGGTATGGGGTGTCAAAGATTGCAGAGATCAGTCAAGAGGCCAGTAAATGCAATCTATGATCGTGATTGGGGACAGGCAGCTGTCAATCACCTGACTGATGAAGCCTGACTTTCATTGAGGGCTTTGTTAACTAATTAGCCCAGAGGTCTTTGTGTCACAAGCGGATGGGTTAAACATGACTTGCAACAGAAACTATGTTTTTGCTGCAAGTCATGCCGTGTGGGAATATCGCTTGAAATAACTCACATTCACCATGGCGGCATTTTTGTTTTTAACTTTGCTGTTATTATAGAGGACCTAACGCTTAAAATTATACTTTACAAATCAGCCACAGCCAAATATCATGAGTCAGTGACCTACTTCAGAACAACAAAAATGTCTTGACAATTCTGAAATGTGTAAAATCTCCAGAGTATCACTTCAAACAGCAGATACATCTGTGTTCAAGCTTTATAGCATAAACTACTAAACATATCAATGCCAAGCACAAATGAAAAATCTTGCTAGAGTTGTGCGGGAAAATAATAAAACCAATCATTGTGTTCATTTCCTTTAATCAATGCTCAAGTCTGTTAACTTGATTACACTTGTTTCCTTGTTCAGATAAGGATTCGCTGCCAAACCTCCAGTTCCTCACTGATATTTACCAAGGAAGGAAGCTCATATCTGCCATGAATAACATGAATGCGGCTTTATATTTTATATTACATGACTTCCCGGACTAAATGCTTCACCAGATCATTTTCATATAGACAGTGTAGAAAGAGAAAAACACTGGAATCTAATTCAATTTATGATGGGTAATAAACACACTTTCACATGATTTGTATTATAATATGGTAGATTTATGCCTGTAGTCTGTGGTGGCATTTAGCAATGATTTTTCTTGTCAGCGATGCAGACAGACCGCCGTGTTTGGTTTCAACAGGTCCCTGCTGACTGGAGCTGAGAGTGCATTTGAGAGTTAAAAGATGTAGAAGAAGTGCCAGGTCACAGGGCAGAGCAGGGTCACTCTCCTCTACACCACACAGGAAACTGGGTTAGAAACACATTTAGCAACAAATGACAGGTAACTGTTTCCTGACAGCCCCCTCCCTCCCTCCCCAACAACTCCCATAATTCTTTGTTGACAGCGTCGGACCTCTTTATGCCTTTTTGTCATGTAATGGGGTTGTGACTCGTGACAGAGTTTGCTTTTGTCTGTCCGCACATAATTTTTCATATATTCACACAGCGGTGCACGCCTGCATGTGCTCAAGCCAGCACACAAAACACACACAAAACACACACACACACACTCTCTCACACAGCTCTGGCACACTCTCATTTACAGGGCAGCTGTGAGGGTTGAAAGTCCTCCTTAGCAAGTCAAGTGAGCCCCCTTGCCGCCACCCCCTCGTGTAACCCCCCCTATCCCAAATATCCACATGCACACAGTCTTTTTTCTTAACCCGCCAGAAAGAGGTGCAGATGGGTCCATAAGCTGTCAGTAAAGCCATTATCTGGCCCAGCATCTGCCTGCCTTGACTTCTATATACTGTTTAATGCAGTTGGCCAGTCACTTAGTCGGCCGGCCTCTGAATAGGAGCAGCATAGCCGGCCCGCCCAAATAAATGCTGCGTTTGTCTCCTCTGCCTTTTGTTTTGTGTTTTTGAGAGTGGTAGGTGGGGAGAAGGGGGGTGGCCAATGTGTCAGAGGCTCAATTTACCCTCGCTATTAACCAAACCCCCAGAAGAGTTACAGGGATGTCCGAAGAGGGGTGTAAATAGCCCACATATGGTCGCTCAATTCCCCCACGTCCCAAAATCCAAGTTTGACACATCCCCTTTCTCTCTCTCTCTTCCCTTCTCGATGTCTGTCTCTCTCTATGTCTCTCTCTCTCGCTCTCTCTGTCTCTCACACACACACACATACATGCTCAATGCGTACTGTCTCATGTCTCAGTGGACATATTTAAGCCTTTGTGTCCCCATCCGACTGGGTCTCCCCCTCCCTCTAAATGCCAAAATCTTTCCAACAGTCTGTTTCAGCTAAACCCTCCATTCTCCTCCTTCTCCTCCTCGTTTTTCCTCCTCCCTGGGATGGCGCTGCACGGCGGGAGCCATTTTGGGCTTTCTTGGCCTCAGAAAGGTTGTTTTGGCTTGGAGTCCAGTGCACTGTGTGCCTCTCAGGGCTTTAGTTTGGTTAAATTAAACAGTTTTCTTTTCTCCTCTACCCCTTCCCCTACCCCCTCCATCTCCCTCTCTCTTATTTTGCGGCTTAAAGAAGCAAACGCTCCTTAGCTCCCGGGCGATCCTGCCTAGGTTGCTTTTCCAGGCCTTCCTCGCTCAGATAATTTTACCCTTTTAAGGCTCATATTTTCTCATATTTCGATGAACCGACACGAGCCAATACCACATCTGCAACCCCCCTCTCCTTTCAGCTGAGGTGGAGCAAAAGTACACAGAGAGAAGTCAAGTGTTTACAGGGGTTATAAATACAGTATTTTAAGATATAGCATATGTATACAGGCAGGGAGCGATATGAGAGTTAAAGTGGATAATTTGATTGGCTAAGGCTATTTGACAGTGCCAAATCGATGCGATCAGATCTTAGGGATAGCAAGGCGATGACGGCAAATGGGGCACTCTCAAACCACAGGTTTACAGGGCTGGAACAGATCTGGGGAGCAGTGGAAAGGTTTCACTCTCTTTTCTTCATTTCTCTTCGTCGTCTTTGTCTCTGCGAGAGAGGTAACACACATTGTAGAATCAGGGGAAAGCAAAGTGCTGTGCATGTGTGTGTAGGTCATGTGCTTGAAGTATTGTGTGAACAGATTTTGTGTTTGTTTATGTGTCCTGTGAGTAATAGAGAGTATCAGGGGTGACTGAATGTCTCTTTCGTTGCATCACTTTTTCACTACAATGTCCCCCACAGTGCTTGTGTCACCCAATCATTGGTACAGCTTGCCAGAGTTCAATTTCTGTTTAAATAAATTCTTGGAATTTTAGCTACGGTAGTCTTAAGAATTTGTGCAAAGCCGTGCAATAACAAATTAAATCAGAAAAGAATGAAGAGACTGTAACAATTGAGGCCAATGTGAAAACCTACCGGCTGAAAGACCAGAGAGAAAGAGAGAAGTAGAGCTTGTGCTTAACAAGTTCAACAAGAGAAATGTTTTACTTTTAAATCATTTGTGAATTTTAAAAATTAAAAGAATGTCCACAAACATGTTTTGACATGGCTTGCGGCTCACTAGAGGCTGTCTCAAGTCTCGCCCACCAGTGGAACACACACCACAGTTTGAGAACCACTGTTTTATAGCAGTGTCAACCACAAACACACAAAACCAGCAGGTGGTTGTGTGTTTACTGCCAAATTTAGAATTGTTTAAAGTCTCATAAGCTACACTTGGTGACTTAATTGAATTTAGAAAGATAGAGGAAAATGAAGGTCTGTCGCCCAAATAAGTACTTAGCACCACCAATCTAAGGTGAATTAAGTTTTAAAACACGGGTTTATTAAGTATAACGTGTGTAGAAAACTGCTTGACAACTGGACTCAGTAGATTGTATCAACTTGCACTCTTGAAGACTATTCACAATGGTTTTAGAGGGGTTTTCTGCCTTTCTGGATGACGAACTACAACAGGATAAAAGAGCCAAGGAAGGACATACAGGGGGTTTTGTTTTAGATTGAAAGAGAGAAGACTGGAGGGAAGTCATGTGTTGAGAAGTACTTCCTTTCACCTCGACCAGTGTCCATTGAAAAAGACACAGAAACAGAGGATCTCCTATGCTTCTACCAATAACAACAACAACAAAAACCAACACAGATGCCCAGACAGACTATCCCCATGGGGACATTTACATCAGTAACAACAGCCCCCTTTGCCCCGCTCTTCTCATCCCCTCAGGTGCTCTTACAGTTCCCTCTGGAGGAAGGGATTTTTTTGGGGGGAGGGTGTAAAACGCCCCCGACTGTGCCCCCATCCACCCACCCCTCCAGTCCACTGCGGAGACTCTTTATGCTCCCACAGCTCCCCGATGGGGCAGGTGACAGCCCTCCACTGTGAAGGGCTGAGGGAGCCATGACGGATTCCACAGATGGAGCGTGGAAATTGCCGGCAAAGACCTCAGCTCTCTGGTGCAACAAAGAGCCAGAGCCAGAGAGTCAGAGAGAAATATGGGTGGAAAAGAGAGAGATGGGGAGTGCATGAGAGAAGGGAGACAAAGAGAGGCTGTGAGGGAGAGTTAGTTGTTTGGAGGGTCGGGAAGGGGGGAGAAAAATACGAGGGGAGGGAGGAGTAGGTGGTGGTTGTTTAAGGAAGGTGGTGTGCCGGAGAAGTGTACAAGTTTGTAGGGTGAATTTTGAAATTGCTGTTGTTTGAGGGAAGTACGGGTTTGAAGTTGTCTTCCAAACAAGCCATGTAATTGTACTTAAAACATTCTAGACGTTTACCATCAACTGCATTTGCTTCCGTCCATACTGCTCCAATGATCCAGTTTCTTCTTGCAGAACAACATGGTTTCTTCTGATCTTCATATTTCATAGTATCTTAACATCAAGCAGTTTAATGATGTTAACAAAAAGTCAGTGAGTCCACTTGTGTTGTCCAAAAATGATCTGATTCAGGATTGTTCCGAGACAAGACTCCCACTTCAGAGGTGCCACTCTGTCGCTTCTTTTCAGAAATTCTTGGATCCCCGGTAGCAGTCATAACCTATAGGTAATTCCAAAGTGATTAAGGATTTTCCCGGCCGCCTCAGCATTCCCAGGGCCCAAATCCCTGTGAAATGCTGAGGAACGTGTATGCTGCGAAAGTCGGGGGAGCAAAAAGCATTCCATGCGGCCCTCCTCCAGGAACTAGAGGGGGAGGCTACAAAAGGCCCCATCTCTTGTTTTTCAGTCATCCTGTCCAAAACTCCAAAGCCTCACGCTCCACACCCCAAATTCCTTCCCTGCCATCTAAAATACACACTCCGTAACCCAACTAGTCATATAAAATGCTGGTGTGGTTGTTGTGTGGCTGAGGTGGTTAAGTGTGACGCTGCCTGGCAAAACAGGAAAGGTTTTGTCAAAAGTAAATGTTTTCTATTTCTTGATCGGTTTTACCACTGTAGGCTTTTGATGTGTATGTGTCCATTTGAGACGATGTTCACACAGAGTTTGATTCCCTATAAAAAAAGCTAGATTCAAAAGTCATTTAAAAAGCTGGCAATCTATTTGTACGAAATCACAACAAATTTGCCGGAGGCTTAAGGCGATGTCTCCATTTCTCTTGCCCTTTGAAAATATTTTACTCATCGCCTCCCTCATGCGTGAATGTTTCTTTACCAATTTGCTCTTAATGCATGTTAAGTTGACTCCCACTGCCATTGGTGTTGCGAGGAGAGAATCGCCAAAGGGGGAGAGAGGATCAGTTTCACATGAGGGGCCCTGAACTATTTGGGTTCTCTTGTATTTTATTGTTGCTTCTGAGGGGGAACTAATATAGTGTTGCGCACAAAACTTCCCCAATGCAGTGGGGGAATTAATTAAGTGCAACACAAAAAGTGGGCACTTTGGCCTTGGTGAACTTAGGAGGGAGCCAGTTGGCTGTTTGAAGTGTTGTGTATAAAACCAAGCTGCTGGCTTATAGAACATAGCGCACAATAGTATTAATTGTGATCTGAGGGAAACACATGGAAAGTAGAGACACAAAAGCTGTCAGGAGTGATAATATCATGGCAGCCCAGTCGAGCTGAACAACTCAAAAAGATGAAACACACTATTTATTTCACATTAGTGACATATTGATTCAATTTCTGTGGCTTTGGAGTTTTTGGAAAGTCATTTTTGTTTGTGTGTGTTTGTGTTTATCCAGTCAGACAGGGTCACATTGTTGACATGGACAGCTGTCTCCTGTCTCAAGGCTTACATCCACTTACTGTGTGCAGACAGTTACATGATTTTGTTGTCTGGTTGAATAAAATACAAGCCTAATTTATGATTTTATTTTTAAATTTAATAATTGCATTCCAAGTAACTGCATTTAAAATGAATGAATCATATTTAATTTCCCATTGAAATACTTGAGATGGGTTTTTTTTATATACACTTAACGTTAAGACTTGATATAGATGAATGAAAGAGAAGAAAAGAGAGAACGAGAGAGAAATGTTAAAACAATACAGCTGATTCATAGCTGTCCCTGCTTATTTTGCACTCAGATAAATAGGCATTCACCTGACAGAACAGATAGTTCCTTCTTCATCCAGCCAACCGCTCCTGGGGATCCGGGCTGCTGTCCACACACACACACTCACAAACACACACACACACACACACACACACACACACACACACACACACACACACACACACACACCCATGCATACACACGAAAAACATACAGACGCTCACGCTCAAAGAATGGCCCCTCAATCCAAATTAGCCTATTGTGTGGCTGTTAGTCCACCAGTCCCCCCGTGGTGCTCTGGGAATCATGTCCGGTGGGATTATTCCTTAGGCTTGGAATATTCCCTCTGAATGGAGCTCTGTTTGGCCACAAGACCATGAAGAAGGCTGATGCCTGATGGTGTGTGTGTGTCTAAAGAAAAAATATATAAAAGGTTTACAAGAGAAAGAAGAGGAATAAGTCCACATGCTGGCTGGGTTTAGTTACTGTTACCCCATTTAGAAGAATGTTATGTGTAGTCAGTGTTATATTGTAGCCACCTGATTATCAGAAATTAACACAATACAGATATTTTGTGGTCTGACCTTACCCTTTACTGTTGCTTTCCATCCACACAGTTCCTTAAAGCAAGATGAGACAGGCTTGCTTATGTGTGTGTGCGCACACACATAAGCAAGAGATTTTTAAGAATTCCATTTAGAAGTTTGTACTGACATCCTATCTCCCTGTTTCTCTCTTGTCTTTGTATGTGAACAGCGAGTCACTCGGACGAGGGTTCAGAAGTGGAGTCAGAACCAGATCTGCCTCTGAAAAGGAAGCAACGGCGCAGTCGGACAACCTTCACAGCCGAGCAGCTGGAGGAGCTGGAGAGGGCCTTTGAGAGGACCCACTACCCCGACATTTACACCAGGGAGGAGCTCGCCCAGAGGGCCAAACTCACTGAGGCCAGGGTGCAGGTACGATGTGGCACCACCCCATTCGCTTTGATAACCCTGTAATCCTTAAACATGACAAACACAAGGTTTTACAAGACAGCAGCTACACTGTTCACACACATTCACCTCCATCTGACGAAAACAGCCACAGACCTGTCTTTTCCATCCATCCATCCATCCATCTCTCCCTCTCTCTCTCTCTCTCTCTCTCTCTCTCTCTCTCTCTCTCACTCACTCACACACACACACACACACACACACAGACACACACACACACACACACACACACACACACCTCTGCCGCTGCTCCCAGGGGCCTAATCTGAATTTTCCTAGTCCTGATCCAGAATCCAGTAAATTCCCCTCCACAGGCTCCATATGGGAAGTGTAAGCAGGCCCAGCATGAGCCCCATCCATATGGACACGCCATGTCACTCACACACTCAACACAGTGCGTGCAGCCAACCATAGCTTGCACACACACACACACACACACACACACACACACACACACACACACACACACACACACACACACACACACTGCCTGACTCTTACATTTTTATTTTATTTCACTTTTATATTTCTGCAACTTGCACAAGGAGGACTGTAATAGAAAATGTGTGTGAGTATGAAAGTGGTGTATGTGTGTGTGAGTGTGTGTGAGACAGGCAACATTCCAGGTGGACAGAAGTGCAGTCTAGTGAAGAGCACACATAACACACACACACGCTGATGGAGTGCTCCACTTTACAGGTGTGGTTCAGCAACAGGCGGGCGAGGTGGAGGAAGCAAGCAGGAGCTAATCAGCTGATGGCATTTAATCACCTAATCCCAGGGGGGTTCCCACCATCGGCCATGTCCAGTATCCCCCCCTACCAGCTGTCTGACAGCGCATACAACCCCTCATCCATAGCACAAGGTAAGACACAGGGTTATGTAATCATCTGGCCAGTCAATATGCATTTCAATATTTCTTAAAGCATTTCAATTACTTAATTTTACATTCGTTTGAGTAAATATTGAATGAAGTTTCTACATTAAACTTGATATTGTTGCTATGGAGAACAATGCACACTGTCTATTATTGCAGTCATGTAGTGACAAATCAATATTTACTCCTGCTTTGCTCAGTGAAGTACTTTGCTTAGTTATTGTTACTGATCCAATTAATATTGAACACTGTTCTCTCTGTGGTGGAAATAGAAATTGAATTATAAAATATTAATTCCTTTTGTATTGGCAAAGAACTTCTGAAACTTTTAAAATTTCAAATGGATTCATTGATTTACTACAAACAATCCCGCAAGGTGGTTCTAATTTTCCCGGTTATGTCATTGATAGTGTCAGATCCCCCCAGCACTGTACATCGGCCCCAGCCTCTACCTCCCTCCGCAGCCCACCAGGGTCCCGGTGGTGCCGGGCAGGGAGAAGGCGGCTCGCCCTACTGCCTGGCCTCCGGACGCCACTCCTTCTCAGGCTACTCAGACAGCTTTGTCAGCCCTGGAGGACCGGCCAATCCTATGAACCCCGCCCTCGGAAATGGACTTTCTCCACAGGTGAGGCATATACAAATATATATATCTGTTAAAGTCAGACACCAAATACATACATTATTGTCTGAATTCATTCATCAGTAATTAATGGGCAATGCAGCAGCGGATACAAATGCAAAAATATAGATTTTATCAAGTCATATTCAAATTTAAAATATTTTTTCAGTCTGAGTGAGTTGATGGTTTCATTTAAATCTCAATTAATTCCAGAATGAAAATCTAATTTGACCTAATGTGTAAAAAAAAAAAAAAAAAGGAAAGTTAAAAACTATAAACTAGATTCGGGAGACTAAATTTGATTCATTTTTAAAAATCTTTCGTAGTGGATAAAGTTGGCAGAATATTACTTGTGTGCTTGACACTACTACTGCTACTGGTGTTTGCCTGAACAATGTGCTATTGGAGCAGATCTGAGTACGATTTCCCAGAGTTGAACCTAATTGAGATATGCTTGATATATATTATCAGACTGTAAAATAATACTTTAAAAAATCCAACACTGTACATGTTCTGAGCTATTTCAAACCAAATGTGAGATGATGCATACCGAATTTTACATCCACATTCACTGCATACCGACTCACCCACTCCACTCACCTTGGTAGAATTGGTAAAGTAATATGACTCAAGTACAACAGAGGACAAACTAGAAGTGAAAAGACAATTATGGCCAATTATCCAGGCATGAAGTCCCTGGGTCTTTGTACGTAGACGTAGGGTAAGACAGAGGAATAAGAATCTAACAAGCAGAAAATGAGATTTCAGTCTGGCACAACTCCTGAGAGAACAGGCCACAGCAGTATGAAGACACACTTACACCATGGCACACTCGCGTAGATACGAAATTACAACACGCACACATACTCATGGGTTCACATAATTACGAAGACACGTGCGCATAGTGTAGATAATTGACAGTTAAGGATTTTGCATCATTTTTTTACACAAATGTTACATGATATGGTTGAAAAGCGTGCACTACAACTACGACTTTAAATGGGTAGTTTCATGATCATTTGCATTTTTTTTTCATTTTTGTAATTCGGCAGCAACATAACAAACAAAATGTGATTCTTAAATAAATACCCATTATAATATTTCAAATGTCTGACAGCTGGGAATATCTGGGAATATCTGTAGGAAGTTAGTCATCATTAAATCCTTTATTAGCAGAATATTTGCATACAATTCACCCTCACAATCTTCTTCCTCTGATCTCTTGGACAGATTTGGGGCTGTCAATGTACCGCATGTTGACAAATACATACACATAAGCCAAGCCTGCAACCTTTATTTCACATACAGGCTTTATTCTGGATTCTACATGAATTCAACCATTCAGAGATGCACTGATGTACTGATGCATTCATGCAAGACACACACCACTGAATCCCTATACAAGCAAAACATAACTGTCCATACATGCACAGGCAGTTACACACACCATTGTGATAGTCAAATATGTGCAGAATCGCTGCCACACACTCATGCTGCGCTAATGCCTCAAGGGAGGCTTCTTGTGATTGCATTCTTAAAATGTTTGCCTCTGCATTCCTTCATGTGAAAGTAAAGGTTGTAATTTATTTGTATATATTTCATACAGCCGGGAAGGAATGTCCCGTCTCAGATGTTTCCTCTCTCCCGACATTCTTCCCTGCTAACTCTTGGGCACACCGATTCAGGCTGCTTGCAATAGCACCATTCCAATAAGAAACACCCTGCACGGGCCAGCCAGCAACCGTCTCACAAGACCCACAGTGAGACAGAGAGAGAATAACGAAGGTTGTCAGGCCGAGAGATAGATAAGGAGAGGAAACTATGCCAGCGGGAGCGTTAACAAAGAAGAATCTACCACTTTCAGTAACGTCTGTCACACCGTATTCTCGCTTTCTTTTTGTTTAAGTCAAACCTTCCAAATGCAGGTTAACTCTTTAGGAAAATGTTACTGAGGGAGGAAACAAAACTCCCCTCTCCAAATCAACATGGACTCCTCCATTCACCTCCCCTACTTGGGAAATGATTTAAGCAGGACCATGTGTGTGTGTTGATGTAGAATAATATGTCACTTAGAGGGCCAAGAGGACCCAAAGAGCGGTGTACCTGCTTCTTATTAAGACAGCTAGAAGAGCCTTGAGGCCTGTGCTTTGTTGAGAAAGAGGTGGGATATGATACATTTAAAGGTAGCAGGTTAAGTTAGAGTACCTTTGGTAAGCGATAAAGCCAGTCTCAATACCTTATTAACGGTTTGCACTTTGACAGACAGGTAGTTTCAGTGCGAGTTGGAGGAGGGGGGAGGGGGCGGTGGCATCAGGTCTGTTTTGAAGCACACTCCACAGACTTTACCCCACGGCTCTTTTCCGTCCTTTGCTGGCAAAGAAATATTCCCCTAAATTTGATTATCTGGTGGCTAATAAAGACCAGGTCAAGAGCTAACGGATTTCTCAAACTGTAAATCTATGCGGAGGTTGAACAGAACGGAGCACATGGAGGCCTTCCTTTGTGTTATCTTTCTTAGCATATCTTTGTTGAAGATAAATTGTTATCTTGTGCCAAAGATTTTTGGAGCAGCAGCAGGGGGAATTTTAGAATAAGTGGAGCCATGGATCTGAGACAAATTGCTTAATTCTTCCTTTCTGCTGCTATCTCTGTGGCTGTGTGGGACGGGCTCGCTGGAAGCCTTTTGATGTCTGCGACTCAGGGATTTCTTTTTTTTGTGTTTGAGTGTGTTCATATTTGTCTCTGCTTCTGTTGACACATGTTACACTTCTTTACATGTCAGATAAATGTGAGCCATATACGACATGTGACCCACATATGATCCTGAGCAGTGGTGTTCTGTAAGAGTGTGTGCGAGACAGCCTACGTCCTAAAGTTCAATTCTGTGTCCTTCCTCCCTTTCCTTCCCTTCTCTCAGGTGATGGGTCTGCTGAATCCGGGCGGCGTGCCTCATCAGCCCCAAAGCGACTATGCCATCTCCCCTCTGACAGGTGGCCTTGAGCCCCCTGCTGGCATGGCGGCCAGCTGCAGCCAACGTATGGACCACATCAAGGGCCTGGAGGGTCTGACCAGTGTTCCCTCCATGTCGGCTCTGCCCTCCCTGCCCAGCTCCCAGTCCTACTGCACGCCATCCTACGGCTCACCAGGCTACACCGTCGACCACGTCGCCTCCTACCAGTATGGCCAGTACGGACAAAGTAAGGTCAATAGACTTTATACTTTTTATTCTCCTTTTTTTTTAGGACACCCAGGCACCAGACCTGCACCAACAGATTCAAGGTGTGTGTGATGAGTTACATAGCAAGATTCATGCAAGACAAGACAAGTACAATTGCACGAACATAATGATAAGATTAGATAAAAAATGTACTTGAGCTTGGGAAGAATATTAATATAAAAGCTTTAGTTTTCATGCTTAATCTGACAACTCAGCTAGACAATAAGTGACAATCGCACCGTTGTCCGTTAATGACTTCATCACATTTTGAAGTTAATATAATATACTTCAAAGTTGGCAGGCTTATTGTATAAGTAGATATCCTGGCCTATTTTACTATTTTAGATAGCTATTTGAAATATGATCTAATAATCTAATAAAATCTAATTATTTAAGGATTTGAAATGAGGTTTTATTCAGAGTTTCAAGACGTTTTTTCTAATATTATTTGCCAAAGCTGGATCGCTGCAAATGTCTGATCTTCTTCATCTTCATATTCAGCAATTTGAATACTTGTTAGATTTCTGCATGCCTCCCATGCCGAAGCCTTAAGTTGAAACTGTGAGCACCAAATCAACCATACAGTGTGCGATCGTTTTAAACACACACACACTCAGCGAGCTTTAGCATGGACCCGAATACATGCTGCCAACAAGGGACGGGTCGTTTCAGCCAACAGCAGCAACCGTATGTTTCGGCATTTTTCGCGGGGCCCAATCAAGTGTTGGGGTTAATTGTGCAGATCTGATTCCATCTATGAAGTGATTGACCCAACACTGATATAGAATCCTGCGGTCCGGCGTAGAGTCAGCTCCCATCAGGATAAAGTGGAGCCCCAGGAGTGTGTGATAGGCCTACCCAAATGGCTGACCTGAGGGAATACCTTCCTGTTGAGCAGTGGGAAGGCCTTTTCACTCCACATTACCGTTACTATAAGGGTTTAAATCAACTTCAAACAAAGCTCCTTCTAACTTTGGACGGCAACGTCATTTTCCGCCACAGCGTGATTACAGCGGCCGCCGTTTCCAATTTGGTCCACAGGGGGTTGACCAATCAGGTTCATCCACTGACCTTGCGGCAACCTATACACAACCGGGGCCCTTCAAAGACCGTGGCAGCGGTCCAATGGGTCCGACTACACGTAGCTTTGTGGGGCGGCGAGTATCGAATGAATATCTAACTTAATATCCGAGAGCAGCAAATGTCTAATGAGATATCTCGGTGAAATATCTCAAAGTGGACAGAAGAAGGAATTAGAGCGACACACAGGAACCACCTCTAGCATGTGGCACACATACACACACACACACACACAAAAATGCAACCGGCGGTACGACACACGCCTTCGTACACCTCCACACTGTTATAAGCCTCAGCGGTCCATCTTGATGTGATTAATCAGTGCGACTGGATAGCCGGTGTGCGGTTGGGTTTGGAGCTGCAGAGGAAAGGTCTTTTCTGGGGGTGGACAGATCCTAATAGCCTCTGGCAGGGCAGCTATTGGAAACAGGTGCGAGGACTGAGGTCAGCTGGGGAAGCAGCGTCGAGCCGCGCCGCTCCAGGTTCCAGCGCAATGTTAAGAGACTGCAGATCGGTCAGCGTGCCTGTAAAACCCCGTCCACTCTCACTTGACTGTCCAGTGGAAACGACAGCGGGTAATCCGTTCAATATTTGTTTGTTGTTATTTTGCTGGTATTGCTGTTGCTAAGCAGCGGCTGCTGTGGAGTTTGGACTGGGCGCTCTGCAGAGGTCACTTGCCAGCTACAGTGGGCACGGTGCTCCGGGGTATTTTTCCTCTGCTTTTCTGTTGAAGGCTCCATTAGTGGAGTACGGTTGCTACTTTGCTAACGACCTCCTAGTTCTTCCAGAGACATAACACTCATCACCTCCTCTCAAGCCTCTAATGTCAAATGTAGGTGCGTTGCCTCGCGAGCGTGAGCGTGGGCGTGAGCGTGAGCATGAGCGTGAGCGTGACATCTCCCTCCGACGACCTTAAAACTCCAACACACTCGTAGCAAACACAATGCTAACAATACCCACATGTTAGCGGAATGGCACGCTAAAACATATGCCCAAGATTTACTGCGACAGTATATCTCTTTTATTATCTTTCCACCTTTTTATCTTTTTTTCACAGATCATACTTTAACAACTGTGTTTCATCCTTTTTTTTTACAGGTGCCCTTCCTTATTTGAGGCCTGAGATCTCCTGATCTGAAGCCGCCAACTTCACAGAGGGACGTGCATTTGTATGTACATCGATGGAAAGCTACACATTATCTGGGCCAAAATTTGCTACCATTTTACCGGGGACACATTCTCTTACCGGCGGGACATTTAGTAAAAGACTTTAGTGAAAACATGGATTTGAATTAAGAAAAAGAAGGGACCACAAGAAGGAATATCAGACCAAAAAAACGATTGATTTACTGTGAACATTGCTGAATCGGTATAGTAGATGAACAGCAGAGTTGCCAGCGGTATGTTGCGTCCCCTTAATGTGGTTGGCTCACCACATGTTGAGCTCCAGCCATCTACAGAATTCTCCACAGGATCTGAACAAACCCAGTGACCAAAACACCATCCGTGGACTCCAAATCGGCCTGTGGGGTCTTCGTTTCGGGCCTCGAAAACCCCGAATCTATCGTGGCGGACTACCAGCCGTGGAGCCGACGCTGGATGGAACATGTTTACATATCTCCGGGCCACACCAGTACATATGAAATTCCATATATTTCCAAATGATTCCCTAAATTATATCTTCTCATGGGGAAAAGAAAGAAGCTTTGATGACTTTATTGGACACTGCGTTTATTTGAGTTTTTTGCGTCTGTCCCACACACACACACACAGAGTGAAATTCCACAAAGCAAACAAACAAGCATGTCAGCAAATGAATATGTTGGGTTTATTATTCCAGAAACGCCACACTAATGTACACCACAGCTCCACCGCAAAAGTTCTTTTGAAACATTCCTCCACCTCCTCCTCCTCCTCCTCCTTCTCCCCCTCCTCCTCCTCTCCCTCCTTTCTGCCTTTCTGTCCTTGTCCCTCTGTCTCATTGATGTTACAGACAGTGAGGCAAGGATCCCAGCCTTTTGTAGTTTTAGAGAGGACTCGGAGAGGTCAGGGGTGACTTTAGGGAAAGTGACAGATGAGAGAGCAGTAGAGGAGGGTGGCAAAGAAGTGGCTTTGAGGGGGGATAGGCAAGATCGATCACAGGGTGAAAAACCTTTTTAAAGATCTTCTCCCAGCGAGAGAAAGCCACCGGGTCACAAGTCACGACCGAGAGACACTTGAGAAACCGAGAGACCAAGAGACTTTAGACTAAAGAGAGCCGTTCTCCCAGCTGACCAGACGTGCAATATCATGTATCTTAGAGTAAACCTCAGTGGTAAAACAATAAAAAACAAATGTGCCTCTTCAAATGTCTTAAAAAAAACCCACTTTGTATTCATGCTCTGGATCTGGTTTAAGAACAATGCTTGTGCGGTTGAAGGCTTACGGGTCCAAAACAAATATGAAACATTGTTAATATCTGCTTTGATAGCAGAGTGAAGGGAGCACATTTGTAAAGACTTCAATCACTGTGGTGTGTTGTGAGGAAATGAACGTATCAAGGGAATGCCAATATAAACAGCCAATAACCAGGAATGACAAAGCCAAAATGATGTGTTATTATGTTGTATTGTTTTGGACCTCCTTTATTGTTTCCTTTTTTTGCAAATGCAGGAAATATCAATAACATTTC
Source organism: Genypterus blacodes (assembly GCF_046128005.1). Lineage (NCBI taxonomy): Eukaryota > Metazoa > Chordata > Actinopteri > Ophidiiformes > Ophidiidae > Genypterus > Genypterus blacodes. The sequence continues at coordinate 3,367,822 of NW_027466817.1, forward strand.
TAATGCAGCCCAGACATATTTATTGTCACAAAAGTACTGTATTGCAACCAGAAAAACTTCAAGAATACTTTTATCTCATCACATCACCATCCAAGCATCGATACAAGCACTCTCTTATTTTGTATGTTTGTCTATGTTAGAGAGAATCTGTCCTTTTTAAATGGTTCCTTTTAATTTTTGATATATTTTTTTGTATAATTTGACAAAGCGATGACATATGTGTCATGTGTACAAGCGCATTATCATTTCTATTTATAATAAAATAAAAATCTGAAAATAGCTGCCGGCTTCATTTCTTGTCCCTCTTCTTCCGGACATACAGTAATTATTAAATGGAGTCTTTATATTTATTTTCAACTTCCCCAGAAATTAAGCAAGTGACTCTGATTCATGCTGTAGAAGAATAATAATGAATACGGAGACAAATATGTACTTTTGAAAGAACTCATTTGAACCCTCAAACCAAAATAGGACCGGCCAAATGGGGATCACCAGACATTCAATTTGACACTGAACACAACAGCCTTTCTCAGGGATAGCTGCAAACGCTCCCACATCTGCATTGGTGTGTATTAATATACCCCCTCTCCCTCCCCTGACACACACGCTCCCACCCGGCAGACCCGCTACTGTAACAAACTGACTTTTGTTTGAGAACCTCTCCAATGACGAGAACAAGCCTTAAAGCGTTTTTGGACAAACAGCCCCTCCAAACCCTCTGCAACCCATCCACCCCGCATACACACACAGGGCCCCCTCTGTGTGTGTGTGTCCGTGTGTGTGCGTGTGTATGTTTGTGCACCACATGGATTCATACATTATGTTCATGTTCACATATAGTGTTGTTTCTGTGTGTGTGTGTGTGCGTGCATGCCTGTATGTGTGTGTGTGTGTCCCTACAGCCTGAGGGTATTAAGCCTAATTATAACATTCTTCTGATTAATCGTGTCTGCTCTCAGGCCATGGATGGTGCTGCTGTGTGCAGCTCGTGCAGCCGGACCACACACTCTATAAATAAAGTCTAAGTCAATAACAACGTTAAGGATCACTCATAGTCTTGTCAGCTCTGTTTGCTAAGCTTGAATAATTCAGCCAATGTGAGGACACAGACACACACGCGCACACACACACACACACACACACACACACACTCCAATGGAACAAGCGGTGGCACTCTAATCACACATGGTGTATACACAGTTCGGCAGACACACACACTTGAGAGTACAGATGGGTGGCCACATTGCATACATGTGGCCACACTTGACCAGACACACACACACACATGTGCACACACACACTGTTTGCTTTCTTAATCAGTCCACACCATTAAAGATGAAGACAAATCACACCTGCAAAATTCCAAAGCTCAAACATTACTTTTATTAATGAACCCTCCCCATCCACTGAAAAGCCTATTATTTCTTTAATACACCCCAGAGTGTAATTAAATCAATCTATTTTCATGAGTTTTTTTTTACAAAGCTGGATAATGATACATTTTTGGATCCTTAGTTGGTATTGGAAATGCGGTCAGATCTTTTTTGCCTCAACCTTTTTTCAAATAAACTTCCATTCTGCTCAGATGGAATGAAACTAATACAAAAAGAAAAATCTGTCTGTCTCTCTGGTCCTGTTTATTAGTCCGAATTTTGCCATATTTTGTCTAGATGAATTAAAAATAATTAATAATTAATAAAAGTGATTATCTTCCTTTTGTTGTGTGTGTTTAATGATTTGGATTTCCAATGTGAAACCATTTCTTGCACTTTCTCTCACACAGACATACAAATGTGCCCGCATGCGCACACACACACAGACACAGATACACACACACACACACACACACACACACACACAAAGGGAGACTCACTCCGGCCTTGTATAACCATGTGATCCAGTAACTCACATCTCAGACAACCCCCTGGGTTAAAGAATTTGTTTTTTCCACAGCGTTGTGATCTAACATGACCTCAGGATCACGCCAACAGCTGCCTCTGTCATTCTCACTCTGTGTGTTTGTTTCTGCCATAAGTGCACACAGTATTGTAAAAAACTGGAGAAAGCTGCTTCTTCTACCAACCACAATAACTGTTGCATACAATGAATTTCACAGTACAAATGACAGCTGATATTTAATACATTACCAAAATTCACTCACAGTTTTGTTTATTTCCAGTTATTCGCCTTTGACTGATTTCCATTTCACCTTTATAATAATCCACGAAACTCCCAAATCAGTGGAAGTGTTTTGGGGTGTCCAACCATATCACCCCCTGTACACACACTTAACCCCTGACACTCCCCAGCGTTCACACACTCTGTCATCACAGGTCCTGGCTGCTGCTGACCTGAGCACCAACACATGCTGGGGACAACTTAACCCCTGGACCTCGGGACGGAAAAGCTCATCGACAGGGAGAAGAGGGGGGAATGTGACAGGAACAGGCAGAGAAGGATGAGGAATCTGTGTGTGTGTGTGTGTGTGTGTGTGTGTGTGTGTGTGTGTGTGTGTGTGTGTGTGTGTGTGTGTGTGTGTGTGTGTCTGTGTGTGTGTGTGTGTGTGTGTGTGTGTGTGTGTGTGTGTGTGAGAGAGAGAGAGAGAGAGAGAGAGAGAGAGAGAGAGAGAGAGAGAAACCAAGACAGCTGCCAGTTTAGCCAATCCACATCTGTAAATGTTTACATTCTTTCTCATTTGTTGTCAAATATTTCTTAATATTTCCTTCACACAAAGACCTCACACATGTCACTTTGGGCCATTGATATGATTTCACTTTAGCTCAGGTTTGACGTAAAATAGAGAATATGGAAAGTCCCATTCTGTTTGTTTGAGAATATTGTCGTTATGATGTCAAACGGCTTCATAATTCAGCTTTGATTCTCATTTGCTTTTCCTTTGTTCTTTTTCTTATTATGAACATGGGCTGGACATCATATCACCCACAACATCAACAACAACAACAACAAAAGGAAAAATGTCTGAAGAAAATGAAGAAGGAACTAAATTGCATGATTATTTAATTCTCTTTCTCTATCATTTCTGACCCTCACCCCCTAAATTCCCACATTTTCTCAACTCCATATGTTCCTGATACTGTGGAATGTTTAATATCCTTCCATTTGTAATATTCCTCATGCTGGTTCTGTTTTTGGTGCTGCAATGACACACTTTACCCACAGGGAGCAATCAAAGTTTCATCTTGATTTATTTAATCTTAACCAAAAGAGGACAGAGTGAGACAAAGGCCACCAAAATTGCCGGAAATGAGTAACAGAGCTGCTTTCATCCTAATAAGCTAAAATTGCAGAATCATTTTTGCTGTACTTGTCCTTGCTTGGCCTACGGTCAGGGGTTTGATTCTCACTCATAGGGAAAGAAACACTTGGAAATATCAAAGAGAGACAGTGTTTGCGTTGGCATAACAACAAAACTTAGCACGCAAGAGATTGTATTGTTATTATAGCCGTGGGTCCAAAAATTCCAACATGAATTTGTACAGCATCACATGATGAGGGAAGGGAGATGAAAGTAACATAAGGTGTCTGTTTATGTGTCCGTGGAAGCAATGTATGTGTGTGAGGCTGGTGTGTGCATGTGTTTGTCTGTAAATTGGCAGACAGTGACGCAGATCAGAGGGAGAGAGCTACAGGAATGAAGTCAGAGGAATTTCAAGGAAATGACAGCCAGCAAAACAAGAGCAATGTGACTGCATCAATGCAGACGCTGTCCCCCTCTGCAGATGCACACAGGCGCTGGTTTGAGGGGGTGACTTTGCCCAGAGAAAAATCACATGTCCTCTGTGTTCCAGCAGCGTGGGTGCTGGGTCTGTCTGTCTGAGGCTGTAGGGCCTCAAGTGTAAAAGGCTACTCTTGGTTTTGTGGAACAAGGTTCATGTCATAATAAAATAACATGCCGCAAACAATTGCGGTGTGACAAGCTGACGGTATTGAGCTCTGATTGGAAGCATAAACAGGAAAGCAGCGAAAACATGAAAAGTTCAAACAGACGTCTTGGCGGGGCTTGTGTCCATCTAATGTGTCCCGACAGTCATCTGGATCAACATAGAGACGTCTGTCAGCAAACCATGCTCGCACAGACCTCATGTGGATTCACTCTAACTGTAGAAGATGCACTTAGCCATGGCTTCTCTTTAAGGCCTCTTTATTAAGGTTGATGAAAACAGAGATGAGGGCCCCACTTGCAGTAAGATTGCAGGATTTTGGTTCTGATTATTAAACAGAAATGACCTTTTGTTGGACTGTCAGTGGACACTTCTCATAGTATGACCTCTCACCGCCATTTTGGATTGCTCCAACTGGCACTAGTGTGCAGCTGAGTGACGACACTAGCATCAGAAAGCAGCCATAACAAAGTAAGTAGCACAAATCTAAAGGTACTTACTGGCTGAAGTGATCTGCTTCTTCCATTGGGACGATACAAGCGAAGGCAGCAACAAAAGCATGTTCAAGTCGCATGTTCACAATGTATAAAAATACAATGACAAAATATATCTACTCAACCTAAATAGCTGGTTAGAACACTGAATGGCTGATTCCTATGTTTGCTGACTTGTCCATCAAAAGCCAGAAAACAAAACCCCAGCAAACAAAAACATCTACATTTCATTTGACCGACAAGCAACACAGGAAATCATAGCAAACCACACGTATGTTCTCCTGAAATTGAGAAAATTACAGCGTGCGCATCAGAACTTCTTGACACCCATGCAGAAACAGCGGTTTGGACATGGGGCACATGCCTTAGATTCAACTTGGACTCCAGTCACCAGTTTGAGTGTGTGAGACCTGAATCTGGACTTTGAAACCAATGACTCCTGACTTCATTTGGATTTGAGTCTGTTGACTTGGAAGCACTCGATACCCTCTGCAAACCAAAGATGATAGCTGATACAACTACAAAGTCTGCGGCTCTGTGTTCCCACCAAATCAGCTCTTCGTAGTCCTGATCCACGTTCAACCAGACAGCCAGGTCGTTCACGGCAACGGCTGCCGATCGACCCAATGACATTTGAAATGAAATTTGTTACGAAACCTACGACAATTGCAACGTTTGTATTTGTGTGTATCCAACAAGCACAAACTGAAAGTCCCATTGGATTGAGACACATTGGAATATGAGTATGTATATTTATATTTATGAATGTCCTCATCTAGTCATTAAATGTAACAGGGAAGTAACATAAACATTGAGAAACAAGGATTCATACTAAAGGAAAATCTTGCACTGGTATATAAAGCATGATAACTTGTTTATGACTGGACAGTTGCTTTGATGCAACACTAAAGGCGCAATAGTGATGTGCAAAACAATGACTTAGTTGTGCAAAGAACCCACAGAGATCAGCAAGGAGGCCAGGGAGCGGATTAGCTACTTGCTGCCAAATAATAATCTAATTTAGAAGGGATTACTAAATGAATTATGAAATAACTCCCAATTCATTTCCCTCCTACAATTATTGCTTTTGTTTGTTTGCAGGATATCTCAAAAAGTTATTCACGGATTTCAATGAAACTGATTGTACCCATTATATTTTATGGTACTAATCGCCCTGATTGTGGCGCTGTAATAACCATATTTTGGTCAATAACTTTTCAACCACAAGCCATACAATCAAATCAATTAAAATTCTTGGGTCCATTCACATCCATTCAGTCATTTGTCTCTATATTTTACATGAACAATGTCTGGACCGACCTGGACAAAAGTTCTATCTTTGTTTTTTTATGATTCCTAACAGTTTTGATGTAATGATGGCAAATCTGGCAGCCAAGAAGTTCTATATCTCACATATATGTTGTAATCTTGGTTACAATGGACATTAGCACTCACTACAAATGCAAAATAAAAGACACCAGTTGAACTGAAAGTCACAGCTGTTATGGTTGAGTGATGAACCTGTTAAATATCATCTTTGGGAGATGGAGTCATAACTGGAGGATCAACTTGGCCTGAGTCACATTCTACTACACACACTGCACGACTGCACTGTGCACACACAAACTGTCTCAGGAGCACTACTTCAATATCAAATACATTTCTGTTTAACGCATTAAATCACTTTATTGTATGAAGCAATTAATTCTTCAGCCAATGCTTCATATCGCCGATAACAGAAAACAACTGTGTGTTGTTCATAGCACACAGCAGCTGTAGTCGTACTGTGCTTCTCTCTTTGTACTGTGTTACAGGCCACACTGCAGAACACAGAGGATGTGAGTGCAATCTAACTGTCAATATTCATCCATAATTCATGCCAATTATTTCCATTTGTTCTCTGATAGGCTCTCTGGGGTTCCTACAAGACTGACGGGGGGGGGGGGGAGAGGTTCTATAAGTGCATATCTGAGGCTTTCTGAGTGCAGCGGCTCCTTATTGTGCAATGGAATCTCCGACAAGTTCCCCCAGCATGTACAGTGAGGTTTGGTTGAGAATATGGAGGACAAAGTGGCAACCGTTTATTTGCGGTTCCATCATGCTGCTGTGTGTGAAAGCTGAAAAGACAAGAGATAGAATGTGAATAATTAAGATGCAGAGGACATTAAGAGGGAGAGACAGAAATCACAACAAGCCAAGGAAAGTTTGGGGGTTGTTACGCACACTTCCTTCCAAAAAGGGGGGGTGGTCCATACTGTTTGTGGCATTTGAGGTTCACTTGGTAAACGGTGAAGCGAAGAGGAGGAGGAGGAAGAGGAAGATGGATTTGGAGAAAGATTCCAGAACAGGCGCTAGACAGGGATTTCTTCAGCAGATGGACAGAGGCAGATGTAAACGTGTCAGCCAATTTATTTGAATGATTTTTATAAGACCGTGTAGATCTTGTCTGAAATGTACGCGGAGAAATACAACATGTGCAGCATCTCCGTTAATGCTTGTCTGTGTGTGGAAGGCCTGTGTGTCCGTGTGGGAGACACTGGGGAGCTGAGGGTGAGAGGAGGAGGAGGGAGGTATGCAGAGGTTTTGGAGAGGTATGTGATGTAAAACGGTGGAAGTAGGATAGCAGCTGAGGCTGTCCAGCGCCCATGAATCAGTCTGAGGCACCGTGAAGCAGCGGCCATCATAGGAGCCAGATGGGCCCTTGGCTCAGCACTGGCAGGGATGAAGGAACACACACAGGCAAGATGCGAACAAACAGGCTCCTATGTGCGCTGCGGACATAGATTCATAAACGCAATAAAAAGACACACATATATATACGTATATACACCATGCATGCGCTATGGTGCACTGGGAACGTTTCTGGATGCGTTCAGACACATTCCAAAACAAATTACACATATATTGTTTTCCTTGCAAATCCAAACACAACACTCCACTTGACAAATTCAAAAAACCTGTCGTTTCTCTCCATGGAGCCCCACATGGAGACTGATAACATGGCTGCAACGCCTCAATAAAGAGAAAGGTGTAACAGTCTGTAAACTCTCTGAATGCACATCCAGACATTCTTACATAAATGCATGAAAAGGGGGAAGAAATTAGAGCCCATACTTCTGGTAAGGCCAAACAACCCCAAGACAAAAAATGTACCTTCTTCTAATAAAAAACTTTCTTTTTAATTGATCCCACACTTCTGCGGTGAAATTTTTCCTCTGCATTTGATCCTTTCCAAAATATGCTCTCTGCTGTGAGGCAGCATAGCAAACCACCGTGCCGCCATAAAGAGCAGGACCAGACCAAACCACCATCATCATTATAACAGGACTTTATTTAGCTGCCGTATTTCTCATAAGACACAGGAAGTTTTTAGAACCTATCTGGATATTGATATGGGTGTTTTTTTTTATTGTGATTTTTCTTTGTGTTTAATAAAATTGAAAGAAACATTGAAAATCGTACAGTGTTAAGAAATCATAAAATGTTTTGCTGCTAGATCCTGATCACACACATTTCCTACAATTATATGATTTTCCTCTTTTTTTTGTTCCCATAAATGAAAGTTCAAAAACAGATTTGAGTGTTTGCATTACATAAGTTATATAGCTAAGTTATATGCACTGTATATAAGTAGTTAAATAAAATCACATTACTTATGTCGTAACAGTTTGCAACAGTAAAATCGTTCAGAGGTTAAAACATAAACCCTTAAGAAAAAAAACACATAAAGTAGGAAAAAACACACAGGGACATACACACACACCCACACACCCAAGCACACACACACACACACACACACACACACACACACACACACACACACACAAAGGACCGTGAGTGTTTCAATTGGCCTTGAAAGTGTGTGTTTGGACGAATGAATGGTTTCCTAAAGCCCATCATCCTTGTCTGCTTGACTTAGTTTAGACAGACTGTGACTGATTTCAGCCCATAGTGAACCCATATGATCCTGCTTTACGGCCCACAAAAGAGATGGGCGAGGAATACGACCTGCACTTTATGGACTCGTTTCATTCTCGAGTTTTACATGCTGAGTCATTCTTGAAAACAAAAAAAATCACACCTCAGTTGGTATTTATAGAGAATTATTGCTTTTATTGACTCATTAAAACATTTGTAACTGTAAGAAATGAACTTTTCTGTTTATGTCTTTTATATTAATGTCATGTTGTGTGCAGTGTTTTGCTGGGAGGTCTTCCATTTTCCATACATACAAGTTCTCATTTTCACTGAAAATAAACACATAGAAACCACCGTTTGTAGGAAAATGAAAGGCACAACATTTCTCTATAAATGGATGTGGCTGGTCGTGATCAATTTCATAAACAGTTTCATCATTTTATCCCTTGACCAGGCTTTGTTACAAACTGAAGGGCCTGTCCAGAGCACTGGGCCATGGTTTGATATGCTGTGACTGACTACTAATTACATTCTCCCAGAGGATAATCTGCTTTGAAATATGCTCCTATTCACATCTATCAAATGTCTGCGGCAGGATTTGGTTTTTGTGGTGTCATATATCCAATAAAGCCCGTCTGCATGAAGACAAAACAAAGGAAAATAATAATAATTCTGAACAGATAGAGATTGAAACTTTTCAGATGGAAGACAATGAGTCACACCAAACAGATGCTTCTCTCATAATATATCCATAATACAGAATGGATCAAAATGAAAGCCTTAATGCCTTGCGGGGGAATTTTTGAGCCTGGGTTTGGGGTTGTTAATAGCAATAACATAAACAGAAATGTATTTTTACAATTCACAACATTTATACTGACCAGACTGACCACACTCTCTCTACAAAGCAGAGACAAATCTACTGCAATATCCTAACATAATGTTTAATTAGATTGCCATCATAGATTTCCATCCTCTCTCAGGCCTGATGATTCGGTGCTGCCTTCAAATACAGTTGGAAGTATTACAATCCTAAAATAGTCCATTTGTACAGCATGAAGAGAATGTTCAGTGAAAGGAAAGTTTTTAGGATCACATTTAGATTAGGTGATGTACAGCATGATTTTGTGAATGTATTTATTGTCTCTTGTAATTTGTACTACAAACTACAAAGTTTTACGAATTACATCAGTGAGTTTGCTTAATGAAATATGGGTATGATTAATATTTATTATCCCTTTTAATCATTTTTGACCTTAAGTCAAAATATCAAGTTTCGATTATTGAATTGAATTTAAAAAATGTTTATATCTAAATGTACATTTAAAAACTAATCTGCAACAAAAACTGTACACTGTGGTCAGGAACAAATAAACAAATACAAATAAATAATAAAACTATATTTATGGTGTTTAACTGAAACTGAATACATTGCACGCTTACCTTAATGCGCGATATATTCTGTTACTGTCAAACTTCTAACTGGAAGGAGACACTGAAGGCAGCAGGACAGCCAGAAGAAGCACATAAACTGCGAAACACTGACCTCTACTGGCTACTCGGTGTAAACAGCACTGCAGAATTCATGCAACGTCAATTAGTTCTTTACCATCTTATCTATCAAGACGAATCTGCTGATCAGTTCTTCATTTCATCAACGAGATCCTCATTCTGGATATGCAGCAAAATCCAATTACTATTTCCTATTTCTGGAGCGATGACCACCTATGACAAATAATCTTTTGATTTCAAACACATGAATTACTTATAAACCTCAACTTAATGATTGATGAGAGATGTTTTCTGGCCTGTCAGAGCAAGAAGTCTATGTGAGCAGTCCATGTGACGTGATGTTGTTGTTGACGTGGACACCACTCCAGTGCAGCAGGGGAGCACCTGTGGATTCTGCATGGAGGTGCTGAGTATCTGATCATGTGACGATATGTCCCGTTTTTCCCGGGACAGTCCCGTATTATAATTTTAAAATGTCCTCATTTATTCTTAAATAACCAATATTCGTCCCGCATTTGTATGATTGAGGCGATTACCTAGTAGTTTGTTTTCTCTTGAAAAGGCGCATGCGCAGAACCCACCAACGATTCGCAGGCCGAAATATCAACGAGCCAATCACCGCGCTGCCTCTTGATAGCATACTTGCGATAAGTGATTAGCATGTGCACACCTGTAGCTCTTTAGCTAGCCCGAATGATCGAGCTTGTGGCTTCAACTAAGAGCTCAAAAAGAATTAAAATTCTTATGAGAAGTTAGCGGGTTTGTTTTCAAACTCCTTCCATTTCTTCACGTTCATTTTGGAATGAAATGCTCTACTTTTTATGAGGGACTACTGAAGGAGTAATGCGTGACAAACAGACGTCACAGGAAAGCACAACTGGCCACCAGCCCAAGCAACCGTAAGTCCTACTGTTTATTTTAACTACATTTTTATTTTATTTTATTTTATTAATTTGTTATTATTTATTTATTTGTTATTTTATAATATTTCAATTTATTATTATTTTATTTTATTTTTAGTCCTGCTTAATAATGGCAGATATTGAAAACTGTAATTGCGATGTGCTGCATTGTAAAATAAGATAACATAAGATAAGATTAAAGTTTATTATCCCGAAGGAAATTACTGTGCAACAGTTGCAGTACAGTGCAGAATGAAACTAGAACGAGAAATCACCAAACTAGTGCAATATAGAAAAACGTGCAGGAGTGCATGCAGATCATAAGTACAACATAATGAGTGAACACAATAAGGGGTACGAAGTACATACAATCGGGGAAACACTACATGACAGTACAAATGACAGTACAAATTCAGAAGGAGGAAAAGGGTACAAGTGCAAATGTGAATCTGGCAATATGACTACAAAATGTAATGTTTCATAGAAACGTTTACACAAGATATAAGTTACACCTGCTTTCTTTATGTTGTTTTATATGTTGTTTATGTTGTCTATTCTATATGTTATACGTTCGCACCTAGAACACACAGCAAATTCCTCCTAAGTGTAAACTTAATTGGCAAATAAAGCAATTCTGATTCTGATTCTGATTTCTGTGTAATGGAACTGGTCAAGTAGTCAATTAAAAATACATGCAGTTCAGTTCGCTGGAATTGTATAGATCATATTGTGAAGTTAGCCTCATGACCTCCTCTCCATACCAAAGACTTAACAGTGAAACATAAGACTTTTTACTGCTTTGTAGTTCTATGTCCCCCCCCCCCCTTAACTCACCACACTTAGCCATTTACCCAACAAATCCACTAGGTGGCAGTGGCAGCCTGCTATTGATTGGAGTGTGCTGAACCCATTAACCCGCACATTCCACCCCAATGTGAGAAAACCCCTCATCCTCTCAGGCCTGTCACAGAGATATGAAGCTGTCTCATGCTGTTTTAACTCTGATCTGCTACACTGGCTGCCTGGACTGTGGGGTGATTATGTATGTTGTGTGTCTGTGTGTGTGTGTGTGTGTGTGTGTGTGTGCATGTGGCTAAGTGAATCTGTCTGTAAAATAGATTAAGTTGTCAAAAGAGTGAGTCCATCTTGTTATCCCTTTTTCTCTCCTCAAACATACCTTTACAGCAACCGTCCACCACACACACACACACACACACACACACACACACACACACACACACACCATCCTCCTTATGTGTTTATGTGTGCGTGTGTTGCTGGCGTCTCCTGGGCACTGCCTCCCCGCCCAGACTACTAATGCCCTACCTGCGTCTCATTAGAGTGTCCTGTTTGAGTCTGACCATCTGCAGCCGCCTGTTGGCACATCCTCTGCCAGCTGTTTGATGTCAATGAGGAGCTCAGTGTCTCAGCTCCGGACTTAAAAGACCTCTTTGCTTTGTAGTTTTTTTTTTGGAAGGGGTGAGGGGAGGAAGGGGGGCAGGGGGTGGCTGAGAAAAGCCCTGATGTTTTCATCTAGCATGGCAAACTAGGTGGGATTGAATGGTGCTTCACCAAGGTGTACAGTGTTTGAACTGCCGGAGACGGGGGCCGGACTGGGCTTGGCAGGCGCTTAAAAAGACCGAGAAGTGGAGGAGGCGATGCAAGCCTGGAAGATAAAGCGCACCTTCCTGCTCGTTATTGATTCACGTGACATTTTGCTGAATCTATTTTTATAAGTGTAGCGCAATAATTCACATTTGATGGAGGTAGAGGGAAGCACAGGCGGCCAACAAACACATAAAACAACAACAGAAAGGAGCTTTGTTGTGATTTATCAATGTGTTGACGTGTGTGTGTGTGTGTGTGTGTGTGTGTGTGTGTGTGTGTGTGTGTGTGTGGCTATGAAAATCCCTCAGTTACCTGGATGGACCTTGTTTGTGTAATGATGGTAAAACATTTATTCTACTTGGCAGCGGTTCTCCATCCGGCTCCTCAGGGACCTCAGCCCTGCACATGTGTTCCACCTCTCCCTGCTTCTTCCCACACCTGTTTGGCTAAACCGGCAGTGTTTAGCCAATCAAGATCTGAGACTGGTGATCAAGTGAACACACCAGGGCTGAAAAATCCTCATTTGGATTAGTTTCTACCTTTTTAAAATCCCCATTTCTTCATATTTCCATCCTGAGTGATGCTGGGTGTACCTTCACTACATTCCTGCCTGAAAGAACAACTCCCAGCATTCGTGTTTCTTCATCACTTGTGTTTGCGCAGCGTCTTCAGGATAGGAATTAGCCAAAGGGAGGATTTGTCCTGCTGTGATGTCATTGGCAGGGGCAGGCAGAGACACGAGAGGGAAACATGATGAGGATGTTGTCACTCAGGCTGGTAAACATGTGTTGGGATAGTGGATATGAGTAAACACACCCACGGGCACCGACTGACACACGGCTTCCCGTCTTATCCTCTCCACTCACGTCTCTTCCTCTACCTCCCTCGCCTTCAAGTTTCTCAGCCTCACTCCCTCTCCGTCCTCTTCACGTCGTCATCTCCCACACTTAGGAGGTGTAAACAAAGCTGCGGATCTAAATGAGGAAGAGAGGGGAAGCGAAGAGGGAGCGAGGAGTGTCGGGAGGCAGCGCTTTAAACGCGGTAATGGCCGACTCTCCATCATGCCGAGCCTCTCAGGGCCCACAGCAGCCAGAGCCACGCTGCAAGTGGCCCACAGAAACATCCAGATGAATTAATCATCGCATTTTCTCCTCCACTCCTCCACATCTTCATTCCCTCTTCCTCCTCCTCTCCAATCAACGCTCTGCCTCAAACTTGTTGTGTCTTTTATCTTGCCGCTTATCTTCCTCTCTCCAGGATGAATGCCTCCTCTCCCTTTGCTCCTGTGTGTGTGTGTGTGTGTGTGTGTGTGTGTGTGTGTGTGTGTGTGTGTGTGTGTGTGTGTGTGTGTGTGTGTGTGTGTGTGTGTGTGTGTGTGTGTGTGTGTGTGTGTGTGTGTGTGTGTGTGTGTGTGTGTGTGTGTGTTCTGCTATGTAATCTTAACCCAATTTAGCTGACAATAAGTTGGGAATAAGGGAGTAATGTTTGAAGGGAGAGGGAGGGAAGGAAGGACGGAAGGAAGCAACGTTGGCACGGTGCACACGGCTTGCCGCTCTCCTCCTCCTCCTCCTCCTCCTCCTCCTCCTCCTGCTTGTGTCCCTCTGTGCTGAGTTGAAGGTAAATATTTTTACAGCACCACTCATCACAAGGACTTCTGGGATGCCCTCCCACCTCGCCCCCCCTCTCACCACCAGATCAAATATTCATATGCACTCCCATCATCCCCTCCGTCCTCCTCCCTCCAGTTCCCAGCGTGTTTAGCCCCTCCCTCCTTGTCATCTTTACTTCTATCACTCCCACTCGTGCTTTTTCCCTCCCACACACACGTTACCGCGTATATCTCCATCCTTCAGCCAGCTTATATCGGCCATATTCTCCTTACTAATGTGAATGCAGGAGTGTCACGTGTGGGTCATGCTTCGTGCTCTGTTTGTTCATCAGATGGGAGAGGCGGCAGCGGCGCACAGCTTTGCTCTCATGAGACCCCCTGGCTAAGATAAAGGAGCGGTGCAACACTTTTATGCGGTCCTTTTGATACAGCGTTCTGTTCTGCACACAGTCGCTGATGGAGGACAAGTAGAAGCACATGAGTCTTCAGGGAGGACGAGAGTAGGGAGGAGTCGATCAAACGAGGGGATTCGACACCAGCGTCTTCAGGTCGTCCCCTGCTTGATCCAGGTCCAAAGTCCCTTCCTCCTTCACTGATCTATGTCCCTCTATGTCTATAATGCAGATTTAGTCTTGGCCGTCCTCTAGACAAAATTTCGTAATCTGTCATTAGTGTTTTGAGTTATCTGGCTAAACACACACACACATAGACACACATAGACACACACACAAACCCGAGAGATGTGAGAGGAGAAACAGAGATGTGCAGAGGACAGGAGAGCACGTGGCCCACCTGTCCTCTCTCTCTCTCTCTCTCTTTCTCCCTCTTCTTCTCTCTCTCTATGAATATTTGATACACGAGACTAAAACCGGCGTAGTCGAGGCTGGAAAGTGTGACAGCTGAAAATGCTTGGAAGATAGCCGCTTACGACAGCCGCCGACCAGGGAGACTGTCACCTGGAGGGGAGGAGAGTGTGTGTGAGAGAGAGAGAGATGAGAAGGAAGGAGAAAGAGAGAGAGTCTGTGCGTGTTAAGTCATGGCAGATAACACAGTGTGATTAAGTATAATGGTAGAATGAGCTAAAATGGCGGCTGAATCATCATGATCACTATAATCATAAGGAATTTACTGAACTTTAAGTTAACGGAGCGTCTCTGCTCCTGTACAACAAATGTCACCCCTGATTTCAATCCTAAAGGTGGAATAAATAGTGCTGTAACACCAAGGATGTCCTCCCACATGTTCTTACTTTAGAGGATTTTCCCTTGTGCTCGCACACACACACACACACACACACACTCCCATATTTACACACAGTGACACACCGGGGCAGGCAGGACCATTGAAATATTGATGGAGGCTCTCTCCTTGCTTTAATGAAAAATCGTTCTACAATAAATGTTTCATCCCACTGATGCATCACCTTTCCCATTTTTAAAAGATGAGGCAATTCGCAGTGGAAACACAAACACCGCCGAAACAGTTATCACATCGATTTGTCGACATACAACTAAGAAGGGGGCAGGCCGGCTGGAATGTTAAAAGAAAGACGACCTTCCTAATGTCCTGTGTTCATGCAGGGAGACGCTTCCTCACTCGCTTCCTCTGTGTGTCCCCTCCCATCTCCACTCATCCCAGCCTGATCGCTTCACCCCTTTCTGATGCGTTGCCAAAAGGGGAAGGACTGAATGAACTTAAATCACATTGCTTCCTGCTGCTTCAAAATGCAACAAACTATTGGAATCTACATTTTATATTTGCAGCTTTGCCTCAAAAGTCCCACGACACAACTACGACAGTGTGATCGTGAGCCGCGCTCTACCATCTCTGCTCATGACGTACAGTATGTGGCTTTGGCGGCGCACACACACCTGTGAGCGTTCTGTTGACGACAGGATGTTCTCTGTGTGTGACAGACCTGCTCACACTGATAGATGGAGCCGATCCAGTGAAAGCGACGTGAACGAAACCTTCAGCCAAACTTACCGTGCGACATTATCCCAACAGAGCGAAACACGCTGAGTCACTTTGTTGGCGCTCGTTGTGTGTACATCTGTGAATAGAGGTGCTTGTATTAAAAAAGTATACACAGAAAATATCAATATACACATGTTTACAGACTTAAATTAATCTTAGTGACCTGAATTGAAGGCTTTAAACAGTAATCGTGCAAGATTAGGAGCTCGAATAAATATTGGTATTAAGTCATCAGGTTTAGTTTTGTCTATTAAAGTGATATTCCCATAGGTTTCATCTCCATTTTCATTTAATACACAGGCAATTTTCAAAACATCAAATACATGCTGCTATTCCAGACACAGTATTTGTATCTAGTAAGGTTTTCTGTTCCTTGTTGAGGAAAATTGGCAAGAGAACTCCTAATATCACGGCCATCACAAACTGAGCATATCTGATAAAGATCAAGAACAAGGATAATTGTTCCTGGAAAAGGACGGGCAAAATTGCTTTGGGTTTCAATTAAGTGTAGTACTTTGAGGATCATTTTCCCCCGTGCACGTCGGCATCCTTTAGAATGCATAGGAGGCTGCGGCTGGCGTCCTTGCTGACTCTACAGTGTCGCTTTCAAAAATGTCCTTGTCAAATGATTCGGCAAACACTTTTCTCTTTCCAAATGAAAACAGCCCCTCCGAGACTCACTAAGACAGAGATAGACGGACTCATTCATATCAAGGACCCCCCGCATAGACCCCGGAGAGTCATTCACTTCAGGTGCTATATGTTAGGGAGAATTTATGCCTCCTATTAATTATGTTTTGTGATGCCCTTGTATATGAAAATAATCTCCAAACTGCCAGAGTGAAGTCCAGAGGATCCAGTCCGCTCACTCTCTTGGATTTATGTCCCCACCGTTGTGTGAATGTTATATTACCTCTTGGATGTCGGGTGCTGACTTCACATCTACGAGGTCAGGTTAACAAATATAATCAAAAGAGTGTGAGAAAGGTATGCGTTTGCTATCAGCGCGAGCCTCCGACCCACTAACCCACTTTGTACCACAGCAGCCCATGGGTCGGCCATGCGATGCAGCATCTGCTGTTTAGCTCACAACACCTGCCTGACTATATTTGCACACTGTTCATACTATATATATGTATCTTGCGTGCCACATGTCAAAACCGTTACCGTGAGTTTGCACACAAGCTGTTTCACCTCAAAGCACGCAGCCATGAATAATTGCATACACACGATAAAAAAGAATGCTTGACTAGTTTGACTCGGAGCTGCGAGCGCCCTCCCCCTCGGCGGATGCTGTAATACACTGAGTTATTGGCTTGATTGATCATTCCAGGCCCGATATGTCATCCGACGAATGAAAAATAACACGAATGTTTTGATTGTTCATGTGTGGTGTAGCCGGGTGTGGCTGCTTTGGATTAGATTACAGCACAGACGTGTTTGGGAAATATTTTCCCCCTCAGTGACTGTAATTAGAACAGGCGTTCTCCTCCCTCACTCGTACAGTAAACACACACACTGTAACTACAACCGCCCTGGGCTATTTCCCCCCTCACTCCTGTAAATCACTGCAACTTTTTTTTGATTGGCACCGCACGACAGCTCGAACCTGTTAAGCCGACTTACGCACACAACAGATCATATAAAATGCATCCCAGTTTATTAAGATTCAGAGGACCTGTCTTTACGCTGCTCTCTGTCTCTTCATTGTTATTGAGCAGAAACCCATTAAAGCCGGGCTCAGACTTGGCAGGATTGCAGGATGCTGCCAATACAAACTCCGCTGACATTGTCTTTACCCTTGATACCTCAGCCGTTCGCCAGCCTCGGCTCGAATGAAAGAAATATTGGAATTGTACTGATTTCCCTTGGCAAAGCTGTGACACTTTCCCAGCAGCCGTTAAACACAATACAAGAGGTGGAACAGCTAAATTGAAATGAAAAAAAAGTGTTTCACCAGGCATTTTTTCAGACAATAGCCTGAATCGAGGGGGTTTCTAAAGGCATGAATAAGGAAAGGACAATGTCAGTGAATTCCCACGGAATATCCCTCTGTGCCACCCGAGCGGACTGAGAGGGCCACAGCAGCAAACGGCTTAGCAGTGTCCCTTTTAGCGCCGCGGGTATATTGATGTTAATAATCTCTGTCACTGTTGGAAGGTCAACATGACCAGAGGAACACTGAGGACATTTGCTTTCAGGTTGGCTACAGATCAGATCTCTAGCTCTGCCGTGTGATTTATTACTACTGTACCTAATGTATTCATCTCTTAATGTGAGATAAAGTGTAATCTCATCGCTGTTACATTATTAAACCAGGCTTAAATCAGTCTCCTGCTCCTTGGCTCTTTGGAACAGCTCCACATTCCTGTAATGTTTATCCACTGTATGCTCAATATCAAACTCTTTTTATTGAGTGACTGTTGCAACTGATAGTGTTATCCACTTATAATTCAAACAAAATCAAACTTTTAATGCAGCAATTTATGTGATTACGGGACGACCTCACCAGTGGATATGAAGTCATTGTTAGTGCCAGTTCCCGTCCAAACTCTCACTGTTAAGTCATTATTAAAGGAGACATATGCATCATTATATTTTCCCTCATTTTACAATGTATTGTAGCAATTGTGTTTATGTCATCACACATGTAATATGTTGTTAGATACGCCTGTGTGTTGGCCAACATCCTCCTTTCACAATTTGTGGGTCTTGCCCTGATGCAATGGGCTAATCAGAGCGGATCAGTGTATCGATGTGCACAGTAGTGCTCGATCAAAGGAGAACAGAAATGGATCATGTGTTTTTTAAATACGCAAATGTATAACAACGGCCTGTTAAATGAAAGTTTAACCATGAAAATATGTCTTCAAAAAGCTCAGTAACAAAGGATTGCATCTATAACTCTGCTGTAACTGGATATTCAACCAGGGCTTCATAGATTTCTCTGATTCTCCCCCGTTTAGATAAAAGGCCCTCTGTCAGTACGTGTGAATCCAACATGACCTCCAGGGGGTGACATGGTGCAGGTGAGCAGAGGAGTGGAAGAAATGAAGAAGAATAAAGGAACCGTTGGCAAGTGTGGAAGGACGTCAGGAAGAATGGGAGAAGGTAGGTCGGACCTGATCTCATTTCTCACGGTTGCAGGGTGTTATGGGTGATATGAACAAGTACAAATAGGAAAAGCATAAATGACAGTTATAGTAATTGTGTCTGTGGGTTTTTATGTTATTGGTTGTAGTGTTTTTTTTATTATAGCTTCTGTCAGTCTTCTCCGGTTTCCCATTGATCTTAAAATCCCCAAATGCACCGTCGGACACTTCTATTTCTTTTAAATCGATGTCATTGAGGAAGACCATTACTTTCCGCTCTACTAAAGTATGCTAAGTAAAGAGCATTCAGCTGGTACATATGCAATCATACATGGCGACTTCTAGAACTTTCCATTTTCCACTTTAAGCCTTTCGTGGCTAATTAACTGCAAACAAACGGAGCCGGCCTATTTCTGAATCACACACAGATCCAATACTCCAGTGATACAATTTCACGCCTCGGCAGTTGAAATGGCGTGACCATATATTTAGTAAGAGGTTTATGCCTTTAGCGAACCATTAAACCTACTGTTCCTCTCACTTAAATCAGGACGGGGAACCAAACCTTTAAAACGTCCTTCTCAATAAGTTCCCGTCTTTTTATGAAGCACATTATGACCTAATGGGGTCGTGTCACCGTCCTCTCACGGGACATCACACTAATTACACCTGCTTGGACAGCTCTTCTCCCATCATTAACAACTTTAACATTAACTAGCAGTATCGGGCAGTTAAACTGAACATGTCTACGATAAGAATGTAAAAAAAATGCTGATCTTAATGCTTTGTGTAAGGGCACATAAAACATTACACACTACAGGTTCGCTCCATCCATTTTGAACCTGAGTTTGCGTTGGCTGACTTGATCCCAGCGGGCCTGCCGATCTGGGAGGAGTCTTATCTACTGTATTACTCCATTTACAGTCACACACATCTAGGCCTGGTACTCAGATTACGAATCCTTTAATTTGTGCAGACTTCTACTGCATTAAGGCGTAGAAATAGATGAATTGCCTGAATCGCAACATAATCAACATTTTATAATACATGTAAACATCCTGACTATGCATATTCCCTCCTTCCACCATTTGAGCATTTTGCGAGCCATTGTCAGTCTGGCTTTTTATGAACCCCCTGGTGTCGTCGTGTGTGTGAACCCCTGTGAAGGAACGTGTCGACAACAGCCACTCATGTAGTGTGAAGGGCCTCATTTGGCAAAGATTGTAACAATCCGCTAGTATGTCCAGAGGATAAGATGCATTTGTCCCCGAACTGTCAGACAGAGTGGGTGGCCCTGGTGAGATGTGTTTCTTTGGGGTTGTGATTTCAGCTTCTATAGGTGGAGCTCTTCTCTTCTTCTGTTCGATATTGATGCCCGCCGTTACTTGGTGGTGTCTCGATGTCCGATTCTCTCTTTTCCAAACAAGCCAGAAATATAATGATAATATAAAATGCTTCAGCGTCTGTGCACCTGAGCAAATATAAGATATTCATGAGTTGATTATAGGTTGAATCGCTACTCATTTGCAGGGACGAGAGATGGAGGATGAGAAAACAGACTGTATTTGTAAAAATGTTATGGAATAATAAATGTCTGTTTCAAGAAGAAGAAGGTCTTCCAATAGCAAGAGGGGTTAAATGTCATCACCGGGCAGAGCGTGCTTCTTTAAGACAGCTGTGGGAGGTAAAGGTAGCTCCAAATGTTCTGTGATTCAGCCTTTTGTCCTCATCTTCCTCCTTCCTGCGCTCCCCACTCGCCTCCTGTCTCAGGCCAGCATGCAGGTCGTTACCGCCGACTGACAAGGAGGAGGTTATTTGGTGCGATGTGTGCCTGGCTGCACTTAACACTCAATACAGAAAACAGCTGTACCCACTGCAGCTCAGCAAGGCGCTTGGCTCTTCAAGTTTTGTATTTTTAAGTTGGCTTGTGAAGCAAAATAACCCTTTGATGATCACTTCTCTGAAAAGTATGCAGCTGAGACGCCTTTCCTAGATAAACCTTGCCTTTTGGAACTTGCTTTGACTTTTTGAAATGCCGAAAAAGAAAACCCCTGATGAATGAAAATGCCAATCATGCAAATCTAGCCATATCCCATCTTTTCTTCATCCGTGCAGCAGGATGCTGGCAGGCAAATGAGAATGAATAATCACAGGTGGTTGGAACAGACCCTGGCGTCCCCAGAGAGCATCTGAAAGCACCGGTGTGTGTTCCCCTGCCTTGCAGCATCAGACAGCACCCATGCATCATAACAATACCAAATTGGCACATTCAGGCCATATTGACACAGCAGTATATTCTGGTTGGCGACGACGACGCTCACACACCGCTCGGGCCTGGCAGAGACGTGGCACAGACCCGATAGAGCCTGCTGGCTGGGGGCCTTGGGCATGGCTGTTGGCGTGCCTTGACATTTATGGCACCGGTGTAATGAGTGTGTGATTGATTGGAGCCACAATAGGGGCTCATGTACTCAGAGTGGTATACAGCGAAGAGCGGGCGGCTGGCACTCCTGGATTAGAGCACCCCTGGGCTCAAACCCAGATTAAAGGGTTACATTAAACAGCATGAATAAAAGATTGAAATTATTCTCTTTGGAGCGTCCCCACAGGAGAAGGGGTTGGAATGTGTTTACACATGTGCCCGCTGCGAAGAATGCTTTAGATGATGCTTTTTTCCCCCTCTCTACCATTTTGTTGTTCTTTGCGTGAAATACACACGCGCTGCAGCTTTTTTGCATCCAAGGGTGAGCCGGATGGAAATATGTAATTACCAGCAACAAATTGTACAAATGGGACACCCAGAACGTGATTAAGCTTGATGTTAAAGGTTACCTCAGTCATTTGGTTAATTACATTTACACGCCGGAGGCCAGGCTCTCCTTGAAAGAGGCGAGGGCATGGAGGGGAAATGGAGAGCCACCTGAACTTCCAGGAATTTTAACGTTACGATGCTTTAATGGGGACATGTGCGCGTGCGGTCCACATCATTTTTGCTTAAACGTAAAGAAGAAGGATAGCCGCGGGTGCTTTTATGATTTTTAATCTTTCTAATTGGCCCTATAGTTCACGAGCTAATGTAATGAAAGAGGATGGGTTGCCTTAATCAGCCGTAGGGATTTGTGGGTAAACCGATGGGCAGCGTGGGCGCCTGGCACGCCCCAACTCCCACTCCCCCCCCCCCCCCCCCCCCCCAACGCTATATCACCCTCAATTTGCTAATCACTTAACCAAATGAATAGCCGGCTCACATGTCGTCATGGTGATATTTCACACGTTTTTACCAGCATCATAAATAATACAGTCATTTCTCCCACTCCTCCTCACCGTGTTTGCTAACTGTTTATTCATAAACAGCCACAGTTTAAGGAGTGTTTTACGCTTCTTTTACAGCGCTTCATGTGAAATATCTACCGCTGGATTATAAAAGGAGCCCCTGTCCCATTAATAAAGTTAGATTTATGACCATATCAAGTGTCATAAAGGCATAAAATCCAGATCTACACCATCCAAAAGGGGATTCATCAAACAGTTTTATATTGATTGGTAATTCATCATTCAATCGAGGCCAGTGGGGTAAGGCAAGCGGAACAAGGGCTGGATCTGGCCTCAGATGATGACTCGCACATAATCAATGGCAGATAATGCAGAGGGCTCGCAAAATATTGACATCCCTGTCTTCTCCTCTCTTCGCTCACAAAGGGGTCAATTATACCGCTGTCTTGGCTCCAGACTGTGCTGCCTGCTTGGTTAAGGGGAGGCACGGGCGTTGCCGGAGCCCCGTGGGAGACGGAGGTGAAAGGGTGACAGACTCGGGGATTTAGGTCCAAATGGCATCGGATTACGCTGCTGGGGTCGCTAACCAAAGAAGTATAAGATGCAGAGAGGAAGATCTACTTATCTGTCAGCTCATCGGCCAGCAGATGTAGAATCACAGGTGCGGCTCGGTGCTGGATGGGCTGGAAGCATGCATACCTCCCCCAAGGCTGAACAAGCCTTGACCAAATGTGTCTTGTTCTCGTTCTTGAATAAACTGTGCTAATTGTTGTGAGCTGACAACAGTTTCATCTTGAGCATTCTTAAATTATTCTTTTAGGGTAAACAACTTGCACCTTACCTCTCTCTCTCTCTCTCCCTCCCCCTCTCTCCCTCTCTCCCTCTCCCTCTCCCTCTCCCTTCCCCTCCCCGCCAAACTCACTCACCTCTGTAGCTCCACCGACCCGGTCAGTACATCTCCCTATCGGGTATTCCTTTTACTGTGTGAACTTTGACCTCCATGTGCTGCCAGGTGACATGAGCGTTCACAGGCACCGGTTTGACCTGGACACCTCGAGAGATTACAGAGAAATGATTCTGTGGCATCTGCTCTTACAGGATGCTGCTCATGTTTTTTGGGGAAATGTACTTGTTTCTTAAGTACTTTCACATTTTTTCTCATTTACATATGGATAGACAAAACTACACTTTCCCAGTAGCTGTCTTAAGATGTTTTCGTAGTAATTATTACTAAATTGAGGATTGTCAGTTTAAGTAAAATCAAAATCAAATCAAATACGAGCAGCTAATCTAAACTACCACTTTTTCATTTGATTAACTATTTTATTAACAGTGTCATGATTTGCTTTAAATTCGTGTCGTCAATCATTGTAGTGTCAATATCAGCAAACTTCTTATCATCTCACAGTTGAATGTAACTCATCGTGTTCCGTGGCAGTGCATTACAAGTCGCTTGATGTATTCCAAGCGATGTCACGTCACCTCTGTCATTAGCGGTGTGTCAGGCTTTAATGAACTCCCGTGATAAGAAGCGCAGAGTGGCGACGGAACAGCAGCGATCAATCTCGTCTCTGTAGTCAGCAGTGTAAATGTTTGGATGTACAGCCGCGCTACTTCCCATGTAAACGTGCGCGTCCACCAGACAGAGCCGGGGGGGGGGGGGGGGGGGGGGCGCCTATCTACACTCCCTCTGACCCGCCGAGGCTTTATCAGTGAGAGACTCCACACCTGGGCCCTGTGTGTGTGTGTGTGTGTGTGTGTGTGTGTGTGTGTGTGTGTGTGTGTGTGTGTGTGTGTGTGTGTGTGTGTGTGTGTCCGTTGGTGAATCCATGCACAAGTGTAAGTTTTGAGTGTGTGAGTGTATTTGCCAGACAAAGCTCAGAGATATAGAGTGTGTCAATGGGAATCTGTGTGTGTGTGTGTGTGTGTGTGTGTGTGTAGAGGAGTCTGTGTGTGTTTGCGTGTCACAGGTCAGATTGGGAGAGTCTGCGGGGTTGACGAGAGCATGACAGAACAGCCACAACATCCCCCCCCCTACGCACACACAC
Organism: Genypterus blacodes; assembly: GCF_046128005.1. Taxonomy (NCBI): domain Eukaryota; kingdom Metazoa; phylum Chordata; class Actinopteri; order Ophidiiformes; family Ophidiidae; genus Genypterus; species Genypterus blacodes. Next base: position 3,392,157 of record NW_027466817.1, read on the forward strand.
ACACACTCCTCATCCTCCCATAAGGAATGCCATTTTTCAGCCACGGTCTGACTTCCCTGTTTGAATTAGAGGTGCAAACATCAGCCTGCCCTGATAAATGATGTTTATCCAGGGCCAAGGGATCAAGGCAACTGTAATGTAGTGTAAATGGATGAAGAAACAAGAAGAGAGCCAAAGACATGGAAAAAGGACAACTCTGAAGTCACTGTGTGTGTGTTTGTGTGTGTGTGTGTGTGTATATGTGTGTGATGTTGGGGGTTGATGAGGGAGAGAGGAGGCAGAGGAGCGATGAATGAGGAGCACAGTAGAAATAAAGAGATGGATGAATTTGTAGTCAGGTTGAAGAAGAGCAAGGCAGGGGGGCGTCAAGAATGTCTGGAGGCCACTCTTATCTCTCTGAATGAAAGGAATGCGCACACACACACACACACACACACACACACACACACACACACACACACACACACACACACACACACACAGAGGGCAGCTAAATTACGATGTGCATTGAAGGAGAAGGAAGAAGAAATCAATGGGCAGTTTAACACTCATCTTCCAGGGGATGTAAGAATACCTTTAGGGTAGGGCATTGGTGTGTACTTCACGAGTGTATATGTGATTCTGCATGTGTGTTGGGGGCGTTGGGGGGGTTCCAAAGATTAACCACATGTACTTTTAGCTGCAGGGGACCAGGGTGGGAACATGTGGATCACATACACCCCCACAATCCCCGGCCCAGCTCCCCATACCACTCTTGCACCCCGGCAGGCTTGTCCACCCAAATCCATGGAACCTCTTTCAGCTTGGATGAAAAGGGGAGTGTGTGTGTGTGTCTGAGGGCGGGAGGTGTTTAATGACAGGGCAGCAGGGTGCCCTAAGCTGCTCGTGGGTGTATCCCCCCTCCTGCCCCCCCCGAATGAGGCAGCATCCTGATCCTGAATGACAAAAATGTTCAAAATTCGGCCACCTCAGCGCTTCCGTGCTCATGGGTTAATTGGCAAATTTACAACTGGTGAATCTGGCTTGCATATCAACCATCAGACACACTTCATTAAAATTTTATTTAACATTGCATGGCGCCCCTCCACGCACTCTAATGTATTTTCTGCAGCCCAAACAAAGCTGTAGTTTTATAGCCGTGCCACACATGCAGGCCAAACCAAAGAGTAAATCAGTGATTGACTGAAGGCCTGTAAATCACCGAGCACCAGTCGGGCACCTCTGCCAATACACACGGCAGAGCTGCATTGACTCTTGAAAGGAATTAGACTAGGAATAGGCTCCTGGGATGAAGTGAAACAAACAGGTGATAAGAAAAGTATTCTACAAAAAGAATTACAACTCCTCAGATTTTACTGGCAGAGATATATTTCATAATTCAGTTATTTCTATCTCATATTTTCCAATTTCGATGAAGAAACTTTTTTGAAGAATACATTTGTGTTCTTCTTCAACTTTTATAAAGTTTTTACAATTATTGTATTATTCATTTTAATTAAAAACTAGTTTAATTTAAATTTATTCTTGTTTTTAATCTGCACATTTTATTTCTTGCCTTTTAAGCCTTTTTACACATTGCAGATAACGAAATCTCGGCGAGATAATAGATTATAAGATGACCAGCATTTACATATTGAATGAAGACTTGTTCCACTTAACACTTGTTCCATTTATCTGGACTCAGCAGACTGGCAGTTATGCTCTTAAATTAAAGCCCATTCTTCCTCCTTTGTCTACTGATGTGCTTAATCCATTTGTTAAAGACATTATTAATAAAATAACCATTTGGTGTGGGCTGTTAGTGACCAGGGACACATTTACTGAAAGTCACAACTCCCTTTCAAATAATTGCAATGAATGAGAGTGAACAGAATCCATTTACGCCTGGATACTTGTGACAAATCCTATAACAATGGAAGTTGGATCACATTTTGATCAAAGCGCATCTTTTTCCACATTGACACATTTTTCATTGTACAGATTCAGATACTTATATGAAAACCACCTTGGATTTGGAAGTGCTGATACTGATTATCTACATTGATTCTACATTGAAACTTTTCATGTAAAGTTCGTGTTTCAGTGATATCATAAAGTGAACGACTCTGGGGAAAATGACATTTTGTCCTGAATTCGAATTGGATGAAGTCACTTTGGCGAGGTAACGAATGCAGCAGATAGTGTCTGGTTTCACAGATTTGGTTTTTTTCAAGGCTTAGCGCTCCCTTGATTCACTGACATCTGAGGAGAAACTTCAGTTGAACAAAACGTCTTTTATTGATTTGAGGAATCACATCCGTTTGAACATGATACACAGCGTCATTTGGAAGAAATTAGTTCATGAATAGGAAAACAGCCACTTACTTTTGCTCTTTCTCTGTTTCTCTCACTCACACAGTCTCACGCTCTGTCTCTCTCTCTCTCTCTCGCTCTCTCTCACACACACACACACACACACACACACACCTTGGCTGACCCTGGCTCACTGGCTCTTTGTCATCATCCATTAGTAATTAGGGGCTGTTTCCTGAGTGTGTATCCAGAGGCTTGCTGAATAAAGGCTTTAGAGGAAATAATAATAAATAATAATCAGACTGAACCAATTAAGACTGATTACCCTCTACGTGATCCTGGATGCTACACACTGCCTCATACACACATTCAGTTTCAAAAGGATATGTGGACATTTACATCCAGCCGCATACGTGCTTTACATAGACACACATACAACTTGGCTTCTTCCCAAAGCCAATTCCCAATTCCCTGCATCTATACATTATGTTGCTGTAACTGAGGATTCCCCCTGAATGTGTTTGTTCTCCTCTGGTCTCAGTCTGACTCCTCAGGAAGGCTCCGAGCCCCTTTAAGCCTCAATCTTAGCAGGAGACAAAGGCTATAAAGCTCGGGGAGGATTAGTAATACGGGTGGAGAGAGCTACATCCTAAAACATGATTAAGTATTTGATAAGTGACTGGAGGACTCGTGAGACTTAAAGTAACGCAGTGAAGATGCCGAGTCCTTTTTGATGCTAAATAAGGCTGGGAGATGAGGCTTAGGGGGAGGTGGGGTGATGGTGTGAGGAAGACGCAGAGACGTCAATAAGAGAGGCTTGGCTTCTGACAAGGAAGATTTAGCTGCTTTTGTTCTTCTGATATCCTAAGGGCAGGCCACAAGAATCTTTGATTACACAGATGCATACACACACACACACACACTTTCTACTTGTCCAATCTGTGCAGTCTTGATCAGAAAAACAGAAAGTTCTCAGGGGGTTATATTGACGTGTCGAAACTGACACCTCCAGGAACTGGAAATAATTTACTGATCAATGTTTGATTGATTAGTTCTGAGCCTGACATCGACAAGGGCTGTTTTTTTGTTGTTGTTGAGAGTTTGAGGCGTTTGGCACATCACCTACATCCCAGTTAGTGATCATTACAAATTTTAGAGGTACCCAAGACCATGTGAGCGACAAACTACAGTAGGTGAACATTTTATCCCTGGTTCTGATTTTGTAGTATTGTTTGTGTGTCTCTCAGTCCGACGACCAAAGAAATTGCCCCTGTCTTTTGTAAAATGATTTTGTATTACCTATTGTTACACCAAACCAACAGTCTCAAGACGCCTCTCTTCCTCAGTCTCTCTCTCTCTCTCTCTCTCTCTCTCTCTCTCTCTCTCTCTCTCTCTCTCTCTCTCTCTCTCTCTCTCTCTCTCTCTCTCTCTCTCTCTCTCTCTCTCTCTCTCTGTCAATGCATTCTAATGGTGTGTAATCATCTGTGAGTAGCCCGTGGGCCTGTCCCCAACGGCTGGCTTGTGACTGACACCCACAGCCACTCTCTAAAGAAGCACCATATGGCTACAGTTAACACAGGCATATAGGACTGTAACACTGCCACATGGGAGTAGAGTGACAGGACTTGTGGATACAGGATAATCTGTGTAATGTGTGTTTGAGAGAGTGAGGGAGGGAGATAAAGAGGGAGAGAGGGAGAGGGGAGAAGAGAGTAATGGATGAGCCAACTGTCTGCCTTAAGAGAGACAGTGGATAATTGGATAAGAGGATAATTCTTTGCTCTAATTTGTCAAGATGAAAATGCGAATGCCAAACTGAATGGGGCTCATAAATATTCTGTTGATTCAGAGCAGTTTGTACATTGTTAAATGACCTAGTTTTTCATGCGGCACCTTAAAGGCTGGAGAACCATTTTGTCAGAGTGAAGTGAAAGCAAAACAGCAAGACTAACCGCAAAAGCGAGGCTTCAAGACTATTGAATAAGAGGGGAAAACAACATGAAACAGTGGACTCAGCTGCAAGCCCTTCAATCTATTCATGCAAATGAGGAGATCCTGACAGAATTTGAATCTTCCACTCGAAGTGGAAATGTATTTGAAAAGATTTCGCCGCATTTGTCGGAACACAGACTTACTTGTGGTGCAATATGGCTGCCAGACATCCGTTTGCTCGAACTTCCATAATCTTAACACCACTCGAATGTGGAAATGTGAGCGAGGAACCTGCTGGAGGAACAATGTGGCGCTGATTCCGGATGGTTCCGTGTAATGTAGTTCCTGGTTTAATTCTGAACTTTTGATTGCAAACTACCTGAAGGTTATTGAAACAATTTTGAGACAACCTTTTAGAAAAATTAAAGCAATGGCTCTGCAATGGAACAAGCCTTAAGATCAACATTTTGTGTGTGACTACAAATTCTATCTCTTCATTTAGAACAGGTAAAGGTAAAGTCTAGTCTAAATGCTAAATTTGTAGTCTAGATTGTCTTGGCCTAAAGCTGAGTGTAATATAGCACGGAGTTGGTGTTGAACATTGTCTTCATGTCTATAAGCAACAAGACAAAGTCGTATTTCCTCAACTGCTCTGACTTTACCAACCTATGTGCTTGATCAAATACACAATTCAAATATGAGGCAGGGGAACAAACGTTTGGCTGTCATCCCCGTTACCAGGTCAGGCCTGATGCAGCCGGCCAATCATAACACAGTGTGCATTTCAGGCGAGATTGTACCTAATCCAACCTATTTTCAGTCAATGTGCACAGCAAGGGAGTCTGTCAGTGGATCAGTGTGTTTTTTTGCACATGACAGCATTGCAAAGGTCTCAAAATAGACCCTAAATGAAAATAAAAACGTAGAAACGGATAATGCCCCCATTAAAAATAAGAGGGACTACGGGAATTTGACATAATGCGCACACACACAGACACACACACTGAGGCTGGCCCATATGAGAGCCTGTATCACTTGCCATGCACACACTGGGTCTGGTCCATAGCCTTTTTGCTGAAGGCAGAAGTGAGCCAGATGTGCAGCGCTTCAGCCAGGAATCGGCCTGGACTCGATTGGTATCTGGAAGAGAGATGGATCCGTGTTCGAGCCTCGTGACTCAGAGACTATGATCCTGCTTGGGCACTTTTCGGTCATTTTTGGAGTTGCAGTACACTTGGCACGGCAGCAGCAGAAGCACAGTCGGCCTGTAATGTTCCTCCGGTGTCACACTGTTATTTCACTGAGGTATACTGTGTCGCATGCTGCTGTCCCAACGCTTGCACGGTTCACGAGCAGGCCAGCAACAACTAGGTCATCACAAGTCAATACTCCAGATGAATGGAAGGGAATTTTGCGTCTTGCTAACTAAACAATTATAATGAAAAATTTCGCTTTATAATTTAATACACTTAATGTTTCCTGCGTGTGCTCAATATAAAGGCTCGGAGCGATGCTATTAGGTTAACGATTGGCCGCCTTGTGATTGAGAGCTCCAACACGGAGGCACAGGCCAAGTTTATTTATGCTTCAGCCGCACCCTGGTGTTCGTCTTTAAACAACAAACGTAGCCGCCCGTTCGTACAGATTGGAGTTATTGTGTGTTATTGTTATCTTACTACCACTACTTTATTGTGCAGCCATGTACCAGAGCCAGTATAAAGTACAGTACGTGTGTGTGTGTGAGAGAGAGTTTTGTGCAAAGTCATTTACCATTGGCCTCCTGTGATGAATACGGCCTGTCTCTGCCCGTGTGCCATTGAGGGATGGCGGCTGTGTTTTGGTACTGAGGAATGTGGCGGTGGAACAAGTCAAGTAAATGACTTTAACCCTGGGAGAGACTCGGGTTATCGCTAACACGGGCACGACACTGTGGCCTCGCTGTCTGAATTCTATACCCATGATGCATTCATGACAAGGACATGACAGGCGGTGTGTACACACTGACCTTGTGTCATAGAAGGCGAGGAAGATGTGTGTGTGTGCGTGGCTTGGCTGTTTTGTTTACTAGTTTTGTTATTTATCCTTTTGTTTTTAGATTTTTATGCCGTGAATGCTCACCGCACGCACGAACACACGCACACGCACACTCACACACAGTATTTTACATTTTAAAGAATAACAACAAACAATGCTCCTGTATTCTTATGTCATAGTTGATGCATGCTTGGAATCGCAAAGTGGCAGAAGAAGAGCGGCAACATCGTAATAATTTAAATCAGTAAAAGAAAAAGTCTGAAAAAAAACTCACTCTCTTCTTTATCATAATCTGTCATTTTGCTTTGACAAATCACGTTTTAATCTTGTGTGTCATTAACGTCTTTTTAGAAGACCGAACCAAAAAAAAAAGCACCTTCCTTTCTCCGTGCATAAACCCACCTGTCTTCACTTCACATAAACCTCTGTCGGCAGCTGTCCTCCTCTTCCTCCCAGTCCTGTCTCTCCGTCCCCTTCCCCAGTCAGTTTGTCAAGTCCGTGGCTTTGTAAGTGCGCTAAGGCGGGGCAGTATTGTTGTTGATTTCATACATGTCATACGACACAATTACATTAATGGCCTCATGAATGGATTTCACGGAGAGTCTGCGTGATTTGTTTGGGAGACAGTTTGGAGGCACAAAGAGGCTGTCATGTGTGTTTGGCCATCAGCTACAAAGCTCTTATTAGCACATGAACCATTTGACAGGCGGCTGCACATGAATTCTTAATAATGAACATGTTGGGGAATTGTTCAGGATTAGTTAAAATTCTGTCTTTCTTTCTTTCTTTCTTTCTTTCTTTCTTTCTTTCTTTCTCCCTTTCTTTCTTTCTTTCTTTCTTTCTTTCTTTCTTTCTTTCTTTCTTTCTTTCTTTCTTTCTTTCTCCCTTTCTTTCTTTCTTTCTTTCTCCCTTTCTTTCTTTCTCTCTCTCTCTTTCTCTCTCTCTTTCTTTCTTTCTTTCTTTCTTTCTTTCTTTCTTTCTTTCTTTCTTTCTTTCTCTTTCTCTGTCTTTCTTTCTTTCTTTCTTTCTTTCTTTCTCTCTCTCTGTCTTTCTTTCTTTCTTTCTTTCTCTCTTTCTTTCTTTCTTTCTTTCTCCCTTTCTTTCTCCCTTTCTTTCTTTCTTTCTTTCTTTCTTTCTTTCTTTCTTTCTTTCTTTCTTTCTTTCTCCATTTCTTTCTCTCTCTCTCTTTCTTTCTTTCTTTCTTTCTCTCTCTCTGTCTCTCTTTCTTTCTTTCTTTCTTTCTTTCTTTCTTTCTTTCTTTCTTTCTTTCGTTCTTTCTTTCTCCCTTTCTTTCTTTCTCTCTTTCTCTCCGTGTCTACGTATGCAGGTATGTTTTGGATAATGCTGCCCACAACAACAAATTTACTGAATGATCAGCATCAGCATCAGGAAACTGTGCACTTATTCAGCTGATTGGAGCACTTTGTAAAATGTCAGGCTGTCAGGCTGCTGTTCATTAGAGACTTGCTAGTTGGAGGGTGAAAACCTTAGATGTGCTTTTATGCTCTATAAGGGGGAGTTGTGTGCCACTAATCAAGCCTCCATGTACAGCAGTGAGCTATTACAGCCAATCTAGTCTGGCAGAACCACATCCTTCACTGTATTGTATCAGCGTGTGATTTGATGAAGGCATCAATCTATAGATGGTTTGGTTTTGTTTGTGCAGGTCTGAGCACAGCAGTGTGGCCCTTTGGACGGGGTCGCACTCCAGTCTCAAGTGAACTCTGGAGCTGTTTGCGTGCGGTGTGAACCCCAGTCTCCTATGGTGACTTAAACAGCCACTCTGGTACTGTGATTCATAAGGTCCAAGACCTGTCAATTACTCCCATCCAAAGTCTAAACACAACTTAGATTTGCTGTGTAACATTGTCTACTTTCTTATACATAGATGCGTGAAAACACATTTGGAGCTTATCCATAGCAATCAAACAGATGCTGAACACTGAAAACGTGTACAGAGTAGCATGCTGAAGGTTCAATGCCCACTCTCCTGTTCAGCCCCTGAAGGCAGCCCAGGGTATGACCCCGATGACTATGACGAGGAACATTTGCCAATTTTGTCTTTGTTACATGCACGTAGCTCCCGAGCATATACCTTAACTGCTTCCTTTGTTGACCCTCTCACCCTTTGTTGAGTGTTCTCACACGGGAACACAAACCAAGTGGAGGAGAGATGCAAAAGAAGCTCATCCAGGCCAGTGCCGTGTGTAAAAACAGCCTGTAATATCCGTAGTGTGCATCTGATGCATTCTAATGCCATTGTTGAAGACCTACAGGGAGAAAGTTGCTCAGATAGTGTTTTCTCTTCTCCTCCCTCTTTCTTTCTTGCCTCTCTGGAGGCGTCACTACAGCCCAGGCTGCTCTGAGGCTGGCCAGGTAACAGCCTGGCCTGCAGCAGCAACAGTCTCATAGCCAGAATGCTGAAGACAGTGGAGCTTGGAGTATTTGTGCTTCCATTTTCAACTAATGCCAGCCAAAGCTGACTCACTATGCTGCCGGGAGTTTTTGCAGTGGCCTGTTGGTTTTTGTTAGATTCTGAGGCTGACGCACAAGTGCAGAGGGACTTCTGATGTGAGCAAAGTTTCTTCAGTACTGTCAAAAGGAAGAGGAGAGCAGATACTGTAACCTAAAACAATGTCAATGTTTGGTTTATTATTTTGCATTCCCCTTCGCAACGGCACAAATCAAGTATTGCGTTATTGGAACATGCTATAGCAGGAACTGCAGCTGTCCAGCATGATTCCCCTCAGGGATTCTAAACTAATTTTAAGAAATTTGGCCAAAGCATCTGTGGGGATTTGCTCTTGTACATAGCAGTTCAAATCTGGAACACAAATGGCTTCATGATCTGTCCTATTCTGTCGTTGTATTGATCGTCTTGTCCGTCTGTAACTTTGTCTGTATTGCTGTCTGATCAGGTCTTTCTTGAGAATGAGACCCCTTTGTCTCAATTAGATTATATTATTAAAAATATTGTGTATTATGATGGTGCAGAATGGAATGCTTGTTTTCAGGAGCTCAACCACGGCAATGATGAGAACATGTAGGCAGTGATGGAGAGGCAATAGAGAGAGATTCCTCTGTCAAGATGATGCTCCTTGAAGGTGTTATGGTGTTAATGTGTCATGTAGACTGCAGCAGGAGACAGGACATCATCATTACCTAACTATCACTGAAATGTGCCTTAATGGGACTGAGCCTTCAGGTTATGGGTAAAAGATTCTCTCGCTCTCTCTCACTCTCTCGCTCTCGCTCTCTCTCGTGTTTATATATATCTTGATTATGCAATAATTTCTCACAATTCTCTTCTCACGATTCCAAATTATTGAGAAGTATGTGCATAAGACACAAACATCCAATTCTCATTTGCTCCTGTTGTAGCTACGACATTGGTGTGTGTGTATGTGTGTATGTAAGACAGACAGACAGACATGAGAGAGGGAGAGAGAGACACGGAGAGAGAGAGAGAGAGTTTCCGTGTGTGTGTGCAGCAGCTGACAGGGTTTAAAGTCCCTCCTGCTTGGAGACCCTCTGTAATTGCTGTATTGTCTCAAGAGCCAGATGCCCACAGAGCCTTTCACCTCACAGCATTAACTGGCCTGTCTCCAGCTGAGCCAGTGAACAGGAGAGCACTGCACTAAATTAGTCTGAGTGCATGTCTGTTAATCTGTACTTGCATGGTAATCAGGGGCGTAGAGGAGAGTAAACCTGTGGAGAATGTTTCTCACTGATCGTTGACCGAAAAACCGGACGCTTTATTCATTTCAATGAGAGAACGTCATTTCCTCTCCCTGCTGCTGCTGTTCATCCCGACATCCAACTTAAACCTACTACACCACTTACCACCACGCCAGACTCCATAAGTGCAAGTAGGTAGATGCCCTCTGATTCGGCTTCTCCCTGCCACTCAGTCACAAACATTTTGCTCGTCTTATACACAGCAAAGCAGTAGCAGCATGACTGAAGATGGAAAACCGCCTGAAACGGGGGTGCAAACCTAGATGAGGAGCTCCAAAGAGACTTTTAGTTATCCCCTCAAAATGAAAAAGCTTTCTCATTTATCAGAACGCAGAAGTACGTGAACCAAGAAAAACACACACACACACACACACACACACACACACACACACACACACACACACACACACACACAATCGGCTGACGTAGACTGAAACCTCAGTGCAATTCTTCCTTTCTTTAATTCTACTGTGCCACCTACTATGCATGTGTGCTGATGTGTTAGTTAGTAACACTAGTAACACTTTTCATCCCCCATGTAATGAGTAACATAATAAATTATGATTCACTTACATAAACGGTAAAAAAAAACTTAAAGTATTTGAACTGCTTTGGCTTGATGCGGCAAAGTAATGCTCTACTTTACTTTTACTTTCCATACTCGCTGTATTGTTTCTGGATGTCAGCTTTAAGAAAGCACCATAACAAGCAATTGAAGTCGTTCCTTCAAGGAAATAATCAATAAATTAAAGGGTATGTGCTCTATTTAAGGCCATCGGAATCTGTTTCCTCCTCGCTAGGACGACTTCACAGCATATGAAAACATTTTGTGAAGAAGTCTGTGGCTGTGGAAAGTCTGAGTCTCCACAGTTTGTGGACTGAACGATGCTCCGCAGCTTACAGTGTTCTGCCGCAGGCCTGATGAAGGTTTCTTTGATATACTACGTCATACTACGCAAGACAAGAAAACCGATTCTGATGAGCGCTGCAGTCCATTTTATTGATGACACTCCACTATTGGCTGGGGCGATGTAGTGTGGCTGTGTGAAGGGGGCAGATCTTAAAGGGGACATACGAGGCTTTATCTTTTGATAGTGTAATATGTAACTTTGTTTTGGATTCATCCTCTAACATGTGACATATTTAAATGGACATGCAACATGTCACAAAGTACAGAGCAGGCAAGCATTTGACCTGCATGTGTTGTTCTCAGTCTGGGGATGCTGCCAGTTTGGGACGGATGCTGCCAGCCAATGAGAGCAGAGCTTTTCAGGAGAGAGAGCCTTAAAGAGACGGTACATAGATTGACCTGTGTTTGCTCAAACCCCAAATAAAAATAAGAAATGTGTATAATTTATGCCCTTTTAAATTGCTTCATTTGAAGTGTATCCTCATTAGTGCAGAAGTATTTAAGCCATCAGGCTTAAGTGTAAACACATAAATGGCTGCTGGGTCTTGTCTACCACAAATTCGAGTGAAGTCCAAGAGTAGTAAATTTTTTTACCATGAACAAAAGAGCATGTTTGGTCACTTTAGAGCGGCTCACACTGAGAGTGAAACCTGAACAGATAGAGACGACGCAGCCGGGGAGGGATTGTGTGTGTGTGTGTGTGTGCGCGTGTGTGTGTGTGTGTGTGTGTGTGTGTGTGTGTGCAGGCGTCAAATGAAATTCTTGTCTCTCTGGTGACCCCACTCCCATCCGTCATGGTAGGTAAGCAGCCCTCTGACACCTACTGACACTCCACCAGGACCCTGATCGCCCCAATGTGCCAAGTTATGGGTGGGCTTCTGTGGCTGGGGAAATCAAGAGGACACACACACACACACACACACCCACACAGGGAAAGTAATACCGTAATACGTTTCATCCTTTTGCTTTCTCTTTTCCCTCCCTCACATGCACACACGCGCACACAAAGGTAATAAGCAATAAAACAAACCTCCCATTCTCTCTATCACACGCATAAAGAAAGATCAACACACTGTACAACCGCACACATTTCCTCCTGGTTGCGGGGTCAGTGTGAGATGTCTGGCAGTTTGTTGTCACATTCATGAAATCGGCGATGGGTCTTCCACCACCTGGCTCAGATTAGCACCCAGTGCCAGATGTATCTTTTCTGCAACACACACACGCACACACAGGAACGTGCGCGCAGACCTACACAGCCACAAGTAGTAATGAAGACTGACAGAAACAGCCACAGGAGAGCGCACGCTAAAGAAAGAGGGAGGCAGTGGAGAGGTTGAGCTCGGCAGTCGGGAGAGAGCAGTCGGAGTTGTGACATGCATGATTGAGTGAATGAAGCATCTGCTCTCCTCTCAGGCCTCCTGTAATAACAAAGCCTGATTTGAAAATCCACCGCCTCGGGCTCGGCTTCATGCCTCATATGTGGTTAGATGTGCGGGGAGCAGCCAACGCGTCGTCCGTTCCCCGTGCTTTTCATAACAGCCGTGCGGTTGAAAACTCTGGCGCTCAAGTGAAATTAACCAGTGCCAGCTCCTTTATAGGTTAACTCTTTAAAGCTTCTCATCGGTCAGTTATAAAAGCATTATGGCAGCTTTTTGGTTTGGCTGCAGTCAGGTTGCGCAACAATATGATGTATGATATGAGTCTTTATTATTGATCAGCTTATTTATTGTTTGGTCCGTCGTGTGCCGGCTTTCCCCCACTCACCTCTGAGTTCTTCACATATATTTGCTTTTCATTACCAGAGTTTCCAACTGGTCTTGGATCGCTCTACCGCACCATATTGCCAGTAAATGACTTGATGTCGTCCCCTGATTTAGTTTGTTTGTTCAGGTAAACACCACATGGCGTTCCCCTGCCTCCTAACCTGTGATGTCATGGTTCTTTGGCTCCAGACGAGCAGGTTTTGGGGGCTAAAAAAAACAATACAAGAGCCCTTTTTTTTGTACCCACCAGCTGAATATTGCAGCAGCAGTCCAACACAAGTGACATGATGCAAAGCAAGAGTGATTTCAACTGTGTCCCCTGAACATAAAGTATTCTCTATGTATTCTGGTCAGGTCCAACACTGTGTGACAAAATGAAAACTATAGTGGAGAAAGGCTTTATTTAACAATCATATGATGAAGTAGACTATACAATGTTTACTACAAAATTAAAACATATTTGTGGATAGTGTCAATGTTATTAATATGTTGGTCAGCTGGCATCACACAGTTTTTGTATAATAAAACAAAACACAACTAAAAGGCACTCAGAGAAGTATTTAACAGGACAAGTACTAGAACATGATCATAAGCCCTTTGTCCAATTTTGTAGAATCTGATTTCAACCTTGTGTCTTCACCAGTTAAGGGAAGAGACATATCACGGACCAGCAGTGTCCTATTGATCAGTTCTACAATGGCAACATAACAATCGAACACACTTAAAAAAAATCTAAATCATAAGTCTGTACTGCTCAGGTGTGAAATGATAGTCTTGTGTGTTTGTGGTTCAGTTCAGTGAGCTCCAAAAAAGCTTCTGGAGGTCAGTTTTAGCTTCAACATCCTTCCATCACACAAATGCATGTAGGTGTTTGACTTTAAATGGTGTAGCTGCTAACTAGAGACCATAAGTAACAGGTGAGAAGGAACGTCAAAGAGAGTGAAAAGTAACATGGAGGCCCATCAGGCTAATCCACAAGAGTCAGAAGCAGAAGGGATGGCAGAGCAGAGAAAGGGAGGAGAAGGTGATAAAGGATCGGAGATGTTGTTGACAGGAAGTTGCCTAATGGGCAGCCCTGTAAAAAATGTGTTGACCACAAAACAAGTTCAATCTATACATTTTGTTCATATTGAACATAAGCTTGAGGCGCCAATCAAAAAGATGAACCTATGATATATAGAATAAATACAAAGAATAAGTCATATTCTTAAAGGTTGGTGTTGAATCTGCAATGAATATCTTTGCATCCTCCATTTGTCCTCCAGCAGAGCAATTTCCTCCATATTTACATCAACGTGTCATTCTTCTGTACAAAAAGACGCATGACCAACAAAGGGAAAAGACGTCTCTTCAACATTTCAATGTAATCTATAGATCAGTGTCACATATGCAAATGAAGATTACAGAAACAAAGATTTAGAGCGAAGTGTGTGTGTGTGTGTGTGTGTGTGTGTGTGTGTGTGTGTGTGTGTGTGTTTGTGTGTTCCACCCCCATCCTACCATTTCTCACCCAGCCTACACTTGTGTATCGACACCAAAGTGAAGACACCTTCTTCAAATGACTGCCCCCCCCCCTGCCTGCCACACACATGAATAAACAGAAAGAGGCAGTTAGAGAAGGAAGTGCAATGGTGGTGAGAGGAGAAACGGCACATTCAGCTCACAGTGGAATTTCGTATGTGGGTCTCATACTTGAATCTAATTCAATTTGAGAAGTCACCCAGCATCCTATTTCAAGTCATTTTAAAAGTTAGTGTCAAACGTGTGCACTTATTAATTTCCTTAATTCCAAAGTCAAGACAAACGCTTATGATGTCATGCTTGAACGTTTCACAGTGAAAATAGAAACAGTGCTTGAAGTTAATTAACGGGGAAGAGAAAAGTCAGTTAAATCTTATAAATGATGAATTTGCCTCTTGTGTGCAGTCAGCAGTTATTCCATCATTATAATCCAAAGTCATTCTTTCTTGTAAATGAGTAAGCAACACGTTCTGCTTTCAACGTCCATGATCGCTCTCGTCAAGAAAAGAGGAGGAGGCGTTACCATGACAATAGCTATTTTAGATAGTTATTTCGTTTATCTCTTACTTAAATCTTTGGACCCTGAGCCGCTGCTTTCACACCACTTCCAACGCTCCAGTCGTTATCAAGCCGTTAGTCCTCACTGATCTTCACAAGCTTCTGACTAAACCCCCTCCACACACACACACACACACACACACACACACACACACACACACACACACACACACACACACACACACACACACACACACACACACCTCTTCTCCAATAAACACTCCTCTGACAGACACTCTACAGTGAGCCAGGATCACTGAACCAGGACAGGCATGAAGTTGGGGTTTGACTCAAATGAGGTTTAGAAGGTCGATACTAATGAAGGGGGAATGTTTGTACTGAAACTGCTGGCCATGTCAATGAATAGCACATACATGATTACTCTAATCAATCAGTTTGATCACTTCTACCAAGGTTATATGTATATTCATTGGCATTTTTCTGTTGGTCTGGGTTTTAGCAGGAGATCTCAAAAAGTAAGAGACGGATTTCTATGGAATTCTGTAACTAGAAGGGACTTCTATGAACCACATACATGTATTTTTTTTACTATATTTAACATTGGAAGTGAGATGGACAGTGTTTATGTTATTAACATGTAGGTCAGCTATAATCATCCTTTAGTCACACAAATGCGCAGAGGTGTTTGACTTTAAATGGTGGAGCTGCTAACTAGAGCCCATGAGTAGCATGTGAGAAGGAACGTCAAAAAGTGTGAAAAGTAACATGGAGGCCCATCAGGCTCTCACCTACACACACGTCCCTCCTGCCGTGGGCTTTCTCATCGTCATCGTTATCCACAAGCGTCAGAAGCAGAGGGGATGGCAGAGCAGAGAAAGGGAGGAGAAGGTGATAAAGGATCTGAGATGTTGTTGACAGGTAGTTGCCCAATGGGCAGCCCTCTGTCTGACAGCCCCGTAAGACAAAATGTGTTGACGTGTCTCGCTCTTTGAAACGGCAGCTGGTTTCCGCCATCATGGTCGTCGGTGCAGGAAGCAAACGAGCGTCTTGTCGCCACGGCGCTGCTCTGTTACAGGAAGTTCTTGATGTGTTGTGATGTACCAGTTTGTATTATTTTAGAATCAGCGACGCAACACTCAAAATGGAGGAGAAAACATGCCATGTCATTTCCCTTATTGTCAAAAGTGGACAAAGCAGCATGGGAAAAGGAAACAGTTTCGACCTCTGCTTACTCAAGCCAGCCCCGAACATCTGCAGGGAAACTTTTAATCATGATTAAGTCCTGTGTTAACATCATTCGGAAACTTAAATCCATGTATGTATTTATTTCTGGCTCGCTTAAGCCTCGAGTTTGTCTAAATGTCCCAGCCTTGTGTTTATTTGGTGGCTCTCTACACCACGCGACCTTGGGCATATGGTTTGTTGGTTTCTTGACTGGTGATGACGGTTAGAGGTGCATTGTGGGCCGCGGCGTTGAAACACTATCGGGGCTTCATATTAGCGGGCACTGAGTGAAACAGTCAGCAGCAGTGTTTCAGGGAAGCAGTGGAGCTTTAACACCTACTGTAATGCCCCGCTTCCTGCTGTGGATTACATCTAGGCTTACAGTATGTAGGACACACACACACACACACACACACGCACATGCACATACACTATTTCTACCCCTTTTCACTTTTCCCACCCACTCTATGTCACGAAAGGTTTTCACTGCATGGTGTATTATACCTACACAAGTACACACACACACACACACGCACATGCACATACATACACAACACTCCCTTTGCAGCTTCCTACATACCTATTTTAAGTGTTATGCCGATGAAAAAACAGCAAACACAAAATCCTTGAACACACCAGGCACACACCATCCAGTGCAGCCAAAGGTATGATGTCCTTTCACACACCCATAGGCACACACACCCTCACCCACTCACACACACACACACACACACACACACACACACACACACACACACACACACACACACACACACACACACACACACACACACACACACACACACATTTCACGCACCCTTTTGTTACATATTAGGGAATTTATAATGGAAAGCCCCCTGTGGGCGCTGGCCTCATTTTTGTAATTACCGCGTGGAAGGTGTAATGGAAGCCTCTCCCCTTGAACACTAACACACACACACACACACACACACACACACACACACACACACACACACACACACACACACACATACGCACATTGTCAAATACCTATTAGTGTACAGTCACATGTAAGTAAGCTCTGTATTTCCCCCTTTTCGTCATCACATGCTTCGTGTGAATTGGTCCCATTCTGACTGTAGCCACCCTGACTTTCTTTGTCCGAACACACACAGACACACACCCACATTTTCCATCTGTCAAATAGCCAGCCGTATCTGTTATCAGTGTGTCTTCGCCTGTCATACCTGCCTGTCGTCTGCAGCTTGTGTCCCAGAATGCTGACAGATAAAGCCCGCGTGTATGTGTGTGTCCGTCCGGCATCACAGTGTGTTTTTTTTTCGGATCTCACACTCATCCCCCTCTTAAGAGCTTTCCACATTCTGCCGGGGGGGAAAATCTCACACTCGTCACAACCGAGTCGGCCGCTCAGTCGGGCTCGTAGGCCAATCAGAGACACTCCACCAAGGACAAAGAGGGCTTATGGTCAAAGCACTCAGGTCCTTCTGGAAAACCTGGACAACACAGGTTCGCCAAATCCATATAAGTGCCATATTACACTAGAAACATTGTTACTTGTAGACGGATGCAAACACACATGCACACACACAATATTTATATAGATGTAATTCCGTAATGTTGACACACTTAGTAACCGTGGCATCAATTCATCATGGCATTTGATGACATAACTGAGCATGAAATAAGGCTCCACAAACAGCAACATGTTACAGGGGAATGATTAAGATGACATTTTGTGCATTTGATGGCGGTTCTGTGCCACGGAAATGACAGCGAGGAGTCGCTGTTACACAAGGAGACGACACGGAAGGTCAAAACGGTAATGATGTGGTATTAACATGCGTGTAAAAACTTTGCTTAGAATTCCATTTAGTCAGAAATCAGACTGAAATCAGCATTAATGGACATTGACACACCGCAGCGTCTCACACTCTGCACATGCATTTCATCTACTGCATTCTTTGCCCAGTTCTAAGCTAAATTGAATCAACCGACTCGAACCAACCAGGTCAGGGTCATCAAGTACGAACGCCTGTAATGTGACATCACCAAAGGCGTGCTAATTCCGTAAAGACTATAAAGACTATAAAACCTGATTTATGCTTTGATGTGACTGCAAGGTGGCGGGTGCCAAACATGACGTAATCACTTTGGACCCTCCAGGTTTTGTGACATGGCACACTTGGCACAACTATGGCATTATGCATATAGGGCCGACTACAAGAGACCTGAGACTATGATTTTGGAGAACACCATAGTAGAGAATGTGTTAAGCTGAAAGGCCTCTCATCCTGTAGAGGCGATTTGAGAGCTTGAACCATGTTCACTGCAGTTGAACCTCAACCTTTCTCAAGACTAAGATCCGAGTCAGAATCAACTTGTCTGCGTACAAAATATTGCACAATAAATCACGTTGCACAAAATTCCATGTGAACACTCAAGTGATCCTGGAATGGTCACTAATTAAGCAGTGTGTCCAACAATACATACCACATTCTACTTTCCATATAATTGCCTTTATACTTTCCGAGATATACTTTAGGTTGAACATGTTTAAGTCATTCTTAATTCCGTTGTTGGATGACAATCGGCCGCATGCAAATCTGGCGACTCACGTTCTCCATTTTGCTGCACACACACATACACACACACACACACACACACACACAGCCCGAGCCAGTGGGAGGGGATTGGAAGACGTAGTGGTGCTGCTTGGAGGTGGGTGGCACTCCTCGGTGACTCTGGGTAATAAAAGTCGAGCAGGGTTTGAAAAGGCCCTATTGTGGCTTGGTTCTGTTTTTCCACGAGGGTAGCATTCCTCCCAAATTGGACAAAAGAATTTTAATGGGGCGGCTAATGGACTGTGATTAGATAGGAGGGGGGAGAGAGAGAGAGAGAGAGGAGGAGAGAGAGAGAGAGAGAGAGAGGTGGGCCTTGTTGGGAGTGGGCAGCCTGCAGGTCTAAACGCCACGATGGGGGGACTTGAGTTTCATCCATCCAGAGAGAGGGGGCGATGGGCCAGGAGATTACCCCATTTACCTGTAACCTTTGGGGGGGAACCGGAGGGGAGGGCAGGGGTTTTATTGCGGAGGTTAGGTTGCGAGGCACAGGGGACTCCACTCCAAAGGTATATCCGTACACATATAGAGGTGGGATGGATGGAAGCCCACCTGCTCTTAAGCCGTAAGTGGATTCACAGAGGTTGAAGTGGCTTAATGCAATGCTTACTCAGTGTTGTGCAAAGCAATAAGCAAATGCAGCAATGCGCAGAAAGCTATACATGGACAGGGACGCCGAAAATAGAGGGACAAGGGCTCGAAGGTCGTTAAACCTCTCTTCCAAAATAAGTGTGTATTTTCGTACAAAGGCTGCATCCGTGTTTACCTCCAACCAGCACTTTCCCCATTCAAGCGCCAGGTATAATAACTGTAATACGTGCATTAGATTGTTTCTATGTACAGATGTCCATAATACATCCAAAGTCCGATGTTGCTTTTGAGTAGCTTTTATAAACTTACTTCTTACAGCTGAACTATAAAAAAAAGTTTCAAATACTATGGTGGTTTCACTCAGTGTGCACAGTGGGGTTGAAATGGATTTGTTTTCCTTTTTTGGCATATTTAAGGCGTGGTTTCAATCTAGACCTATGAATGAAAATAGGAGAGAATATAAGCTCCCTTTGTATTCTAACGCGATCACATTGCATATTGCTGTTTGAATCTTTGTTGATGTTTTGAGAGCTTGATTTTTGGTGAGAATAAATAACAGTTTGCCCCCAAAGAGCTGATTGTTTAAATGTCACTGCAGACATGCTTTCATATCCCTGTGATTGGATTTAAAAAATTCATTGTATGGTCTGACTGAAAAAGGTCAAAGGTCATAGCTGAGGTGACAGAGGAGGATGGTCAATGTATCATCCAGCAATATGAACTGATACAAACAGACTCAATGATTCACCAGCTGCTGTCTACTTCTCCTCCGTTGAACAATATAACATAAGGGGATAAGATTAAGGCTTTCAGGTTTTGCAGACTTTCACCTCAAAATTCCTAGATCATAGATTGATATTTTTATTCCCTTATATACAGTACATGTTAAAGTTGCTTGTCTTTACTTTAGGTCTGATTTGGTGACGACAGAAGAGAATGTGCCTCTAGTGACGAGTCAGGCCGAACTGAAATTAAAGAATTGCTTTGCATAAAAAAGTTTAATTATTGATTCTTTTCCCCCCTCATCTAATTCTTCACCCGTTTTAAAATAATTAGCAATTATTAAAGCGATCTCAAGCTAATTCTGATTGTTTTGGTAGAGAAAAATAGAACAAGACCTAATTAGCCCCTTAGTTGGTTTTCATACTGTATGAATCACAACATTACATTATGTTAAGTCATCAGTATCACTAAGTCCTTCATCCACTTTGTTGTACCCACTAAAATGAAGACTGCTATCTGTAATCTATTCAAATTTGTGGTTTCTATCATTTGGAATAGTAGCATGACATCCCAAAGTTGGATATCTTATTTTGGAATGAAGTCTCTCTTAAATGATTGGTTTCACAGAGTCCCTGCCCTCCCCCTGTACCGCACCAAATAGATTTTCCTTCCAAAACAATAACCATTGCTATCCTAAATGTATGACTCATGCTCCTATCTTCCAAAGTGCAATCTTCTTCGTCTTATCTGCCTTTCTGTCTCCAATCACAGCAGAATGAAATGACTTGAAATGCCGCCTGTCCTCACAAGTGCACACACACACACACACACACGGATAAACACACATACTGTACCTACCTCCATCCCTATGCAGATGAACATCCCCAGCAAACACACATACACACACACACATACACAAACATACACACACGCACAGTTATTCTATTCCAAATTGGATAGAGACACTGCCATGCCATATTTACATAAGTAATAACAGGCGGCTGCTCCCGGGGCCAGCAGCACCTATCTCACTGCACAGGACGGGTAATTGCTATTTTGGCACTGGGGTGCTACCTGTGTGTGTGTGTGTGTGTGTGTGTGTGTGTGTGTGTGTGTGTGTGTGCATGTGTGTATTTGTGTGTGTGTGTGTATCTGCTAAGAGGGATCATCTGAATAAGAATCAACCCAAGAGTAGTAGAGTTTATTAGGTATTTGTGTGTGCATGTGTGTAAGCGTGTGTGTGTTTGCTTTCCTGGCAGAATATGAATGCTCTGCACAGGATGAGTCTCTTTTCATTTGCAGCACATGTCTACATGGCTGTTTGTGTTAGTTAAGGTCCAGTGGGAGGCTGCGGGCTGCATCTGTAGTTTGATGTTTGGTGTTAGGCTGACGCAGTTTGTTATCAGCACATATTGTCCCATGCTGCATGTGTACCGCTGTGTGTTTTAGAGGCTTGGTGTGACTGCAGCTCTCTGCCTCCATCGCCTCTTTCCTCTTTCCTCTCTCGCTCCCTCTCTTTGGCTCCATCTGTGTCTGTGTGTGTGTGTGTCTGTGTGTGTGTGTGTGTGTGTGTGTGTGTGTGTGTGTGTGTGTGTGTGTGTGTGTGTGTGTGTGTGTGTGTGTGTGTGTGTGTGTGTGTGTGTGTGTGTGTGTGTGTGTGTGTGTGTGCGCGCTTTTGAATATGCTTATTCCAAGCAAATATGTGGGCAGCTGTCAGTCGCTCTGGATGACTCTGTTTCTCAGTGAATATGTTGATTTTGAATTAGTTTGTTTTTGTCTCTGCATGTGTTTTTGGGCATTGGACTGTGTGTGGTTGCATGGCTATGTTACGCTAGGTGTGTCCAATCCATGTATGTGGATCTGTCTTTGTGTGCAATGTTATACTTCTATCCTTGTGAAAACCAGTTTAGACATTTCAAATAAGGATTTGAATTTTCCGGCACAGGAATGGAATTTAACTTTAAGATAAGATAATTAGGTTTAAAGTCTTGAGTCAAAAATAAACATATGTCCTCAGGTATAGAAAACTAACTGGGACGTGTGTGTGTGTGTGTGTGTGTGTGTGTGTGTGCGTGTGCGTGCGTGTGTGTGTGTGCGCGTGCGTGCGTGCGCGTGCGCGCATGTATAAAACCCTACAGCTCTCGACAGCTCGACAGCTCTCTCCCCCTCAGTGCATCTCAATAAGCTCCTGCCGCTGTCGCTGTGCAGCGACAGGACGCCATAGCAACCAACCCACCTATAGGTGATTACCATGCTCAACCCTACCTCACCCACCTTCTCCATCAACACTCAAAGTACAAAGTACACAGCTTCCCAGGAGGTGGAGGAGGAGGAGGAGGAGGAGGATGGGGGGGAAGCAGCAGAGGGAAGGGAGAGACGGGGAGCGAAGGGGGCTGGAAAGAGAGAGAGAGGGAGAGAGAAAGAGGGAGAGGGGATGGGGGACCTGTCTGAACAAAATTTTGTTTGCCATCTTTGTACACATTAAAAAGAGCTCCTGAATCTTGCAGTTCCTTTCACATTATGTACAATTTTCAATGAGGAAAATGAGAAATGAATGACACACTATTGTTGAAGTAAAATATATGTTATGCAACCAGACTTCTGCTTCTACGTGCATGAATTGGTTGTGGGTAAATCAATAATTAAGCTAATCTTGCTGAAGAGCTGTAATGTTCTCACTGAGGGTGTGTTCTCCATTTCCAAAGTTACAGGTTTGCGTAACTCCATAACTCTAGTACTGCGAGAAAAAAAGCTGCATTCTAAAAATCTGAGGCTGCTTTTTTTCTGTCAAGGACGTTGATTCCTGCAAAGTAAATGATATTGTTCTGGCCATAGAATTATGTAATAGATACAACTTCATCATCTTGTGTGTAGCCAAGGGGAGATAGTATCCAGACTACATGTTCCTTTTTAAAAATGTAGGGTTCTGATCCAATAACACCCTCCCTAGCAATGCACCTGGAGTGAAAACAAACAATTTGAGTACCGTCTCTGTAGACATTTTGCAACGTCTGTGTGAGTGGTTGAACTGTTTTATATCATTGCAAAATAGCACCGAAGCAACAACACACAGTGCAAACGTACTCTATGCTTGATTTAGTTGCTTTAAATAACAGATATGACGTGACATTTATTGAATTTAAGTATATCTTCTGGTGCGTTGTGAGTGAGTCAGGCCTCCAAAACTCACTAAATGTGCCGGTTGTGTGTGTTTTGATCCGCCACCACACAAGAGGAAACAGTAATTTAGTTAAGAGCAGCTTTAACACGGCGAGCCGACTGACTTCCATTACACCCATACACTGAATGAGCAGTCACCAACTGCAGTTCAATCATCCGGCGGAAAGTTGCAGCCTCATATTTCACAAAAGAATTTCCAGTTTTGTCTTGGATGCACATTTCACTGCGACTTTATCAATTTCTTCATCGTTGGCATCAAAGAAGGAGCCGTATTCATTTTCACCTCAATAAATCATGACCTCATAACTTTACTGGCTTCTATTCTGTAGCTTTTCGCAACGCTGGGCTTGGTTTGGCACAAACTCTTAATAGATGTGATAGGTTAACAACGCAGGGAAGGAACCAGTAATACTTTCAGTGACAGGAAGCCACAGGAAAATGTGGTGATAATTCAGAAAAAATAGCGGCTGAGCATAAACAATAGTGCTGGCGTGAGATAAAAATCGAGTAATTAATCATGGTTTAATGTGTTTACAGTAATAACACAAAGAAACCACCGACTTTCTACAAATGTTTGTCTCACAGCAACGGCAGAATGAGCAAACGCGACTCCCACTACTATCTCCTTTGCCTCGATCCTCGCTAAGTTATGAAACGACATGAAATGGAATGACTCCGTTATCAAAAACACAACATCGGGTTGACTGGTTCAGCCAGGTGTCAGCGCGGGTGTGTGTGTGTGTGCGCGTGTGCGTGTGTGTGTGCGTGTGTGCGTGCGTGTGCGTGTTTATGTGACGTTCGCACCCAGCACGTACATCCGTGCTCAGCGTGTGAACCTGCAATTAAAACAATGTCTGTAAGTGGCTTTAATGCATCGGCGCTTACGTGTGGAGTGTTATGCACTCTGTTTAAAGCATCGCCTCTTATTTTATATATATATACATTATCTTCCATTTTCCACACACGCTTCTTAGTCTACATATCGCGTTTGGAGGAGCTGGAAGATGCCAGACGCCGCGCCATAAGATATCTTAGAGGCACCTTCAATTATTTTGCCCGCACTGTTTATTCCCTCTTGTGTCTGCCAAAAAATGTCTGTAATCTTTTACATAAAAATTGGAACAGCTGCCTGGAGTTGGGGCAGATTTGCAGCTCGTGTTGATGCTTTAAGCGTCGAGCGAAAAAGAGCTGCCACAGACGTCTAAATACATCCAACAGCAGCAGCAACTGAATCTGGCAGCCAGACAACAGTTTACCGGATCGTTACCCAAGCACCCTAACAACCCCCAAATGATACTTGATACCACAAAACAGTGGGATAAGCATGTTTCCGCGGGACACAAAAGAGTAATTTGATTCAACTTTGCGACCTTTTGCATCTCTTAAAACGAGACGTGCCAACTTGTAAATCACACGCAGCACTTTAGACACAAAACACAGAATTAATGCTCTCCATAAAATGTTCTTTCTCTTGTTCACATACACTTTCCATTTATGTCTGGCAGCACAGTAAAGCATGTAACCTCAATACGTCTCGATCGGGGGGGGGAGGTTATATCAGAGAGCTTCTCTTTATGAGCTCATGCCTCCTGCTGCCACGTCTCAATCAACTGGCATTTCCACAAACAACAAGTCAGGATTGGAAAATGAAGGATGGTAAACAACGGGTTAGACAACAACGGGCCGGCTGTGAGAGAGACCCTCTGGTGGTTCTGAAGCCGCCGCACAAAGGGACTCTCACCGCTCGCTTGCTTTTTCTACCGGCCGGTGCCCGCTGGGTTTGACTGTCGGACCTGACGTGCTCGTTTATCGACTGAACCCCGACGCCGTCAGGGGGGAGCAGGGAGGCGTGATAGGTCAGCATAGGGGCGATGATGGCTGCTACTGCTCCGTGGCTTCAGGTGTGTGGAGAGAGTCATTTTTACCTCCACCACCAAGGAGGTTAGATGGTCACCAGCGTCACGCCGTTTGTTTGTTTGTTTGTCTGAGAGTAGGATTTCTTAAAACATCTTTGTTGGTGGACGTGTGGGCGATGGTCCCAGGATGAGGCCTTTCATTTTTGGTGCCAGTCTGGATCCAGGAGCACATCCAGGAATTTTGAAATGATCTATAACATATTATAGACAAAATGTGTATACATATATATTTATATTTGTCTTTTTTGAGTAATACAACAACTTCCAACACAGTTTTGGAATATTTCTCCCAATGCCTGACAGTCAATAGGTGCAATTTTATAAACTACTCTCTTTCATGACTACGGATCAATTAAATAATAACACTTTTGAGTAATTTCTGTCTTTTAAGGCCAGTATGTTGTTGGAATAAGTCAAATATTATCCAAGCTTGTTCAGCCACTGCAGGCGCTCTCAGGTAGTACCTTTCTGTAAATGTAAATATTATTTAGAGAGCCATATTTTTCATTTCTGCAACTCCAAACACTACGCCGAATACAAAGAGAGGAAGATGGCATCTGGACACCCAACGTCTCCATTGAGTAGAACACATTGTTGTTGTGTTGACGGTGGAGCCTGGGCACTAAGTCGGCCCGGGATCAACGCAGATTCCAAATGTCTTAAATTTAAATGTAAATGCGGGTGAAAAGCAGAAGCTGAATGTTCCCACAGTAGTTTGGGAGATAACAGACACGGTTCAGGATCAGATAGTACATTGCATAAACATTTCCAAAAAGGCTGTACCGAGGAGATAAAACGTAAACAATGGACGCGCA
This sequence comes from Genypterus blacodes, assembly GCF_046128005.1. Taxonomy (NCBI): domain Eukaryota; kingdom Metazoa; phylum Chordata; class Actinopteri; order Ophidiiformes; family Ophidiidae; genus Genypterus; species Genypterus blacodes. The sequence continues at coordinate 3,417,918 of NW_027466817.1, forward strand.
TTACACATGCAGCGGCCGTGCGTCGGCACATTTGAGTCAGGGGCGCTGAGAGAGAGATAGAGAGAGAGAGAGAGAGAGAGAAGGAACAAAACGCAGCCTGCTGTGTATAGAAAACTGGGACATCAAAGGCATTTTTGCTTCAATTACAAGAGAAAATTGTGTAGCGTGATATTTGCTTTTATCATCCATCATTCAGTCTATATAATGATATTTAATTTAGGACACTTCCCCCCACAGTCGTGCCGCCGTGTGCCTCCCAAATTGTATCACCGCACCGCCATAGATTAGGTTAGATCTGATGAAATGTGTTGCAACGGGATAGAGAAAAGAATACAGTTATTAGAGAGTATTGAGGAGAATATTATAGCTTTGTTGACAGATTAAGAAGTTCAATTGGTTATGTGGACTTTAAGTAAGTTGGCAGAACAGTGAGGAGATCTCTCCACTTTATCCCATATGAGTTTAACATCGCCTCAAGAGAAACATGATTATAGGCAAAGATCAAAACAAATCCCACCATGTTGCCTCCCAGGTGCACTTTAACACACAAAACAAGTGGCTGAAGCGTGTGTGTGTGTGTTTGTGTGTGTGTGTGTGTGTGTGTGTTTGTGTGTCTGTGTTATGTGTGTGCGTTTGTGTGGGAGCAATATTTCCAGTCCAGTGGATCTTATCTCGGGATCTGACATTCTAGTTCTGAGCTGCTCTCCCGCTGCTCCTTTGATCTCCTCTTCCTTTTCTCCTCTCGTCTCCTCTAACTCCCACTCGCTATGACCTCTGGGGACTGTCCTCCTTACTGTGCGCCCGCCGATCGCCGCGTGAAGCTGAGGATCCGAAGGCGGTGGGGCTGGGCCCCCGTGGCCCGAGGGTCAAAAGCCAGCAGGAGGGACTTAAGGCTTTAGCTGAGTTTGAGGAGGCGGCGTGAAACAATAGCACAAACTGTATTCAGGGGAGGAGGAGGAGGAGAGGGGGAGGAGGAGATGAGGGTGTCTTTGCTTAGTTGACGATAACTGTGTGGTGCAGTACCTAAAGCCATGTGAATAACTCAAATGTATTGTGTTTCCTGCAGCTTCAGAAAGGCTTCACACCCCTGAGCCTGCAGACAGAAACAGTGTGAATCCTTGGCATGACATTGGAGGACACTGATCCTGTCGAGAGAAATCGAAGCCATTTGATGAACTATCATCAAATGGACATATCTGTCTATAACACAAGTCTGTGTGTGGTTTTGCTGGTGTGCAGGCTTCTGTGTGTGTGTGTCCGCTCAGGCAAAGGGTTCCGAGTCGGTGTGCGTGATTGGCACACAATGCAGATGTGTGGGCAGCAGATGCCATCTGGAGAAAGCGCGGAGTGGGCTGGTTGGAGGGAGGGGGAGCGGGCTGGGGGGCTGGGAGGGGTGGGTGTGTGTGTGTGTGTGTGTGTGTGTGTGTGTGTGTGTGTGTGTGTGTGTGTGTGTGTGTGTGTGTGTGTGTGTGTGTGTGTGCGCGCGCTCTGCCACTTTCCTCCACCGAAAGAAAGCCACGCGTTTGACAAGATGATAAAAGAAATGAACTGAGTGTAATCAATCAAAAACACTGTGACACAAATGAAGAAAGAGACGCAGCACCCCCCCCCCCCTCCTCTCCGCTCCGTCCTGACCACCGTCCTCGCGACGCCCACGTCTCGTCAGGCCTCCTTTTCGCCGCCGGCGCCCAAAACTTTGCAGCCATCGGTCAAAAGGATCAAAATGACCCCGGCGAGGTCCCCTTCTGGGTTTTTTAGGTTGTCAGGGGAAAACAGTGCGATGACTGATTCATCTGCTGATACGGTTTTGGACAATCGATGTTTTCGCCGGCTAAATTAGCTCATTTGGGTCCGAGCACCAGATGCTTCACCCGCTTCATTAAGCTGGTCGAGATGATTTTGCAGAAGGGACCATAACCCCTGCATAGACAGTATGGCGTCCCAGGAGACCATAGTAGACCCCCCCCCCCACCCCACACACACACACACACCTTTCTATCCACACCCAAATCAGCCACATTCCTCTGGATATCACATAATTTACTTAAGAAATCAAAGATCAGGGCCTCTGTCGTTGGCCTCTGGGACCAGCAGTGCATTACCAAACTGCTCTCACTCTCCAACAAAGCCACGCTATGTGGAAGCATGGCAGACAAAGACAGGTCTATTCACAATGAGATCACCCTTATGAGAAAACTCTTCCATGTTGCCTTGTATGGGCAGAAATAAATATATCATAGCCAAGTGTTGGAAGTCAAAAGATGGCTACAAAAGGCATGGGAACCGGAGTGCTCAGGGATTTGCCAAACACGAATGCTCCAGGCTCGACAACATTTCCACACAAAGACACGTTTATGTATGTGTGTGACGCTGTAATGAGATGAGAGAAAAGAGGCATTCAGGCACCTGCTGGGTCTGGGGAAAACATCGTATATATATATATATGTCTGCACTGTTTCACAATCCCAAACTAAACAGGCCTTTGAAATAGTAGTGGCGTACGAATTGGATATATGATTCATACTACAGGAATCACAATGTAGAAAGTTCTTGATTTGCCAGATGAAATTGTGTTCGGAGTTTCTAGCCTGCAGAGCAGAACAGAACAGATTCAGTAACTTGCTCAGACACACGGATGGCTGCTACCATAAATTTTTTGCAGCTGAATGGCATTTCTGTCATGTTTGCAAAATGCTATGAGACCTCAACTCCTCCAGCTGCAGATATTAAACCAGCATCGACTGAAAAGTTCTTGCCCTATAGCCTTCTATATATATATATATAAATGATCTCCTTCCAACTTGACTTACCCACTTATCTTGGTTGTCCACAGTTGATAAGTAGCTACATCACGAATACCAGCTTACAAGTAAATCACAGCTGCACCTTCACCTAGTTTCTCTAACACCTCCGCTACAAAGACTGAGCTTTAATGAACACAAGCAACAACGAAGCAGCTACATTAATTCAACTAAACTATTCATACACTGTGTATACGACAGCTTGTGATGGAGTCGTTTTTGGGTCAGGCTCAGAACTTTTCAATCAACCACCCTGGTTGCGGGACTTGGAACCTATGGCGCGCTCGCATTCATCTGCTTCGTTGGAGCGCTGACGCAGAACGCCCTAACCTGCCAGTCCAACCCCCCCCCCCAAAAAAAATCATTGAGGGTTGCCTGCCTTCTGCTGCACCGGGCTCATCTCATGGGAGCAATAGAAGACCTGTGTGGGAGGACATAAAAGAGAGAGAGAGAGAGAGAGGGGGAGAGAGAGAGACACACACAGAGAAAAAGAGAGAGAGAGAGAGAGCACCCCAGGCACAACCCCAGACCTGGACACAGCTGGCTTCTCTCAAACGGCAACAATGCATCCTTTGTTTTGCAGGAATATTTTGCAGAAGAAACATAACTTTTCCTCACCGATTCTTACACATCAATCACCTTTTTACATCCCTCGTGCTCTCGTGCTGGGGCGCCGAAGCTCTGTAAACCCTCGCTTATATTAAAATAATAGCCAGTGACAATAATCCAATCCTGGCTTACCACTGTTCTACAAACAGGCATTGTCAATTTCAGAAAGTGCAATACCATGTAATGTGAGGGGGGGGGTCATGCTCGTACTTGTTCCATAATCCAATTTTTGAAAGCAGAACAGGCGTCGGCGTGTCCGCTAGGTGGCGACCTTGGACCGACGCGGTTCACCTTGGACAGCGCAACATGCAAGGATCATCGCAGAGAGAGAGAGAGACAAAAGTGACGCTTGCACTTTTACGCGTACACATAAATGTGTTTTCTCTTGCTTTTTAAGCTTAGGGGAAGCACAGATTCGACTCGATTTAACTTAATCCTGTACCCTTTTCTCACTGTTGAGCTCCAACATCGCCCCCCTCCTCCTTTTCCTCCTCTTCCTCCCCCAAAACCCCCGTGGATGCGCCGTGGATTCATCGGCACAGTGACTCTTTGGTACCTGTGCAAAATGTCTCACAGCATCCTCGCCATGTCTCCGTGTTGTTTGTGCCCATTGGCAAACGGCAGTTGTTTGAGGGTACGTGGGGGCAGTTTGTGATTATTGCCCCCCCTTCCCCACCCCACCCCTGTCCACTATCCACGCGGGGGCCGAGTCAGAGCGCACATTGGGACTATAGGACCCGCCTCCCCGGGCTGTGTGTGTGTGTGTGTCTCTCTCTGTGTGTGTGCGTCTCTTTCTCTCTCCCTGTCCGCTTTCAAACCCATAGTCCGCTGGGAAAGAGAGAGAGCGAGCGCGCGCGAGAGAGAGAGGGAGCGAGTGAGTGAGTGAGAGCAGGACCTGGGAGAAGAGCAGCGAAAGAAAAAGAGGAGAGCAAAACGGAACAACCACACGGAATGGCACCCATGGCAGGGATTTTGTTGACGGCATTTTGTTCTCTTTTGCTTGGGATAGCTACATTTGTTTCAGCGGCACGGATATACCCCCCGAATGAAGGTAAGCGAACTGACCGGGGGACTTCTGACTTCTTCATCCCCCTCCTTTCGCTGCTCCGTGTGTGTTTTTGGCGTTGCGGAGCTCCACTTCGTCCCCCCCTCCTCCTGACAAGTCGTGTGTGTGTTTGCGTGTCTTCATCAGTTAGTGGGTCACCTTTACGCACAGACTTTGGTTGCGGGGGGCACAAAGGAACCAGGAAAGCGAAAAGTGGCCAAATGCGCATCGGGGGTGGTTCACCTTGGCTCGCGCCGGGCTGGGAGACCGGGCAGACTGGGAGACTTGTAGCCGCGATAGGCGACGTCCTCGTCGGACACAGCGAGTGCGTTGAGCACGGAAGAACACGGACGTCAGTGGAACACAAGCGCTTTAACGAAGCGTTTGGAGACGCGAACACTTCAATTCATTAATACGCATTTTAACGCAAGTTTATAATGATAAGTGTGTTTTGCAAGAAAGGGAATAACGCTGAAATTAATTTTAATACAAATGCGTAAGAGTTATTCTACATGGCGAATTAAGGCTTTATCGTTTTGTACCGTCAAGACTTTAAACATGTAAGTGTCAAATTGTTCAACGCAGAATAGTGTTTGGTACTATAATAACACATTCGGCTCTTTCGGGGGTGAAAGCGCTGGGTCCCGTGTCGCAAGCGTCCACTTCTCCCAAATCTGAGGCCTGAAATTACAGCCTGTAGCCCACCACATGTACTCATAAAAGTATTAGTTTATTTAGCTTAAATAAACTCGATTTGTATCTGTGGAATCTTCCAGACCGCACAAGGGTCTCTCCTGTGCTTGTTCCTCTCGGCAAAACAAAACAGCCAGTCCGGGAATCAGCTTTTTGCTTTAAAATTGAGAGAAATTACGCCTGATGAGATGTTTTTCTCTATTTAAACTCGTTAATTAATTTACACCGAGTAGGCTGAGTCAAATTGCAATCACCTCCATGCCAGAAAGAGCCTCTAAAATAAATACAGAGCTTTACAATTTAACACACTGACGCTTTTTCCTCAATCCATTGTTGCTTTTAACCTTTTACTTTACGCTGCGAAATACGGCGCATAACCCTCAGCCTGTGTGCCTGTAAGGAGGATTTAATACAGCTTTTGTTTCTCTAACGACCAAGTTTACGCAGACGGCTCACTAATTGATTTCCATTAAATAAATCAAACATAAAGGTGATGCCGTGCAAAGTGAAAAATCATTAATTCACTGGCACAGGGGAGATGCAGATGTCGTTTGTCGAAACCCGTTTCGTGGTGAAAATCGATCAAAATGACGTAAGGCACATCAGGGAATTACGCATAACACATTTATCAATTTACCAATTAAACCACATATTAATGTACTCCTCCATCCACGTTCTAATGCCCTAATCAACTTACATATCCGATAGAATTAAAGCCTTTTAACATTTTCGAATCAGTTTCCCTCCTTTGTGTGTTTGTGTAAATGCATTATACACGCCGCTGCTGCTGCGTGCTCACTTCTCACATTCTTGTTTTCCAGTCACGTTATTGGACTCCAGATCTGTGCAGGGGGAGCTGGGCTGGGTCGCAAACCCAACAGAAGGAGGGGTAAGTGCCTCAAAAAGGGTTTCCTTCTTAGGCTGCATGCGCCCCTGTTGAGTCCAAATGGAGAGATAATGTCCAGTAGTGGCAGGGGCTCTTGGAAGGACCCCCCAAAATAGACACACACTCCCACACACACACCCTGGTTGATAAGATTTCGTCCTGGAATATTTTTGTTGATGACATACTGAGTTGAATTGTGTATCAGACTGATGATGAGACATGGTGAGGAATTACAAATAAATTAAAATCCGCCATTGTGCGGTACAGGGACCCTCTGGAACAACCTCCAGTATCCATGGGGTTCCTGGATTCCTCCTGGGTCTACAGGCACACACACACACACACACACACACACACTCTCTGCCCCCCCCCAACCTCTGCTCCCCTCTCTCCCCTCGTTCTATCTCACCATTCTGTAATGGTCAGATGCAGGGGCCGATACTGCAGCAGGCGTCGGGTTTCCTGAATAGATGGCGGATTGAATCGGTCTTTGTGGAGAAACTTTATATCCCTTTCCCCCCCAGTTGCATTGAAGGGAGCGAGAGGAACTTGGCAGCTGAAAAAGGCTCCTCTGGAATGGATGAATGAAGGAAAGGCCAGCGGGTTTCAGGCGAACGTAGGGAGCGATTGGACGGGGGGCTTTAAAGTGGCGGGGAAGACGGCTGACCAAATGTGTGATCCCTCCGTCTAATTGGGACGCGTATAGGGCCTCTGATAAGGGGGGGAGAGGAGGGGGAGGGGGTGCACAGGGACAACAACACCGCTATCCACATTACATCATCACAGTCGTCTGGCTTTACCTGAGTCTAAATTTGACGATTACACGTTCATACTTGTAACAGAAGATGCTAGACGATGTATTTGGAAGTCATTAGTTTAACAGTCATCACTTACTAATCCATTCGTTCCACTCGCTAAAATTTGATGATCATTACTTTTGGGCCTATAAACATTTCGTTACAATTAGAGCAAATTAGTAACAATTAAGTCGGCCTATAAAAGCCCAACCCAGAGGAAGAGAGGGTCTCACCTTGCGCAGCTGCTTCCTGGCCCTCGTTGGCGAGGGGTTTTCAATGAATGTGGCCCGGCGCTGTGCTGAGGTTCCTCCCCTCGGCCATTTTATCGCAAACAAGTGATTGACAAGGTGCTGGCAGCCTCGGCGAGGCTGCATTCACCCTCTCATTACGCCAATTGGCCTTATTCTCCCTTTGCCCCGCTATCGGGGGAGAAAGGTGCGGCCTTATCTCAGCCTCGCTTGATGTTCCACAACAAAAAGGGGGGGGTGCGAGGAAGAGAAGAGAGTGGAATGGAACCGCACGGGGCTCACACACACTTTCTGAAATCTTACCGCTGCAGCTATGTTTAGCCTCATCCCCCCCCCTCCTCTGGGGAAATAAGGATTTAACCCAGATTATTTGTGATAAGGCATCAAATCAAACCTGGCAGTGTAACGCGTACAGCATCTCCTCACTTTTTGCGTTATTTCTCCCGTTTTTTGCTCCGCCGAGGGAGTGAAGCTTGCACCAGCCAAAGCCTGTCTGCTCTTGTTTACAGCCAGCTCAATCAAAAAGGTTCTATTTAAAACACATTGTGAAAAACTTCGAAAGAACCCGCCGCCTTGAGCCTCCCAAGACTGGGTTTTATTTGCTCAGCGGGTACCCGGTCGAGAGGGGAACTTTATCATAAGTAAAACAAACATTCCCCTTTGGCAAAAATAAGCCAGGCTGTGCTGGATAACATAATCCATGCGTCCTGCATCAGACTCTCCCTCTTATGAGTTAACACTAACAGCAGCAGCGAACATGTGTGCCTTAGCGACTGTCTAAGTGTCCCATCATGTGTGTGGATGTAAAGCAGGCTCACATTAGGTCATTAGCACTGATTCTGAGGCATTTACTTTCCTTTTTACATTCGCCAAAATCCCTTTCTGCCCTTTTTTTTCCTTCGCTACGTCTCACTGGTGTGTGTGTGTGTGTGTGTGTGTGTGTGTGTGTGTGTGTGTGTGTGTGTGTGTGTGTGTGTGTGTGTGTGTGTGTGTGTGTGTGAAAGCGAACCAGTCCGCAGTAGCTGACCAGTGGGTTTACCGAAGCATCAAACTAATTACATCTTTCCCTGCCCACGTTTGAGCACATTCATGAATATTAATATCTTTATAACTCTATATTAAGCCCTCACAAGTCTATTAGGTGCACTCATGAAGTATGCATTAAGTTTAGCCATCAATTAACTGGTTTGTCAGGATTCAAATATGGACAGGCACACTTAATCTTATGTTTTATTTAATTACATAGTTGTCTGTAAATAGGAGAGAACGTTTTTGAAGTCATTGTAACCTTAAACATTTTTTATTTACAAACTTAATTAAAGCATTTCTATGTCATTCTACTTTCCTGTAATTATAGTTTGGGGTGTTTATATAAGCCAGACAAACTGATTTGACCTGTAGACTGAAAATGCAGAATTAAGAATATGCTTTTAAACGTTCCGCTGGTTGTGTTGTTTCTCCAGTGGGAGGAAGTGAGCATTATGGACGAGAAGAACATTCCCATCCGGACGTACCAGGTGTGTAATGTCATGGAGGCCAGCCAGAACAACTGGCTCCGCACTGACTGGATCCCCCGCGGTGGCGCCCAGCGCGTCTACATCGAGATCAAGTTCACCCTCCGAGACTGCAACAGCCTCCCGGGGGTCATGGGAACCTGTAAGGAGACCTTCAACCTCTACTACTACGAGTCCAACAACGACAAAGAGCGCTACATCCGCGAGAACCAGTTCGGCAAGATCGACACCATCGCCGCCGACGAGAGCTTCACGCAGGTGGACATCGGCGACCGCATCATGAAGCTGAACACCGAGGTGCGGGACGTGGGCGCCTTGAGCCGGAAGGGCTTTTACTTGGCTTTCCAGGACGTGGGCGCCTGCATCGCCCTGGTGTCCGTCAGGGTCTTCTATAAGAAATGCCCCCTGGCCGTCCGCAACTTGGCCCAGTTTCCCGACACCATCACCGGAGCCGACACCTCCTCGCTGGTGGAGGTCCGCGGCTCGTGCGTGGATAATTCCGAGGAGAAGGAGGTCCCCAAGATGTATTGCGGGGCTGACGGCGAGTGGCTGGTGCCCATTGGGAACTGCCTGTGCAATCCAGGATACGAGGAGCGTAATGCAGAGTGCCAAGGTAAAAAAGAACCCCCACGATCACACATCCATCTTGTGTTTTTTTTGGGGGGGGCACCTGTTTCTAATGGTAGATGGTGCTCCTCCTTCCAACACTGCCTTTAAATACAGTAGCTCCCCTCTCTATCCTTTCCCCCTCTTGGTCCCGCTCAGCCTCTTTGTCTTTCCCCCCCGTCTCTCTCTTTGTCCTTCTCTCTCTCCTCCCTGTCCTATTCATGCCATCTCTCACTCAGTGGGTTATTTCTCTCCTCCTTTGCCCACTCCGCATTTTGCTTTCTAGTATCTGGTGGCGTGATAGAAGTAATGATGATTGTAAATGGACTAATTAGCGGCCCCGATGGGAGGTGTTGCGCAATGGGGTTCGCGTCCCAGGAGATGCGGTGACACCGGGGAGGAGGGTAGGGCTCAAATTGGTTTGCACTATTGCCGTTGCTTTCACTCCCCAACAGCTCTTTCTCTTATTCCCGACGGTGCTCGCAAAGCTGGGAAAGAGAGATAGACAGCTTTAAAGTGGGAAAAAGAAGGGAGTGAGTTTATCATTCCAAGCAGGTATGGGAGAAGTGAAAATACACAGCTGTGAGATGGGGTTGAAATAGCGCTATTTGGAAAAGGCGGAATAACCCATTCTGGCTTTTATTCTTGTCTCGGCTGGACGTGAGCCTATACTGTGCTGTTTGATGAGGTTTTAAGGTCAGTATAGAGTGGCTCAGAGCTGATTTTTCAATTCGTGACCGCGATAGAGCCGCTACATTTCTGGGAAAATCAAAATCGAGAGAGAGAGAGAGAGAGAGAGTCTAGGAAAGCTCATCAGCATCAACAGGTCTGTTCCATTTCTTTCCTTTCCCTTGGTTTTTTCCGACGGTTTTGTCTGGCATTTTCACTGACTTGACATCAATTTAACTCGATTGCTTCACATGATGCGCCGGCCGCGGCAAACGGCGGACACTTTATTGCGGCCGGCAGAGTATTTTGGATGGCGCGTCGCCGCACACAGCAGCAGTTTTTTGCGGATAACATACAGCGTTATGCTCCGCTTTAGAAGAAGTTGTCAGCTCGCGAGACGGGCTGACAGCAATTCAACGATGACAGTTTATTGGCACCCCTTCCTCCTACCACCACCACCACCCCCAGCACACACACACACACACAAAGCAGTGGGCTGCCTCAGTGAGGGGTCAGAGGCTGGGCACTGGTGATTAACAGGGGGACGCACCACTACACCTCTCCTAATTTATGAGGGAGCCTTTATCTGGAGGACTAATTGCATGACAAACAGGTCTGGGTGATTTAAGGGTAAAGCCGGCGGTTGGGAGGTGGGGAGGTAAAAGGGGTGCAAGTGGTCGCAGATGGTTGTGTGTGTCCGTGCGTGTGTGTGTCAGTCTGTGTGTGCATTTTTTCCCAAAAGAGTAGTTTGAGGGGTAAGAATTCCCTTGGAATGTTGCCCATCTCGCCCGTTTCCCGGGTTTGGAAAGCCCAGGCCAGGTTTCTCTCCCGAGGGTCGGCTTCAAAGACGCAGAGGGGCCGAGGGAAAGAGAACAGAAGGCATTTAGCAACAGAACCTTAGGTAAATCTCAGCAGAAATGGCTTTTCGTCTGTGAAACGCACAGCCGTGACCTCTCTTGTTTCAAGATGAAATGAGAACACCATACTGTCATAATTTTGCTCTGCCTGCAAGATTGAAATAGAAGCGAGGGTCCTTATCTCTCCTCTTCAGTTTCACTTGAGATATATAGCAGTTACCCTCTAAAGACGGCTCTGAGGGAACGTGCATTTTATATGACTAACGCAGCCTCGTAATGTCTGCCAGCCTTACGGTTGGCAGTATTGCTTTTCAAGCCAATATATCATTTAGTTCACGTATCACAGCATCTGCGAGCTTGAGTTTCAGTTTACAGGCCAATATGTGCACTTTATTCAATTTGAGCTCGCTACCAACCATGAAACTTAGAACTTGCTTTACACATGACATCGAATCATTGGCACACACACACATTGGATTTGAGTCAGCCCCGAGGCGTCCATGAGGGGTCAGTGTCAGTGTTTGAAGGGTTAAAAGGTGGCGGCCGCTGTCGGGGCTTCAAGTGCACTGATGAGCTGGTTAATATTCCCCCGTGTGACAGGCTCTATGGGAGACGGGGCTCCACTCCTATTGTGTGTGTGTGTGTGTATGTGGTTTCTCTCTCTCACTCCAATTTAAAGCATGTACCAAGTATGTGTGTGTGTGTGTGTGTGTGTACGCTGAATACACACAATAATCCATGACGCTTACGATGACATTTTTTCAGTTTAAACTCTTTCCAACGGCACACACAATCCCAGCTGTGTGTTGTGAGTCTGTGTGTGGGTTTGGGCGCTCGTGTGTGTGTGTGTCTGTGTGTGTCTGTGTGTCTTGTGTACGTGTGGGGTTACAAGGGCACCTTGGCCCCTGGTTCCCAGCCCAGGATGAATGGGCTCCTCTCCATCATTGTTTGGGGCAGCAGCGGAGCCGACCGAGAGCGGCGATGTCGGCAGGGGGAAAGGGGAAAAGAGGGGAGGGGCCGGTGGGGCTTAGAGGAGTTGTGTTCTCCACCCCTGGCAGAGGGTCAAGGGTCATCTGCTTCTGCATCCATCTTACTACTGCTTCTGACAGGGTCGTGGATCCAGGATTGATTAAGACGTCAGAGTTTTGACAGCTGCTGGAGGGGGGGGGGCTCAGTGTGTGTGTTTGTGTGTGTGAGTGTGTGTGTGTGTCTGTGCTCGACCTGGGGCAAAGGGTGACCAGCGTATACACACAGGGCCCAGGCGAGAGAGGCACCAGGGGCACCGAGGGCCACGCCGCCCCTGATCCCAGGAGCGGGGACTCTGTCTGTTTGCGTTTGGAATCCCCCCCCTCTCCCCACAGTCAGGGGTGGGGTGGGGGGTCACGGTGTCCCCCTCGCTCCTCATCTGGTGAGGGGGTCCTGACTGTGGAGGGGCGGGGGTGTTGATGGGCCGCTGAGGGAGAGAGGGAAGGATGAAGGAGTCACAGGGTGTCATCATCATCATCGCATCATTCGAACCATCATTTGTTCAGTGGTAGTGAGTAAAGGAAATGCAGGGTCATAATGTGGAAAAGCTCTCTCTCTCCCCGTGTGTGTGTGTTGAGGTTGTAATTGTTTTGTGTGTGTCTTGGGTATGTAGCTTGCTGAAGGTGACAGACGCTTTTGACACCTCAGGATGCCACTTCATGGTTGAGCTATTAACCCCCCCACCCCCGACTTTAGCCTTCACCACTAACGGTCAACACACACACACACACACACACACACACACACACACAATGTCATCTTACATCAAGCATTGCCTCCAGAACAGCAGTATATTTAATACCTTCTTTTGTTTATTCGATCTGTGTGTGTAGTTAAGATTGTTTCACAGCCACCCTGACTGTGTGTGTGTGTGTGTGTGTGTGTGTGTGTCTCTCACCGGGAACTACTGCTCGCCTTTAACTCCCTTATCTTAATCTTCATTATCCTCAAAATTGCGTATTCAAGTTTGGAGCAGGAGTGTGACGTTAGTGTGTGATCGAAGTCACCCCCCCCTCACACACACACAGACACACACACAGACACACACCCCTCAGCCCCCTCCTCACTATTCCCAGTTGTCCTTGCTGAGCTGAAAACTCTCATCCGTATTGGATTAAGAGGTTTTAAGGATGAAGTTTCTCCAGTCATTGTGTGAGTGTATCCACAGTATGTCTCTCTCTCTCTCTCTCTCTCTCTCTCTCTCTCTCTCTCTCTCTCTCTCTCTCTCTCTCTCTCTCTCTCTCTCTCTCTCTCGCTCTCCCGACGTCTGTTGACAGTGTTAAATATGCGCTTGGGAGCATCATTCTAAATTCACCACGTAATTCTATTTAGCCCGTTGGTCCCCGATGGCTTTGAATACACACACTCTCTCTCCCTCTGCACCCCCCCACCCCCACCCCCTGCCCGCCCCTCCCCATCTTCCCTGTCTTCCTGTCTTCCTGTCTTCAGCACACACACACCGGTTGAGTATTTGCATCTTCTTGGGTCAACTCGCACACTTATTTGACTATCTCCAACTCTTCCCAGTCTTTGTCCTCCATCTCACCTCTCTCGCCGCTTTTAATGGCTTTTATCGGCGTTTGTTCCCTCTTCCTCTCTTCCTATACGTCTCTGTCTCGCTCTTTCCTGCTTTTATTGCTCGACTTCTATTAGCTATTTGCAGCATTGTACTCCCCCCTCTCTCTCTCTCTCTTTCTCCCTCTCTCTCCCCCTCTCTCTCTGTCTCGCCCGCTCGCTCGCCGCTCCTGCCATCGCGGTGGTTAGTGTTCGTCAGCCTGTCTCCGTTGGCAGCGGCAGGAAGTGGGCTGAATAATGAGATTACCTGCGCTGTTGGGAGTGCGGCAGGAGCGCCATGGCGAACATCATCACCCGTCATTGCTCGCGCCTGCACACACACACACACACACACGCTTACTCACACACACATATATGCACAAGTGTGTCAGTGTGTACGCAAATTCAAAACAGAAAAATCCAGGCTCATGCAAAAAAGGATGTCTTGGTTGACAGGCACACACGCGCACACACACACAGATACACGCGCACAAATGCACACACATACATGCAAGCGTCCATACAATCGCCCGCGTGTGTGTATGACCACCTACACACAGGCACATGCACTAAAAAGGGACACATAAAGGGACAGACTGTAACACACACATTCATAAATATGTAGAGCACATGCACACACACACACACACTCTCTTTTGCATGCATTAGTCCATGCAAACACACACTCAAGAGTGTAGCAGAATGGAGGTGAATGTACTCATCACTCTCCCTGCCACCAGAGAGGCTCATTTGGCGCTGCTGAATAGAGATGAGAAATCTATTACCGAGCGAGAGCAGGAAAGAACAACAGTTGGGAGGAAAAGAGGAACAAAACGGCTCAGGAGCGACTCTCTCCTCCCCGCCGAAGTCATTACTTAAAGTATTTTCTTATATTCTGTCCTTGTTTAGCTCCACTTATGAAGAAAGAAGAAAAAAAAAAATCATCATGCATAAATCTGTCCCTCACTGGCTGAGAGGGGGGAGGGGGGGGGGCGGTACTTCAGTCGTCATTAGCCGAGGTGCTGAAAACTTTATCCTGCTCGGGCTGCCGTCCTGCCCCAGTGTTTGTTCCCCTTCGCAGTTCCTGACACTCATCACCTCCCTTTCTCTCCTTGCGGTGCCCTACTGAGGGCAGGAAGCCATCTGTGATCGAGCACGACCCCCGAGCCGACGGCCTTAGCGACTCGCGGCAGCAGCTCACACACACACACACACACACACACACAAACACACGGCGCAGTGTGTAGGATCACGTCTCCATCTTTAAGTCGTTTATCTTTCGCTGTAGAGGTCAAAAGAGTTGTTACCTTCCATAAATAATCTGAGAATCTGAAGATGATTTATTTGTAGGGATTTGCATTTGTTTCATGGAGCTGAGTGCAACTGGATTGTTCACTAAAATAAGACGGATAAAATGGACACAAGTGTGCAGAACCTTCAGATCCTTTGCAAATGTGCTAATATTGCTTTTTGGTTTGGTTCATTTTTAGATAAGCCACATCCTTGTCTTAAGTGTAGTTCCACATTTTTCCCCAGAAAGTAAACATTTAGTAGCAATTCAACAGTCTCACACTACAGTGGCAGATTCGTTGATAGAAATATCAAAATGGAGATTAAAAGGTTTTTTGAAATGTTCCTCCCTGTCTGTCTGTCTGTCTCCTCTCCTCTCCCCTCCTCACCTCTCCTCTCCTCTCCTCTCCTCTCCTCTCCCTCATGTTTTTTGAAAAACATCCTCTTTGAAGCCCGCGATGGGAAGAGGGAGCGATTAAAGCAGTCAGCAAGCAAATTAGCATGTCAAAAGGCCCTGAATCAATACCCCGGCTCTCTACCAACACAACCCTGCAGTCCTTTTCCACCACCGCCCCCCCTCCCTCTTAACATCCTTGCCTTTCCCCCTTCATTCCTCCGCCTGTTCCCCTTTTTTCCTCCATTTTCTCCTGCACACTCTCCCTCTTGCTCTCTTGCCCCTGGTTTTCTTAAGCTTGTTTTAGGTTCTGTCCTCCCTCTTCTACTAACCCCTATTTTCTCCCTCTGTTGACAGATGGAGAGAGGGGAGGGTTTGTTAAGCGAGATGGACAGATGTATAGGCAGAGAAAGACGGAAAGAGAGAGAGAGAGAGAGAAGTGGACAGCGATCAAGTGGGCATGGCGCTGTTTCAGAGAGAGAAGTAATGAAAGGAAGCGGGCCTCTGCCACCCTCTTTGTGCTGAAAAAGTGGGAGAATGGACCCGGCTCGCCAAGAGAGAGAGAGAGAGAGGGAGATGTAGATGAGGAGGCAGGGAGGGAGGTGGCAAGAGAAAGACACCAAAAAAACAGGGGGAAGTGAAGTGCAAAGAGATTTAGTTCCAGTCTGGCAATCGTGCTTTTTCCACACTTCATCCATCGGTTCACCATCGCACGGAAATGCCTTTGATCTGGGGGGGGCAATGTGTTGCCGAAACGGTGGACTCTGTGTGTGTGTGTGTGTCTCTGTGTTGAGACAGAGACACAGCGTGCGCGTGTGTGTGTCCAGACCTGCCATATATTTATTCAGTGTATCCGTCACGACAGGCGTATCGCCGTATCATACTGTAAACTCCCTATTAACGCTCCAATCGCGTCGGGTGATCTGAGCTGGAAGACAGAGCGGCACGGCGGCTTCTTCAGATGGACGGCCAGCTCTCCCTCCCTAGCCCACAATGGGAGCCTGATTGCAAACACCTTGAAAAGTGTTTTATCTCTCTCGTTCTCGCTCTCGCTCTCTCGCTCTGATTTCTATCTTAAGCTCATTCCACCCCCGCCGGGGCGATAGTAGGTGGTCTTTTCTTCTCCCGCGGCGTTCTCCCGCTCTCTCCAGGGCGCAGAGTTCAGTGGTAATCAGTTAGGGGTTATGATAAAAAGCCTTGAAATAAAGGCCCACTCTGTAATCTGATGGGCCCTGAGTCTGTGTGTGAGGCCCATTTTAATGAGACCAGATTCCCCCCTTTTCTAATCACAGCGGCGGAGGAAATGGCACACGGGGCTCATCCTCCCTTGCCAAACACACACACACACACACACAGGTTATAATCTGTATATGGAGGAAGACAAGTAATGAAATGTACATTAATGCAGCTTACTTCATAATTATATATATAAACACACTTCCGTACACAGGCACAGAGACCGTGAGGTTGCTGAGAGGTAATTGTAGAAGGTGCTATCACCTTCGGGCGCAGCGGATCCGGAGCGGCACAACCTCCAGCCGAAGGGAGAGGTGTGTCCATGCTAGGGCACGTCTGCGGGATTAGAAACCTTGATCCTTCCTGATCCGCGGCGAGCTGTCAAACACTGCTGGAGGGGCGGGCTGGGGGGTGGTGGGGTGGGGGAAAGACACGATCCCTTGAAGGTTCACACTGTGCAGGAATGCGAGGAGAAGAAGAAGAAGAAGAAAAAAAAAGGGAGGAAGACAAATACAAAAAGATGCAGAGAGATACTGTAGCGAAGGAAGAGCGATTGGAATCGGCCGGGACAGAAATCCGAGCGGAGCAACGGAGCGTGAATGTGTGTGACAGAGCGAGTGTGTAAGAGGGAGCAGAGGAGAGAGGAAAGATGAATTGATTCCTGTCTGGTGGCGCTGATAAACGGCCGGATATGTGAAAGGTGAAGTGGGGGGGGGGGTTGTGGGTACAGGCGGTGATCGCTCTTTGAACAAGCTCGGCGCGATGGTGTCGTGACCTCCGGCGGCCTCCGGGTGATATTAACGTAACCACATCACTGCCCCTGTGAGGATCGCCGCCGCCGCCGCCTCACCACTGTGGTGTATCAGAAAAAGACGGATGAAAAGAAAGAGAGAGAAAAAGGTCTTATTTGGTCTAATGAAAGGATTAACGCTTCGAGGAAAAGTTGTGTGAGTGCCTGGGAAAGGTGGTACAGATCTCTACAAGCACGTCTTGATGATTTGGCTTAGAAACGAGAGGCACGGGAGAGAGAGAGAGGCGATATTAGCACCATTAATAAAGAGAATAAAGGATATCACAAACACATTTTTGGCACTTGACAAGGCATCAGTACTGGTCAAATTACCCGTGAAACTGCCAAGCAGGTATCGCCACCATAAAGGCTCGTAGCACACTTCAAAAGACACACAAAGGAACGGCCTAGAACACCGCGTATGTTCTTTTTTTTCGCCACATAAGGGACTGTGAAGGCGACAATTGATGGAGAGAGGAGCTTTTTTTTTTTACCAATACAGACAAGACGGAGAGGATAGGGAGACGATATGTTTGTGCTCTAACCTGGAGGCAGAGGAAAGACTGAGGACTTTGTGCGGGGTTTAGACGTGGCGCTCCACTCCGCGACAGAAGAGGAAGTAGTGAATGAACCAAAGGGAAAATGGAGCGGCCGTGTTATGTTTGGAGGGATTGGATGAGGGGGAGGAGGTATCACAAGTAGAAAAGACAAAAGACAACATTTGGCTTGGTGGCCCCGTACAAACAGCAAAGGGAAGAGTGTGAATCACCTCAGCTTGAGCCAGGCAAAGGCCTCTTGTTGCTCTGGAAGTGCTGGCTGCATATGAAGTATGTTGACGCCTTGATGTATTTATACATCCAGCCGCTTATAGCAAAAGAAGAACACAAAAGATTACCAGAAACTTGACTCTGACTCTCTTCCAGTGGCGCCCACACGTCTACTTCAAAGCTCGCCACGCATTGGGAGTTTCACAGCCTTTTCTGTTTGCCTCTCGCCGTCATCACCGTGTCTGCGTGTCCGTCCTCACATCAAAGCTAAAGGCTAAAACGCTACACATTAGCAGTGTAACCCTGTCTAACCAGCAGCCATTAACCCCGGGCTCCTGTTACACGCCCTGTGCCCCCCTGCAAGGCCAGGTTCAACTAGCCCGGGGGCCTGGGAGAGCAAGGCACCGTATACCAAAAGCACACACACACTTTTTTCCTCTTAAGTTTGAAGACATACATAGAATATATCAGAATGCACACACACACACCGTGCCGCCTTATACCATGCAAACAGAAGCCGACGCCGAATCTAGTCGGTGGGGATATTACTTTCCCTACAGCAATGACCTCATTCCTGAGAGAGAGAGAGAGAGAGAGTGTGAGAGGAAAGTGGTGTAGAGCGAGTAAGGCCTGAGTGACACCATGGTAGGTCAAAGGTTAAGGCAGTGACAGCCACAGTGGAGACCAACAGAGCGTCGCTGGGGTTGACATGAGCTGTTGAAGAGCTAGTGACCCAGGAAAGCTCTTATATACACTGACGCACACACACACACACACACACACACACACACGTAAAACTGTACGTGGACACACACAGCCCAGACACAATGTTCTCGGAGGCACACACACGCACAATAGAAGGTGTTTTGAGGCCCCAGACAGGCTGTCGTCTGGGCGCTACGACTGCATTACCTAAACAAACAACCCTAAAAATACCTTTTTCTTCTCACCCGTAAGGCTACACTCTCCCCTCCCCCGCTCCTTGTGGCCCGCCGAGCCCCCTTCTGACAACCGACGAGGTTAATGTTAAACCAGCGCCCGAGACCCCAGACAACCAGGCACTTAAAGTTTTGTGTGTGTTTACGCGTGCATAAGCGTTTACAGATGCGTGTGTGTGCCCTCTTGATTCGTCATTGTGTTTCGAAGTTGCATACAAGCACCTACTGTGTGTGTGTGTGTGTGTGTGTGTGTGTGTGTGTGTGTGTGTGTGTGTGTGTGTGTGTGTCTGTATGTGTGTGATGTGTTTCCTCACGCTGGGAGACATTGTTTTCCACGCTACACGATATGGAGGTGGCACATAATATGGTTTGGTGGCGATGATGTCATGATCTTCCATCCTATCACACATGCGGTCACACTCCTGTAGAGAAACAGCTCGGAGAAGAGGGGAAGGTTTGCCTTACGTCTACATTTTGTACCACGCTAGAAGGAATTACATTATAATGAACAAGTTTAAGTTTACAAATCTGCATTGTGTTGATGTTGCATTGTGGGAGATTAAAGTTATTTGTTGTGTGCTTGTGTTTACACTTGTTTGCAGAATTCTGTGTCGGGCCCCATTGAGACGGCTTCCCTATTGCTTCCTCTTCCTCTAAACTTATTCTTAGTGTGTGTGTGTGTGTGTGTGTGTGTGTATGTGTGTGTGTGATTGTGTGTGTTTTACCTCCCTTTTCCTGCTCCATTCTTGTGAGGGTAGAATAGTTTAACGCTCCCAATTGTTTTTTGGTGTGTGCCGATGTGAGCGTCCCTTTGCACAACAACATTAGCATACCTCCCACCTCTCTCTCTCTCTCTCTCTTTCTCTCTCTCTCTCTCTCTCTCTTTTTTTCATAATTGAATTGAAATTCGTGTCTTTTCATTGTAAACAATGCCAGCAAAGTATGTTAGATGCACCGCCTGCTGCCACAGACAAACACACAGTCAACACACACACATACACACGTACACACACACACACACACACACACACAAGTCCAACACGAGACTGTGGCCTCTAGAGACCTTGGGGAAATTGGACAAAGACAATACCGTGCGTTTGTTTACCTCCCATCGTCCCTGCTGTGCTCCTGAAACAGTGCGTACCCTGCCTGCCCACACAAAGCCTGTCTGGTTAATGCGCGTGTGTGTGTGTGTGTTTGTCTGTGCATGCTTGTGTGGCTTTGCAAAGTGCATCCGTGTCGTGCGGAGGGCTTTTGAAGGGTTTGGGTTGTGCATACCTGAGTGTGCGCAGGTGTGCAGACGTGCGTTAGCCACTATTTGTATATTTATCTTCTGTCTTATTTGCCTTTGAGTTCAAATCTATTACCCACCTGCTGTGCGACTCTGCGGTCACAAAAGGTCCATCGTGGGTTGGCACAGCGCCCAGCTTTGGGTGGTGCCACCCTTGCTGACTTGGCTTGGGTGCAAAATGGAATCGGAGCGGCCACCACCCATTGTGGCCAAGTCAAACAGTGTTTCATCAAACAAAGATGGATCTGTTTAAAGCTGCCTCCTCTCTATCTCCCTCTCCTCTCCTCTCATCTCCTCTCCTCTCCTCTCCTCTATCTGTCCAGTCGCCACTGCTCAGCCCCTCCGTTCACTTTGCCTTTAATTGTCTTTGTGTCCGTAAAAGTCAGTCTGTCTGTGTTGCTTTCTGTTTCCCAACATTCCCCTTCAACGCCCTGTGTACCTTTTTTTTTAAGGAGTTGACTTGTCCATGTTGAAACGGCGGGGTGGAATACTTAAGATTATGGCGATACAGCCATTGTATTAATATTCCGCCATTCTGTTCAGGCACCGTAAGACACAAGGACTCGGGGAGGAAGCAGGGGCCTACGTGTCAATAAGAACGTGGCGACCTCCGTCTGCAGGAAGTCCAAAGAACAATATTACAATTTTTCATTTTCATGCCAACTACTAACTTAAGTATAGGTACCAACGTTAACTCTGAATAGATGAGGAAACGTCTTGTCGAGATTGTACCTTAAGACAGAGATAGTGGGTACGCTAAAGGCTTAATTCTCTGTAATTTGCATAGGTCTCTGTGAAAAGAAATATGAATATTTGAACCCTTCACTTTGATCTATTGTTCATTTCTGTCTTTGTGTAATAAGAAAAAGCACATCTTTGCCTTTTACAACTGATTAGTTCAGGCAATTATACTGGGGAAAAAAAAACCCTTTGGTGTTAAATTTGGTTTTGATCAAAAAGGTAAGAAATTAATGAAAACGCATTAATTTTTACCTACTTCTCATGTTGTAATTTCTTTTTGTCGCATTCATATTTTGTGCCCTGCTGTGTCTTTGGCCCGTGTTCTTGCGGTGCCAGGTACAGATATTCTAATTGGGGCGGCATCTTGGGTGGCTCATTTTGTGATGGATTGCTGCTGCTGCTGAAAATGCAGTTATAAATCATCTGGCATTTTGACAGTGACAGACAACCCTTGTACTCCCTGGCACCAGAAAGTGTTTCATTGTCAGGAGCATTGGCTTATGTATTATTAACACCGTGAGTGTGGCTGGCTTTTGTTCTTAGCCTTCATTAAACACGAGTAAGGATGTCAAACCTGCGTGTCGCGACTCGACCTGTTTGGGTTAGCATTGTTAAAGGATGTTACCGCTACGGGGACCCTTTCCCTCTCTGCCAGGTCAGGGTCAAGATCTTTGGGGCGAGTGTATGTCATCAATCACGATGATCAGTTTCGGTGGCCGTGTGTCTCTCATCCATCATGCTGATGGGTTCCGCCGGCCGTGTGGCTACGTGTCGCCATCGGGGCCGGAGGTAATTAATAACCCCCAGCGACGGAACTAATGACTTAACCTGCTCCGCTCTCCTGCTGTTCCAGTGACAGATGCTGGTGGTCAGCAGCTAGTTATCCCTGCTAATAATCCAGTGGCTCAGGTGTGTGTAGGCTGATATTTTATTATCCATAGTTTATGCAAGTCTGATTGGAAGAAGAGCGCGCGTGACTTTTTTTTCCCAAGATGGCAGTCTCGGGGTAAACAAAGATCTCCCGGAATATCATTTCTTTTCGAGCAGGAGTCTCACCTGACTAACGAACCGCTTTCCACGGGGAGAAGAAAAGAGATAGAAGAGACACAAAGGCAGAGGGATTTGGCAGAGAGAAAAGGCAGCGTGAATAGAAAGCTCTGGCTCCTCAAGGTGCAGGAGAAGGAGAGACTCTCCTTGCCCTCAGGTCCTGAAAACCGATCGCTTCATTTTTTGAAAGAGCGGCTTTGTGGGGACGCCTCTGACTGCTCTTCTAAAGAGCGCTCACTGTCTGTTATGACTAAAAAAAGAGTGACCGACTTTTCATCACTCAAAGAAAATAAAGCACATCCTTGAAAGGGGGAAAGTGAGGTAGTTTGAACTTAGTTCTTTTTTTCATATATGAGGAGTGATTGTTTTGTCTGGGCAGGCCCTGGTTATTGTGTGTGCCATGCTGGGTGTTGTGTTCCTGGAACTTTTCGACAGCTATTGTAGCCTAAGTTTGCTCGCATGTTTTCAGTCCCCAGCGTATCGGATACTTTGTTGTGTAGGCTTATGAGGGTCACTCAAGGTGGGCTAAAGTGGGTGTGTGAGTGGGTAGATGGGTTTTTTTGGTTGCAGTGTAGGGAGTAGCCACGGATGTTCAAAGCTTAGTGTGTAGGTAGTTGCCACTCTCAAACTTGAGTCGGCTCGTGTGTGGGTAGCCATCATTGTATCGTTAGCTTTTGTGCTCGCCTATTTTTTTGCAGATGGCTGCGCTGACGTTTTTTTTTAACACAAGTTCCCCTTTCCCCCTCCTCCTCCCCTCACGCCGTGCAACCAATTCAGCCAGCAGAATCCCCGCCACACTGACAAAACTACTCATTAACTCCCACAACCCTCTCCCTCCGCCCTCCACGGCCCCTTTTCCTCTAAACGTGCTTCAGCGCAGAGACAACAAGGATGGGGATGGGGACGGGGCGGAGGAAAGAGCGACAAAAGGGGGGGAAAAAAGACTAAAGCAATAGAAGACGACTGAATGAGTGAAAGAACTGCTGGGGGAGAAAAGGGGGAAGAATGTGATGTCCTGGTCTATGAGGGATTCCATTTTGAGCCTTTCCAGAATAGAACAGTAAGTCACCAGTCTCTTTGTCTGCCTTTGATCTCTCAGCTCAGGGATTTGGCACCTGACAAACCCCTCCGCCTGAAAGGAGGCCTGCCGAGGAAAAGCCACGCAGATTGGGAGAGAGAGATAGTGAGTTAAAAAATAATAAGATAGGAGATTTAGAGAGTGATGGGCTAATAAAGGAGATGGGAAAAAGATAGTCTGGAAAACTTAGACTTGGGAGATCTGTATGATAGGATATGATGAAGCCGTCTCAGTTTAGATCCCATAAAAACTAAATACATGTGTTCATGGACGTCTGTATTTGCCTGTGTGTGTGTGTGAGTGTGTGTGGGTTTGCCAGGGTTGGCCCGGACAGTGATAAATCCACCAAGTCTTAAGGGAGATTCTTCTTTGAATCCACGGCCTCTTGGACCACCCACTGCTGTGGTCACACACACACACACATGCACACTCCTAATAGGAATAAAATTCTCCAGCATTACGTGGCTCTCGCCCTCTGTCTTCCCTCGTCTGTCTCTCTGCAGGGCAGTCGCCGCTATAAACAAGACCACATATGTTGACATCAGAATTTCAAACACAATTTCTGAAATGCCGAATTTTCAGACCACAGATGAAGACACCAAAGCCTATCTGTGGCAAAACAGGGATTTCTCGTCGAGCAAGGAATTCTGGGATAGCCTGCGGGGAGTTTGAGGTTTCGCCCGGGATGGCTTAATCATTGACGATGGAGAAACTCATCAAGCGTGCACAGTTTGAGGTGCATTGGTTAGACTGTGGCAGTGGTCTCTTTAAAGGGACTAAGGCCTGGAGCCATGAAGCATGGGACTCAATTAACTCTCCCTCTAGCTTTTAAAGAGGGGGCATCAGTCTGAAACAGCTGGCTGACCCCGCTCTCAACTCTGGACACTTTCCTGGTCAGCGCACATATACAAACCCCATCAGCCACCTCGTGTTTTGTCACCTGAAGCAGTCACAACCCTTTAAACAATACCCACATGTCCTTGTGTCCTGTCTCCGCTGATGAGATAACGCTTTCAAAGATCGCCACAGACCCGTTAAAGATAGAGAGATAACACAAAGCGCCTCCTGACTAATCTCTCCCCCTTTGCAACTGTGAGGAGAAGAAACGGGGGGCTTGGCGCACCCCTGCAGGCTGCAATCAAAGAGGCCCTTAGCTTAGCGTTAGCGAGTGAAGCGGCAGGGATTTATCCCTGATTGATTGAGTGGGAACGGGCCAAAGAATGGCTCAGCAGGTAGCAGCTAGTCCAGTTCGGTTAATGCCAGGCTTCTCTAATCCTGCTACCAGAGCGGAGAGGCTGCAGGGCAAAGAGCCTAACTTTATTACGCCTCTAAGAGAGGGATTTCCCTCTATTCTTGGGGTTTTTGTGGATTTCCTCTGCTATTTGTATGTGTGTACAACCACGTTTGTTGGATGGCGGTGGAATGTGTGTTTTTGTTGGAGATTGGACTTCCTCCTCTTTGCGGTGTGTGTGGATCGGCACTGATTTAATTCCTGATGTGGTGAATGCATGTGGGAGTTTGTTTATGAGACTGTTCTTCTGTATGTAGGATTCCCTCCTGTATTTAGGACTGTGGCATGGAAATTCATGCCTTTCACAGACGCACATTTAGAACTGGGCTGTGCGTATGCATGTGCTCACATGTTGTAGACAATGTGCCTGTGTGTGTATATGCGTGTGTGTGAGTGTACGTGTGTGTATGTGTGTGCTGGGGGATTGCTTTACAACCCCAGACTACAAATGTGTAATTATCTGATTTATATTGGGTATGAATTTACACATCTGTCTCCAATGAGTCTTTACATCATAACAAGACACATACACACATTCATACACACACACACACACACACTCACACACTCACACACACAGACACACACACCACACCACCCACTCGACTGAAAGCCCAAACCCCGGCCCTCTGGCCTCAATACTATTCGCCGCCCATTGCCAAGCATATGCCTGCCTCATTGATTGGCAAGCCATTTGGTCCAATCGGTGTCACGACTGTCTGCGCCGCACCTCTCAGAGAATTGTTCTTTTGTCCTCCTCTTCTGGTTCAGCACTCGGGGGGTGAAATCTAACCCCTCTAGGCTTCCCCAGCCATTATAGAAATGGATAGATGAGGAGAAACTCCTTGAAAGACGATTCCACCAATCAAACTGTCACTCAAAGGAAATGCGAGCACTGTCGCCAAATGTAGGAAAAGTGTCACTAAGGTTACCATTTCAGGACTGAGGGGGGGGTGTGTGTGGGAGAGGGATAGCAGGGTAAGCACAGTGACAGAGTTCTTGCAATGCCAAGTGTGGTGTCGTTTGTTTGCTAAATTGCTAAAATGGTTTCATCGCAGCTCTGGGTCCTGCCAGTAGAATGTAGCTTAAACGTCAGAGAGAGAGAGAGAGAGACAACAGATAGTTATCTGATATTCTGTTTGTGTGAGAGGAAACCGTGTGTTTCATCCCCGTTCTGTTACTTTAAATAATAGAATACAGGGAGCGCTTGGGGCAACGTGTTTGTTTTCTTGTTGCTAATTGGGGGGGAAATGGGCACTGGCCGTCGCGTTCACTCCTTGTTTCTATTGGAAAACAGGAACTGGATGTCAATACGGCAGCGGTACTCATTTAGCTCTGAAAGTAAAGCTCTTGTTGCTGCTCTGTATGTGTTTGATTTCTGAGGCCAAGTGGATGCGGTGACTTTTCTCAACACATTCTTGTCAGCCATTTCAAGTCAAGTCATTTCATTTGTTGTGAGATTCAAGTGAAGATCAGGAAAGTATTTAAATGAAAATAACCTGACAACTATTTTCTTGTTTCACTCTCTTTTCTCATCATTTCAGACTCAGTTGTTCTCCTACTGACTACCTACATTGTTGGGTATCACAATCACTAAGTTTGCGCCGTCCTGTGTTCTTCTTTTTTCAGCCTGCAAGATCGGCTACTACCGCGCTCTGGCCACCGACGGCACCTGCTCCAAGTGTCCTCTCCACAGCTACTCAGTCAGGGAGGGATCCACCTCCTGCGTCTGCGACAAGGGATACTTCCGCTCGGAAACAGACCCAGCGTCAATGCCCTGCACCCGTAAGTACACAGCTGCCTGGTCACTATCAGAATAGAGATTGTATAAATGTCACACACACATAAGCACGCACAAACAGATTGCCGTAGCCGAAACATATCAATCATACTACAAAACCACAACAACTTTGTCCTCCTTTCTATCTCTTAAACGCAATGTCAATCTGAATCCCCCCACTACGCACACACTCGGATACACACTCGTGCACAAAGCAGGCAACTGCTGTTTTAATAGGCGTCTTTTGATTCCAGGTGGTACTTAGTGATCAGTCATGTTGACAGAGAGCTAATGAGGGTATAAAGCACTGCTTCCACGATTCCATCTTCCACACACAGAGAGAGAGAGACTGTGTAACCGCAGCGCAGAGCAGGATAGAGACACAGAAAGACAAATAGAGATGAAAAAATGTTGCCGGAGCCGTGGGGAGGTGAGGGAGGCTTGAAAACAAGGGATGGAAAGACGGAGATGAAGGCGGACGATTAATCCGAGGTGAAAGAGCCAAAGAGAGAGAAGACAGCATTAAACTAAATAATGCAGAAATAGCAGAAACCAGAACGCAATTTAAGAAAACCTGAAAGTTGTTTGGGTTATTTCTCAGTGTGACTCTGCATTTCCCTCCATGAAGCAATCAGTGATGAATCAGTGTCTGCAAACAGTCCCCTGACTCACCGTGTGACTCTGAAGACAAACACTGTTAACAATCCTGCCGTCTAATGGCAGCTTTTGCTTCTTCTTCAGCCCCTTATTCCCTCTCCGTGCTTTGAAAAATCGGCGTTCATAGCCGTAGATACATATACAAGAAAGGAGAAAAACCAGGAGTAACCTAACGTGAAAATCGCAGCTGTCACACTTTTACAAGACGGACGTTTATGTATATGTGGATCTAGTACGTGTCACTTAGTCATTTTAATAGCTGAAACATGTGTTAAATAGCTCCGCTTACACTTTGCTCACCATTTGTGCTGAAGGATCTGTCATCTGCATGTGGATTCATCACTCAGCAGAGGAGCTTTTTCAATCAGACGAGCAGGCAAACCTCACTAACCGTTACTGAAACGCCTCAACGATTTCACTGTCGGTGTATGCACGGAGAGCAATGGTATATGTTATACCTATAGTGATCGTATAAGGATAGGAACACACATTGTACGAGAGGGGTAGCTGGCATTTGCGATGCATGGCAGATAGACGCCATAAATATTTGAGAAATTGCCATTGATGGGGCGAGTCAACAAAAGACTCTCGCAATTGTCTCTCTTTTCCTTTTAAGAGGCGTAAGCAAAAGGGTTCTGCTGGTTGCTAGGCACACACTGTATTTCTCAGTGTCGACTAAACCAAAGTGTCTGCTCAGGCTTTCTTTTCTGCAAAAATGAAAGTTTTCTTGAACCCGTTACAAGCTGAATCAATAACCTTCTGCGGTATATCAGCCAGTAATAAAAAGACATTTTACAGATATTTTATATGAAAGCGTTGCAAATTATCGCTTTAACTCCTACAATAACCTAGTTGACCCCTAACCCTCGGAGCTTGTTGGCGTTTAGTATCTTGCTCAAGGAGACCTCAGCTTGTAGGACTGCTGAGCCTTCCTCTTCACTGTTCTCGCACCTCGCTATTATACTGAGTTACTGGCCCTCTTTTAAAGGCTGCGAGCTCATCACTATTGCCCCGGTACACAGCACGGCATGTGTCAGGGAGCTGGAAATAACTACTAGGATTTAAAACTAAGTCTGGACGGTGAAAGCAGCATCTGCCACAGCTCATTACTGGCTGATTTTATAGGACCGTACTGACTCCTCTCCATCCCCCATCTAATTTTGGCTTAATAGCATTTGGATTTCATCAATCTCGCAAGGAATCTGATCTACACTCCACACTAGTGAGGAACTCAACACAGGACTCTCTCACCAACCTTTGCCCCCCCGCCCCAGTCTCGTCAGCTGGTCAACATCTGAACTATGAACTCTCACCCTGTCTGTCGTCTGTTGTTTTCCTCCTCTGTGGATTTTCTTTTTTACTTTGCTCCCACATGTTAGCGCTCTGTAATTACAGCTGTCACTCAAGCATCACTCCATATCCACATTTTTTGTTTCCATTCTTTTCTCTCTCTCTGTTTCCACTCTACCTCTCTCTCTCTCTCTCTCTCTCTCAAAAAGCGCTCAGAGTCACGAACATAACGGAGAGAAAAAAAAAACCCTTAAAGTCATTTCCCAGTCTGCCTTGCTGAAGGTCAGGCTGGGAAAGAGCCGGCATCTCTGGTAATTGGGGTGCATGTCTCTGTGTGTGTGTGTGTGTGTGTGTGTGTGTGTGTGTGAGTGCGTGTGTGTGTGTGTGCGTGTGTGTGTGTGTGTCTTTGGGTAATTGAAAACGCTTTCCCCCTGCTTTAGCTCATGGTCCACTGATGCAAAATGATGATTAAAACGGGATGCTGTGTAATTCCTCCTATGTGCAACAGTTGTGTATAAGTGTGTGTACAGGTCTGTTATTTCTCATGTGTTTCCCAACGTTTCCACTCCAATGTTTGCTTTTTTTTCTGTTCACAGTGTTTGTGCTTTTGGTTGGTAACATGTGTTAGGTTTGATCTAAATTGATCAAGGTTAAAAATGAAAGGAAATCATCATCCTGTTGGAATTCCAAATAATTGGAAGATTCAAATAATACATTCAAAATAAATTGGATCTTAACCCATTCACTGCTTTGTAATGCAGTAGAAAGAGAAGCTCATCATTTTCTCTTATTTCTGCTTTATTTTTTGAAATCTAAATTATAAGTGTCTGTGTCAGAGTCTAATTAATTTTGAAATAAAAATTCGGACTTTTAGAAAAAATAACAATAGATAGATGTTTTATAAAAATTCAAAACAGAGAAGGCATCGAGTAAGATCTTAATAATAATAACTTTTAACATTGAGTAGTGTTTGAATAGTTATTATTGTTTACATACTCTACAGCATGTGGGCGCATACCATATGTACAGTACAACTTCACACACACACACACACTACAAGTCAGTAATGAGGGATCAGGGACACTCATGGGCGTGGCTTGCTCCACTGTGTTCAGGTTTTGTTGGGTTTTTTTGGGGGGGGGTTGGGGTCTTGCGTCCTTTTGGGGTTTCTATCGGCCCTTGATGTGTTTGTCAGATTTTCCTTAGTTTTCTTAGCCGTGGTTTGGTGGAGGAAAAGGGAGGAATGGAGGAGGAGGGAATGAACGGTGAGAGAAGGCAGGGCGGGGGCTCGAGGCGGGGGGGGCGTAGAACAAATCCCACTCCGACGGTAATAGCAGGGTCGGTGCTCTGGCTAAATTAGCCTGCTCGCTACCTCGGGTTTGCTCAACACTTGGCTAACAATTACCCATATCGAGGGAAAGAGAGAGAGAGAGGTGAAAAAAAGAAAAGAAGTGGGTGAGTGAGAAGGGGGGGAGGGCGGTGAAATAAGGAATAAGCGCCTGAGCAAATAAAGTCATAAATGATTGGAAGGCAGAGGATAAAAACAAACCTCAGGTCTTTTAGCAGAAACTTCTTGGGAGAAACTTTCCTTTGCCTTCAGGATTCCTTCAACAAAGAATGTGAGTTTTAAGGTGATGTTGAACGTATGAAGGTTTTGTGAGCATTGCGTTCTCGTCTCCCCCCCCCCCCCCTCGCCACTCTCTCCCAGGATTAATTACCGGGTGTCAGTCACAGCCGACGGCTCTCCCACGCTCCCTTGCTCCCACCAGTGCATTTTGGGAGAGCGACAGGTACAGCTAAAGGTAGTTTGTGGCCCGCGCAAGTGTGTGTGTATGTGTGTGGAATGTGAGGAAGGCTACTAAAACAGTTGTGGACCTTATACAGTCATCAAATTATATGGCGCTATTGCTACAGTCGCCATGGCAGCAAATAAGCAACAAACTAAATAGTTGTCCTGGGGTGAACAAAGACACACACACACACCCTTGACTGCTTTTGATGACCTTCCTCCTCCATAAATCCTTAACTTACTCATTGTTCTAGGACCTTTCTACCTCTAAAGAATTGAACAACAAGAACACACATTATCAGACACTGATTTGGACACATTAATATTACCTTTGTCCCATTTCTTTACGAGCAAAAAGCAGTCAGTAAAGATAACAGCCTTTATATTTCAGGCAGGGGCATCTCGAAGTGGGCAGAGGGAGCAGAGGTTACGTTTGGAACCTATCACGGTGACAAAGAGAGCGTTCTAATGATGACCGGGTGCAGGCACCTTAATTTAGAAACCTCATCTGTAACTCGTTCCCATTGTCTGAAGAAACGCTGGTGGAGAGAAAGAGGGGAAGGAAACGTGGGTGAGGGAGAGAAAAGGGGCAAAGTGGGGGAAGTCAGTTCTTTATCATCATTTTTAATGAGAATTATTAATAGGTTTTCACGGGAGGGCCGTGGTTGGTCGGGGGGGAAGTTGAGCGATGCTAATGTTATCACAGTGTGCTCGCCGTGCTTTCATCTCACCGCATGCTTCTGTCTCGCTCTCGCACCCAAACAGATTGTGCCTTGTGCTTTTAGTGACCCTGTAGGTCATTTTCACTTAAACACCCGCCCCAAACACACTCTCCTTCCATCCGTTTGTTTCCCTCCTTCCATCCATCCCCACTCAGAACCACTCCATCCATACTAATCAGTGGCTTTCTCCTTCCTGGATGAACAGACGGTGTTTGTCTCCTTCTGTCCTCTCCCTTTTCATCTCTCGTCCTCTCAGACTTTCACTGCCGTCTGACGAGCCAGTATCATGGCCCCCCCACGCACACACATCTTGCATATAGAAACCCTGTATATATGCGCGTGTGTGTGTGTGTGTGTATTCTTATTAAATACAAACCCAAGCCTCAGACTGGACTTGTAATATTTAACATGTGCGAGCCCTCCTACGCACACTGTCCCTCTGCTGCTCTCTGTGTCTCTGTGAAATCGCTCATTGCCACTCGGCTCCTCCAAAAATAACACTGATAATTAATTTCCGTCTTGAGATGATTCGCCCGTGGACTGACTCGCTTTCATATTTCACCCCGCATCGATTGGTCGGGCCCGGCTCGCGTGCGCTTCATTAGTCAGAGAGCGACCGGGGTGGGCAAGTGAGAGAAAGCAGAGATCGAGAGAGAGGGAGAGTTAAGTCAATTACTACTGCTTATGTTTGAAAGCAACGCAAAAAACACATTAATTACAATACAGCTGACACGTAAATTGGGATTGATGAGGAAAGGAATTGTGTCACGGATCCCCAGAACGGCTCCCACATAAAACTACAACACGCAGGCTGTGGTAAGACTTAACATCAAAGCCTTAATAACTGGGTCCAAAGCAAACTTTGTTTAAAGTTATTGAGCGGGTGCCATAAACCCCCCCAATGTGAGCAGCGGGGTTTTGGGCACCCGGCCACCTCCAGCTGATTCGACATGTGAATGGGAATGAAATCTGCTGGCCTATTGGATTTCAGTTAACGTGCTGAATTAACTGAGTTGAAATTGGATCCTCCCTCGCTGTAATGGACAGGACATTAAAAGGGAATTCAAGAAGCCTCGGTTTTCAATAAAAGGGACAGCCCAGACTATGACACATTCACATCTTTTTTTTGTCTGTGTTCTTAAGGAAACAGTCAAAAGCCAGAGGCGGATTTTTGCGGCACTTATGAAAAGCGAGCAGTAATATTCATGTTACAATAACGCTTCTTCCCCTTTCTTCCTCCGCTGTAGGTCCTCCATCAGCGCCGCTCCAACTCATCTCCAATGTGAACGAGACCTCGGTGAACCTGGAGTGGAGCGTGCCTCGGAGCACGGGAGGGCGCCAGGACCTGACGTACAACGTGGTGTGCAAGCGCTGCGGGCCCGACGGCCGGCGGTGCCAACCCTGCGGTAATGGCATCCACTTCAGCCCCCAGCAGCTGAGCCTGAAGGGAACCAGAGTGTCCATCAACGAACTGCAGGCTCACACCAACTACACCTTCGAGGTCTGGGCGGTGAACGGAGTCTCGCCACAGAGCCCGGGGCCTGAACAAGCCGTGTCGGTGACCGTCACCACCAACCAAGCGGGTAAGAGGTGCAAGACGGGCGGACACAGAGTTATTCCATTATACCGTTTCCTCCAAAAAGGATCATGTGACGAGCTGCCAGCTGGAGTTTGAGAGTAGCGTTCATCAGGTCTGCAATACCCGAAAGTATTCAAGCCATTTGATAGCCAAAACAAATGGACATCCACAATTTAATGTAGGACCTGGGGATTTTGCTTACATCAAGCCAAGAAATATAACAGTTTGTCAAATTGAATCATTACACTTTAATTGAATTCAGCACAGCTCCGAGGGTTTTCGTTTACTTTTCCACAAGTTACAAAAGTCAACTCATTTTTCTTGCTGTTTGGATCGTTGTGCTGCTTTATAATGTGTAATGCGTTGTGCTTTTGAATGCCGTATAGTGAAGCTGGCGTACACTGCGTCAGTGTGTGTGCAGGTTGAGTCTGTGTAATGATCTCCCGTGCTTGTATGTGTGGCTTTAACACGGTGTTGGTGGCAGCGACTGCTCCAAGTACTTTTATTTGGGGGAGCAATCTGCACGTCAAAACATGTTTATTAAAGCTGTGAATAATTCCGGGTGATTACTGAGAAGGGATGATGGATTCTCTGCAGTGGGAAATGATTTTCTGCAATATTTCACTTTGAGTTTTTGCATAATTAGGCAGACGAAGCCGAGGATGAAGATAGGGGGCAATGTGCTATATTTAACTCTCCAGCTAATGAATTAGATGAGTTGTATTGATCTGTGGAGGCTTCATTACAAACGCTATAAGATAGCGTGTGCGTCCGTGTAATTATTCTGGTAGAACACACACACTCGTGAATACAGGCTCCAGTCCTCCAGAGCTGGGAAAGAGCCCTCCAGCCTTTAGGGGGTGCGTTCAGAGCAGCCCGTTGATTTGCCATTTAGCCATTTTGTAACCAGTTGTTGTGCAAATAGATTTTATGACCCTGGCCCTTTCTCTCTCTCGTCCCTCCCCTCTCTCCTCCTCTTATAGCCGATCATTACCCCGCACTCCTTTACCGTTCAGCTCTTGGGTGGCGAGCTAAGTGCCTTTGTGTGTCCTTTTTACCACTAATTTCCCAACCCTGGGAAAAGTGAATATCTTGAATAGGACTCAGGCTGGCAATTTAAGGACACAGTTGCTTGATTTATCAGCCGGGGTCAGGAAGAGAGAGATGAATGGATGCGCCTGCCTGTGGGAAGAGCTGTGAGCCCTGCCAGGAGGGCGTGTGTGCGTGTGTGTGTGTGTGTGAGCTGTAATGAAGCACACCCTGGAGTCCAGACCTGGGGACCGGTGATGGCACGTCAGTACGGTCACACACTTTCAAGGGGGAGAAAAAAAGCAAAAATCACACACACAGGCAAAGTCACACCGTACGCAACCTTCGGAACACACCTCGTACACACTCCCACACACACACACACACACGCAGCAGTGTCCCTCTGAGGTTGCTCGAGGCTAATCTGCTTACTTGAAGTTGTAAGATATAGATGATGTTGCCTTTGGCTTGTGACTGGTGCATGTTTCACAACTGTTCCCCTGGATTAGTTATATGATGCTTGCAGCTGGAAGCTCTGTAATTGTGTGTGTGTGTGTGTGTGTGTGTGTGTGTGTGTCTGTATGTGTTTGCTCAACAGAATGACTGACTGCATGCTTGTGCCTAAGTGAGAAAATGTGCCACTTGAAATTGTTTGTGAAAGCGTGTGCAGTCGCGGACGGAGACGGACCGCATTTGCCTCTCAAACAATGTCCTCTATGTGTCTCTGTGAGGGTGCATGTCTCCCCTAATTTGTGCGCATGTGGCTCAGTGTGTGTGTGTGTCTGTGTGTGTGCGTGTTAAAGAGAATAGCCCCAGACTGATTGGATTTCTTCCTGCTAATGCTCGGTAGGGGCTTTGGAAGCTCTGGTTTCAGCCGCTGGTAATCCAGGCAGTCATCTGTGGCCGTCCTTCTCTCTGTATCACCTCCCCTCATCCAGACACAGCGGATTACACATTTATTATGATAGATTTATTAGGCTTTATAAGGGCCGTGGAAAAGATACTCCCGACACTGCCGTGCGTGAAAGTTCAAATTGCGGCTACGGATAGGGAGACGCTGAAGCAGACAGGTCGGACGCTTAAAAGTACGTATGTGCTGTATTTACGCATGAGACCGGAGGGAAAGAGATAAAAACGCAATGCAGAGCAACACTCCAGATCTCTGATTGTACACACATGCATCTGTGACCAGTGTGTGTGTGTGTGTGTGTGTGTGTGTACGATGAGCTCAGATTCCACATCTCACCATGAACAATTCCAGCATCATAAATCAGGCAGGGTGTAACCCTTTCACCCGGGCTACACGAGGAAAAGGATGGAAAAGGGGGGGCGGGGGGCATCCAACGCTTTGAACTGACCCCTGGCTGTAAATGGCTGTTTTTTCCTCTTTATGGGATCAAGCAGTGCGTGCCTGTGTGTGTGTTAGTGTGTGCGCGTGTGTGTGTGTGTTTCAGAGCGAGAGAGAGAGAGAGGAAAAGAGAACAAGAGAGAGGTGTTTATGTCTCTATACAAATACTTGGCAGGCTTAGGTGACTAAAAGTGCATTAGCGCATGGGCGAACATGTATGCATGTGTGTGTGGGTATGTCTGTCAGTACACATGTGAGTTTCCATCTTTACGGCAAATCAGACAGCCGTGCATGTGGAAACACGTTGGGAGTGGAAGCAGCAGAGTTTTCTGGTACGGGGGAGCCATTTTCTCGACACCCTAAAAAACGACTCCCACCTCCACTATTTTTTCCCTTGGCGGCAACCAACTCCAGCCACTCCAATCTGGCAACCAGGCTCCAATCTGGCAACCACATGTGCGCCGCAGCCCCCCAGTCTCTTTTAATGTCAAACTGTAATAGCCCACATATTCTGCCGACTGCTCGACGCGACCACAGCTGCGCCTCGCAGCGCAAATACGTTGTGATGAACAAGCTCACAAAGACAAACTCACTCACTCAACAAACTGCTTCATTGAGAGAACAAAACCTCACTAACGTCTGCATGAAATTGCCCAGCAAGCTTCCACCGTTCTCTCCTGGGAGGATGAGTTTTCAAACCTAACCAAACTCAGGTCTCAACGAGTGTGTGTGTGTGTGTGTGTGTGTGTGTGTGTGTGTGTGTGTGTGTGTGTGTGTGTGTGTGTGTGTGTGTGTGTGTGTGTGTGTGTGTGTGTGTGTGTGTGTGTGTGTTTCTGTTTCTGTTTTAGCTTTTACGTTTTATAATTTATGCATACGGAGTCTTTTAATATTTGAGATAAAGGAAGCAGGTGTGTGTGTGTCTGTGGATTTCTATGCGTCTGTGGGTGTTCTGAGGTTTTTGGATCATACTCAGATGTGTGTATATTCATTACATTTACATTTATTATTCTGCCAGTGTTTGAGCCCACACATTCAGGAGGAGGTAAGAAGTGACGGATCCATCCCACAGATTTAAACTCATCTCTAGAGGTGTGATCTGGTCCGCCTGTATCGCCGCCTCGGGTAACAATGGAATGTTAGTTTCAGTATTATGTCGGTTATACACGCAGAGTTTACGGTATTCTGAATAATTCATCTTTCCAAAGTCATAAAACCGTCTTGATGGATCTCTTATCTCACAGCTGCACTGTTCTTAACCCGGCCGTCTAATGTTTGCAACCTAAGAAGGGAACGCTGAGAAAATCACTCATCTTTATCTCTGCATTAAGTCAGGGAAAAATCAAAACGCAACAAGAGGACCCCCAACACGATTAAAACGCCATATCTGTCATCTTTGTAGTAAAGATGGATGTGTGGATTCGCTCGGAGGAACGAAGGCCCGTGACCCCTCGGGGGGATTTCTTTCTGAGCGGGAGCATCCCTAGCCGGCCCCCGTGGGGGCCTTCAAATTGTCTCTCACTGCCGGGTAAGATTGATCGGAGGGATACAAATGGCCGCCATCTAATTGTTTAACGGAGACGTAACACATTAGGCCAACAGGATGACACAACCTCGAGTTAATCTATTTACTGGGGGATGTCTGCAATCCCATCCCTTTCTGTCTCCATCTTGTACCCCACCAATCACAAAACCATCTCCATCCCCCGCCCCGCCCGCTTCCTCACCCCGCTGAAATTCAATCCATGGCTGGTGCTCAGATTTCAGGCCCGTTTGAACTCAACCCCTGGCTAAAAGCTGAGTTTTCTTAGTGTTAGCATGAAGGCTAGCCTCCCTGGAGCCCCCCGCCCCCTAAAGGGAGGAGAATGTATATAATGTCATAGATAATCCAATCATAATCGGTGAACCACGGACCCCTCATTAATCATCCCACTGTAATTTTTTAAAAGGCAGATGGTCTGGAGAGAGTAAGGTTACAGTATCGCCGAGGGTCAGAGGTCAAAGATTTGCTCTTTGTGAGCGGGTAAGAGCTCCGGCCGTAAAGCAGAGCTGCCGCGGCCCCAGAGGAAATGGTTTGGTTGTGTTGCCTTTGTTGTCGCTCTGTGAAGATGGGATGTGAGTGAGGTCGTCTGGTCGACGTGGGTTACACGAGCCAGCCAGGTTGTCTGTGGGTGTCTGTCTGTGTGTGTGTGTGTGTTGGGGCTTAGCCTGAGGTATTGCTTTGTGGAGGAGAGAACCAGCTGAAGTTGTGAAGGTGTGTGTTTTTGCTGTTGTTTTGTTCCCGTGTCTCTCCCTCCAGCTGGCTCGCCCCGTATCTGCTCCCAACTCAATCCACTCCGACGTGCGTTTGGCTGTTTACCGCCGTATCTCTTCTACACCTATGGATTACATTTTTATAGCATCCAGTGTGTATGACCTAATTCTAGCGCTGTCACACTCGTTGGAAGATATCGGTTTGATTTGTGCGGCGGTGACACACAGGAGGGGGAGGAAGAGCGCCAGCCATTATCTGTGCTTTAACCTTCACATGTTAAAAGCAGCTGAATGCAGATCGTGCGGCGGCTTGAAATATGGCCTCATTATCAGCCAGCAGTAAAAAGGGCTTTGAGATAAGATTGCTTACTGGATCCTTAATGAAAACCAATTGATTTGCTCTCTCAAAGACGGAAAAAAGGCGAGGCGCTGAGCTCACGTCCAGCCGCTGCAGCGAACGTACATGTTTCCCAGGGTGACTTGGGAACCTGCAGAAAATGAAGCTAGACATTATTTTGCCAGCTTGTAGGAAAAGTGGCTGAGACGCTAACTTCAGCCAGGGGGAAATTGGATCAGTTTTATGGATGCCAACCATTAGTTCAGAAATAGAGTGTTGCCATAGACTTGAGAATTGGCAATTTAGCCGTGTGGCCATACAGCTCTATAACGCCTCCGATTTTGAACGGGAGCCAAGTTCAGAGACGAATGGAAGTGATTGCCTTGTGGCCTGGCCCGCTGCTTGACTCGCTCAGCAGGAGCAAAGAGTCGGGGATTTGGGAAAGCAACAAAAAACAGACTTTGTGTCTCCGAGGCTGAAAACATCACGGAGGAATGGGAGACAGCAGTGGGTTAAAAATGATTTCCTTCTCTTTTTTCCCCCCCTCTGCCTTTGATCTCCTCGCCTAGCTCCCTCCCCAGTGAGTTCCATCCAAGCAAAGGACATCACCAGGCACACCATCTCACTGGCCTGGCAGCCGCCCGACAGAGCCAACGGGGTCATCCTGGAGTATGAGGTCAAGTACTACGAAAAGGTGAGGCGTCTTTTCACCCGTGACGTCATCCAGAGCTCCTTTTCAGCCAGGAAAACGTCTCACTAAGTTGCCTTTCCCTCCCTCCCTCCCTCCCTCCCCCTCTCTCTCTCTCTCTCTCTCTCTTTCTCACTCTCTCTCTCTCTCTCTCTCTCTCTCTCCCCCCCCCCCCCCCCCCCCCCCTCCTCAGGACCAGAACGAGAGAAGCTACAGAATCATAAAAACATCATCAAGGAACACGGACATCAAGGGTCTCACCCCTCTCACCTCCTACGTGTTCCACGTCCGCGCTCGCACCGCCGCTGGCTACGGCGACTTCAGCGGCCCCTTCGAGTTCATGACTAACTCGGGTAAGTCCCGCGCAACATCGCACTGTACCTCTACCCAGGCTCCACGCCAACTTTTAACACCCGCGCACTCCGCAAAATCCTGCAATGATAGCATCTTTTAGGAGTTTGTCTCTTTCATTGTGGAGCCATTAATCAAAATAGCTTTCATCTATAAAAGATAAATGATATTGTGCTCCAGCACCTGACTAGCAACTTGAGTAGCCTCCATTATTCAAGTTGCAGTGGAGTCTCAGTGGAGACGCCAGCCACGATTCAACCTATATGGGATTTTGAAGAATGATACCAATGCTGATATTTTTAGTTGGAAGCTGCTGAGAGTAAAGACTTTACACTGCTCAATGCAAAATGTGTATTCAGTGTTTCCTCCACTTCTTTCTAAAGGGGCGTTCAGAACATTGTGAAGTTCAAGTCAGGATAGAGACAAAAACATGTGCTTGAACAAAGGCATGTTTAGGTGCGCAACACACAGGCACTGAGCTAATACAGGGTTCATACGGGCTCCGAAATCCTGGAAAAGGCCTGACATTTACAAAACGGGCTTTCCAGACATTAGAAAGTCATTCAGTCTTAAAAGTTCAATCATTCTTTTTCTGAAAACGCCATTCAATTGAAGTTTCGATTTGGAAGTCATGGAAATTCATTGTTTAAATCACTAATCATCAAACAAACCCTGACTTATTTGCCGATTAGCGACTTAGAATCTGTCTAAACCAACTGTTTACTTTCTCTAATCATCTCTCATTCACTCCGCTTAATGTTATGGCATATGATATGAGGTGTTGATCAGAGATTATGGCGTGGACAGTTCCTCGAGCTGCCCTGTGAGCCCAGGTGTCCCCTTTGTAATGCAGATGGACACAGCGCCGCATGATAATGACACGGCCAGGCGGACGCTCTTAATGGGGGTGTCATTGCCTCTCAATGGAGCGCACAAAACAAGACTTTACAGCGGGAATCGTAAAATGGAGGGATAGAGAACAAGGGCAAACACGGTGTGTGTGTGTGTGGGTGTTTGTGTGCGGAGGGCGTGCTGGGTGGATGAGTGAAATTTGGAGGAAGTGAGTGGGAGGTCAAACACTGAATGCACATTGGCTCTTTAATGTGCGGCGGCTCGAGTAATGGAGCTCTGTCCGAGCTCTTCCTCTCCCTTTCAATCCTCCTCTGCCTATTCCCCCATTTATGTTTTCACCTCCTCTCTCCTCCCCCTCCTTCCCTCTCCCCGCAGTGCCCGCTCCTATTATTGGTGATGGGGCCAATTCGACGGTGTTGCTGGTGTCTGTGGTGGGCAGTGTGGTCCTCCTCCTCATCCTCATCAGCGCATTTGTCATCAGCCGAAGGTGAGCTTCATCTGTCTGCATCCTCATCTCTGCCTCTGCCTCTTTCCCCCATCTGCTTTCTGTCTCTCCCTCTTTTCTCTGAGATGAAAAACGTCTTGTTTAGTGGCAGGGGCAGGAGTTGTCACGCGCTGGAAACGGACAGTCAAACACACAGCCACACACACACACACACACACACACACACACACACACACACACACACACACACACACAAACTGAGCCAGTGACGACTCACCACACTGGCAATGTGACTGACAGCTCCGACAGCTGAGGAGATGCAATCAGCGACCCCGCGCTCCCTCTCCTCTCTGCATCCGTCCCCACCTCTCCTCTCATCCCTCCATCGCTCCACCTATCTCTCAGTTTGGCACTGTAATCCAAGCTGCAAGTTATTTTCTCCTGCTGCGCCTTCCTGAGGAGGAGGGAAACGGGAAGAGAGATAGGTGGACAATAAGATAAGGGGGCAGTGAAAAGGCAGGAGATAGAATACAGAGAGAGAGAGAGAGAGAGGTAGAGAGTGAGAGTTGCAGTGAGGCAGCAGGTGGATTTCCAGTGACCCAATCTCAGGGTGTTAACCAGCGAGCAGGACAAAGCACCGTCACACAGATGGGATTACATGCAGATGGGGCTTCCTCACTTCAGGGTTTTAACCACACTCCCTGTGTGTGTGTATGTGTGTGTGTGTGCATTATTATGCATGTAGTGGTGCCGTTGGAAGGGGATTGTTCATAATGATTTGTGTTTGAATGTGTTTCCATATTGATTCATGCACGTGTGCGTTCACAGGAGAGTACTGATGTGTGTGTGTGTGTGTGTGTGTGTGTGCCTTTATGGGTCTGTATTGATTCCTTTATGTATATGAGTGTGTTGTCCCTTTACATGGAAACAGAGTCATTGTTTGCATGTGTACGGTTGGTGAGAATGATGGGGAGTGAAGGGAGCTGCTGATTGTGTGTGTCCATGCTTATGTGTGTGAGTGTGTGTGTTCTATTGCATGTGATTGCCTCTCTCCCCAGCCAAGCAGGTGGTTGTTTCTGGCTTCTTTATATGCATGCGGCGGCCACTGTCATTGTGCCGCCGCAGCCTCTTCCTGTGATTGTGGGGAGGGACTGTAATCACGTAGCCGTTAACATCATTACCCAACCGCAGAAGGGAACAATGTGCAGCACATCTGGTCATTTCCAACGCCGACCCTACACATATATATGAGCACCTGTGTCAGCCTGCCTGAGGGATTCAAAGAGGTTTAAGTGCATCCTCTCTGGGATTCAGCTCCATTTTTTTTTTTTTTTATACCTGCCTGCTTTCCTCCCTACATTTTCCCCCCGGTGCCCTTCAGTCACCTTGAAACCTGCTTGTAGTTCTCAGTAGCGGTTTTTAACACTGTCCTCAATTTAAAGGAAAGGAGGAAACCATCTTATAATACATAAAGCAAAAGAGTGGAAATATTTAATAAAGGCAATGTTTTAGGATCATACGTATGAAGTGGCACCTTTTGAGAGTTAATCATCACACACACACGTGCATGAATTTGATAATTTAGGTCTGCGCCTTTGTTGTGAATAAATAAGCCAAAATGCTGAGAAGTGTTCTTGTCCTGCAATGTTAAAGATACAACTCAAAATCGAATGAATGCTCCCATGTCACGCATTTTTACAAAATCTCATCAAAATTCGCCCATGTCAAATAGTTCACAATGCTCTGTCGAATGCAATATTTTCTTTCTGAGTCATTCCTCCTGACATTTCAAAAACGTGAATTTGTCGGTCTGCCGTTGCGACACACCGACTGACCGTACTGTGTTTTTGCCCCCAGAAGGAGTAAATACAGCAAAGCCAAGCAGGACTCAGACGAAGAGAAGCACTTACACCAAGGTAATTCGCACTTTATGCTACGCCTACACAAGACTTAATTGGAAACATTAACACTGACAGGTGTGTTCCTGCGAGTGCACTCCAAACTGCAAATAAGCCCATAAAATAAAACTATTTTGATGTTAATGCACTTGCATCCTAGCATTCTCTAAACACCTCATTATCAAGTCATCAGCATTGTTATTTCCATCC
This sequence comes from Genypterus blacodes, assembly GCF_046128005.1. Lineage (NCBI taxonomy): Eukaryota > Metazoa > Chordata > Actinopteri > Ophidiiformes > Ophidiidae > Genypterus > Genypterus blacodes. Next base: position 3,459,311 of record NW_027466817.1, read on the forward strand.
AAGAAAAAATCAAGTTAATGAGCTCCACCTTCAGCAGTAGTCACATGAAAAGCAAGAGAATGGGAGTCGAAATGGAGGTATGAAGAGAAGAAAGGAGGAGGAGGAGGAGGTTCCACAGAGGAAGGCAGTGTAGCCAGCAGCATGATGGAAATAAAGAACAGATGGGCTCTACTTGCCAGAATGAATTAACCTTCATTTTTTTCACTCCCTTCTTTCTTTTTTTTTCTTTGATTCCTTCCTTCCTTCCTTCCTCCCTTTCTTGCAAACTGCTTTGCTCAGGAGTGAGGATATACGTTGACCCCTTCACATACGAGGACCCCAACCAAGCCGTCCGCGAATTCGCCAAAGAGATCGACGCCTCCTGTATCAAGATTGAGAAAGTGATCGGCATCGGTGAGTGGCTTTTTCTACTGTCGTGTGCGGTTTTGGATTTAGTGGATTCTAGGTCCTAAAATGCAAAAACGTTAATAATTGCAGGTGTTGTGTGTCAGTATCGACTTTTGTTGAGATCCCTGTTTGTGTGTGGCTGCGTGTGCATTCATGTGATCCCTCAGAATAAAAATCATTTTCCTGGACAATAACATTCAATCTGCCTCTGGAGAGGTCAACAAGTAAAAAAAAAAAAAAAAATCAGTGGTGGCTAAATACATTGTCCCTGCTATTCCTGTGGCCAGAGAAAAGTCATCCAATGACAAAATAATAAAGAGAAAGAATCAATATCCATTTCCCCTCTCTCTCTCTCTGCTCCACGAGGGGAGGGGCGGGGGAGCGAGGGATTAGAGACCCTGATCAATGTTTAAAATGGACCTCTCCTAACCTGCACGCACACACACACACACACACACACACACACACACACACACACACACACACACATGCAGGCACAAAGCCCTCACCTACTCCACGCTTGATTTGATTTATAGGTAGCGTGCTGTAGCATCACAGTGTTTGTGAGAGCATACATATCATTCTGTTTTTTTTTCCATCCCGCCTTGTGTTTCAGGGGAGTTCGGCGAAGTCTGCAGCGGCCGCCTGAAGATGCCGGGAAAGAGGGAGATCTGTGTGGCCATCAAGACCCTGAAGGCCGGCTACACCGACAAGCAGAGGAGGGACTTCCTGTCCGAGGCCAGCATCATGGGCCAGTTCGACCATCCAAACATCATCCACCTAGAAGGCGTGGTCACCAAATGTATGTGAAGAGTCTGATTTATTTAGTTTTTAAAGAAAAGTGTGGGATGGACACTTTCCTTCCTAAATAAGGGGTAGAAAATGATTTGGTGCATAATTCATGAAACTGTATTATTTCAAGGACAAGAAATTGGTGCGGGAAATTACAATTATGTTAATCTCTCTCTCTCACACACACACACTCACACACTTCCATACACACCTAATGGCAATTATATTTCGATAACACAAAAAAGGACATTAACTTTTGCTGTCCCTTTAACACAACTATAAATCATTACAAACCACGTCTGCGGTTTTTCGGGTGACTTTGGGAAAAGCTGAGCGTCGGGACAAAAAACCACGTTGTGCTGCCCAAAAGGTGTGCGTTCGTATGTGCACACATGTAGACACAGTATATAAAGATAGATGGCCACTTGGCGTGTATATGTTCCAGGATATCTATATGTGAACATGTCCTACCCGGGGTATCCCCAGGTGGACTGTGTCCAGATGGAGGGGGTCCGGCATTGATGTGGGTGGGGGGGGTGGGAGGTAGCTGGGTGAGTTGGAGGGTTTGGGCGGGGGGGGGGGGGGATGTCTAATGGGTCCAGAAACAGGCCCTGTAGCCCAGCACTAGGCTCATTAATCATAGTGTCAGCTGTAAATGTGTTTGGGGTTAGGGAGTGATACCCTATCCCTCCTCTATCTGCTGCTGCGTGGCCACTAAACACCGGCCAAATCTCCCTCCGTCTGCCCCTAGCACTCTATCTTTCCCTTTCTCCCGCTTTGTTTTTTCCCTACCTTTCACACTTTCCCCCGATGCTTTTTGTTAGGATAGAGGTGTGTGTGCGATTGTCTTGTCAGCACATATCTGTTGTCCACACATAAGATGTGTGTGAGTGTGTGTGTTCCTGTAGCTATAGGCCTGCCTCAGGTTGGTTAGATGGATGAACTGCCGTAATGTGTCACGACAGAACAGCCCGACTCTATCTGTACTCAACTGTGCTAGATAACACTGTCTCTCTCTCTCTGTCTGTGCCTGTCATACACACTGGGCACACACTTACATGAATGCACAGACACACACACTGGCTGAAAGTGAAAGGCAGCACAGGCAGAATTGCTTATCACCTATGACACTACAGGGAGAGACCTCTCAGACCACAGGGAAAAATGCGAGAGAGGTGGAGAAAAGGAAAACAGATGGACAGGAGGGGAGAAGAGAAATCGGAGACACGCAGTAGCCGGGGAAGGTGAGATAGAGACATGGAGGGAGAGCGACAGGGAAGCAGTTAGGAGCTGATGGATTACAGGAAAGACAGAGAACAACAGCAGGAGCGACACAGGCAGAGAAGCAGAGGGTGGTAGAGCTACTGAACTAGAAGCTGAGAAAGACAGCAAATAAACGAGACGGAGAAATGACGGAGGAGCTGGATAAGATACCCAGCAGTGAGAACAGCTCACAGGAAGCCACAGGGAGCCAAAGCAAGAAGGCCATCCAATATCACACACACACCCCCTCCGCCTATTCGTACTTTTAAGGGCTTGACACAAGGTTTGGGGAAATTAGTCCTTCACACTTGAGTGTGTCAGTGGAATCTATTAAAAATCCATTATTTGAATTGCTCCCCGCTCTCCATTACAATCAAGTTAAAAGGAATTCTCAATCTGGCCTCAGTTTGCTGGCTTGTCCAACAGAGCCAATTAAGCCTTATTAATTATTGAGAAACTCTAAATAGGCGCTAAAATACGTTTATGTGCAGAAATCGCAAATAACTCTCGCTGAGGACTGCTGCCAGCAATCTACCGTATAAAAATATACTGTATATGAAGCTGGTGTAAGGACCGTGCTCCCTTCATTAGAGCATTAAATCGGACATGATCTTCTTAAGAGTTTTAGGGAAGCTACTTTAAAGTGGTTAGCATTTCATACCACAAGCTACACATGATGAAGTAGTTAAGTTGTAGTGAAGCTACACTTTTACTTTATATTTGTGGAATGATGTGAAGTAGTGTTTGTGCAATGTCAGTAGAAAGGGAAAAACTATTCAGCTTTGTGATGGATGGACCAAGCATGGCCACTGTGAAGAGTGATGCATGCTGGGATATGTCCAGGAAAGTAGCATTGCTTGTGTATTTGCTCATCATTGACTTGACCTTGCTTGACAAGTAGCTGTCACTGGAAAAGCTACATTGTTTTGAAAGAAGCTGTAGTGAAAAAGAAGTAAAGTCTAGAGCTTACATCTTGCTAATTTCAAAAAGATCGACTTTTAAAAAGCTGGAGTTGGACTGGATCTTTGTCCGCTGCGAGCGCTGGGGCCTCTGCAGAGCGTTTGCCCACTGTTCCCTCATCATTGTCCCCCTGTTGCTTCTGGTTGGCAGGTGATGATCGGCCCAGTGGCGGAGCTCTCGCCCAGAGTTCATTGCCAAAGGCAGCGGGGCGTAATCAGTAAACAAGGAATTAGCATGCAAATGGAATGGGAGGAAGAGGGCGGGGCTGGGAAGGCGAGAGTTTAAGGTCGCAGGTCAGACGCTCCTCAGACTTGATTGGGGAACTGTCAATCATTGCCAGCCCTGGGGCACAGGCACAGAACAAAGGGGAACAAAGATGGCTGACAAAGCGGGCCCCGCTCTCTCCCAACTTTAACTCCATTTCCTCTTTTCGGGGCACGGCTGGAGTGCCCGGTAATTAATGGCGTGCCAATCACACGGCGGGTGAGATGGAGACAGACGGCCGTTTGGCAAGGCAGGAGACCTGCTGGAGAGTGAAGGAACTCTACCTTAAAGACATCAGCTGCCAACCACACTGTAAGCAGTCTGCTAGAATACATCAGAGATTTCACAAAACCTCCCAGCATGCTGTTAGGCTCAACTCAGCACTCGTCCAAAGCATCATAATCTTTTAAGTCCACCTTAAATGTGCCGCTTGAAATAGAATTGAAGGAACAACAAAGTCCAAGGAGGAATTTGCAGAACTTTTGGCATGTGTTGTTGCCATGGCTAGTTAGGCACCATCTTGCTTGTGCTCTGGGACAAAAACAAGCTGCCACCTCCAGCTACTATCCCCCCTCAGCCCCAGAGACAAAGACAGACAGAGACCCACCAGGGAATGTCCACCCTCCCTGCCGCCTGCCCCGGCTCAGATAAAGACACAGACGCTCCCCCAAGAGAGCGGGAGAGGGGAAGATAGAGGGACGGGGTGAAAAAGGCCAGAGAGGAGTGGCAGGGATGGGGGACAAGCGCGACAGAAAGAGTGTGAACGTCGGCGGGAGAGAAAGAAATAGGGAGATACTAGCGGGAGAGTGACAGATGCGTGGAAATTTGGCAGAAGAGAACGAGGGCAAAGGGACAGAGAGTGAAATAAATAGTGAGTCAGAGGGCTTCTGGGTGCGCGACTGTGATGAGACGCCGCATGCCGCGTCCAGCGTCAGTTTATATTTGCATAAACAAAAGATGGTGTGTGCGTATGCGTGTGTGTGTATTGGTGTTTTGTGTCACTGGGAATGCCTTTGGATGTGCAGGGAAAGTGAGGGGACGTCAGGGCAACCGTAACACTGCGCTAATTAAATCACCACGGGACAGAGATGGATGGTTCTCACACACGAACACACACACACGAACACACACACACACACACTCACGTTCCCATGAGAACCCCCTGCTGCGTTGGGTTGTGATGTGCATCGTTTACCACCATAATCATCTGCCTTTCATTCTCTCTCTCTCTCTCTCTCTAGGTAAGCCAGTGATGATTATCACAGAGTACATGGAAAATGGATCGCTGGATGCATTCCTGAGGGTCAGTCATGCGTTTCTGTCTGCACACGTGTGCATGTGTGTTTGTGTGATACCGCCGCAGCGCACTGATTCCATCTTATCTCTGTAATGTCATCCAAGCGAAATTACAAGCGTTCATTCACAAACATTCTACCTAATCTCTGCGTCGCCTTTGATCAGTGTATTGTTCTCCCCGGCAACAAAGTTTCACCTTTGTGTCTCCAGGGTTCAGTACAATAAAGACGCATGTATATAAATTCAATACGACTTTGTTCAAGGTATGAACAAGCATTAAAATCCAGATAGAATATAGTGTTAAACAGATTAACGGCTTTATGTTTCAGTATTTGCTGCAGGGCAGAAGTTAATGATCAGATGCATATAGCTGAATTAATACAGAGCTGTGAGCACGTTGTTATGTAAAATCATTATTGCCACTGGTACAGTAGTTTTCCTGAACGTGAATTGTGTCCAAAGTGTCCCAGATGTTTACAGCAATACACAGTATAAACTTGCAGGCTTACAAAACTTGAGATTGCAGAAAAGTTTTAAGGGCGTCGGTCCCAACAACCAAATACGGCTCCATACACACACACAACAACAATGGCAGTTACTTAAATTGAGACATCCTGAAATTGAGACTGAAGATTTTTGGTCATTCTGATGATGTTTAAACTAAGAATCCATATGTAATCAGTGTAGTTAAATGAGGCTTATGGTAAATAAAGCCTTCATAGTGCAGACGATCAATTTGTCTTTTTATTTTTGCAGAAGAACGACGGTCGCTTTACAGTGATCCAGCTGGTCGGCATCCTGCGGGGAATCGCCTCTGGCATGAAGTATCTCTCAGACATGAGCTATGTGCACCGCGACTTGGCAGCACGCAACATCCTGGTCAACAGCAACCTGGTGTGTAAGGTGTCCGACTTCGGCATGTCGCGAGTCCTGGAGGACGACCCCGAAGCCGCGTACACCACCAGGGTGAGTGTGATGTAACTGAGTCAGGGGTCTGCCTGCCTGCATGTCACCTTTCATGTCCGCTTTGTCATCTCTCATTAAATCAATCCACCTTTCATTCATAGGGAGGGAAGATCCCCATCCGCTGGACGGCCCCAGAGGCCATCGCTTACAGGAAGTTCACCTCAGCCAGCGATGTGTGGAGCTACGGTATAGTCATGTGGGAAGTGATGTCATACGGCGAGCGACCATACTGGGACATGAGCAACCAGGATGTAAGTCACTCAGCAGTTACCCATGAGAATAAGGATGCAATATTAAAGCTCAGGCTATAAATCACACTCCCATGTGCTAACTCTGATGAAGATATTTCATCAATTTAACTTGGTTATATAATTACATTTCCTGCCGGAGTGATCCACCAATAATATTCCCTCTTCTCCTTACGGATTAAATTCCCATTTCTGGTGCCACTAATGATGATCAAGCATTTAATTTATGCATAACCAAATACCTTGCATAGGTTAATAAAGTATTGTGATTAAAATTAAGCTGTGGTTATAAAATTAAAAAAGAGATCGACATTGATCGAGTCAAGTTTCCTGTTTCCTCTGGTTAATCATAGATAGTTAGAACACGTATCAACACTATCCCTTCCTCATAGGTAATCAAGGCGATTGATGAGGGCTACCGCCTGCCCCCGCCCATGGACTGTCCTGTGGCTCTGCACCAGCTGATGCTCGACTGCTGGCAGAGAGAGAGAGCCGACCGGCCGAAGTTCGGACAGATCGTCAACATGCTCGACAAGCTCATCCGCAACCCCAACACACTGAAGAGGACCGGGGGAGAGACGGCTGTCAGGTGAGAGGGACAGAAATGGAAAATGGTGTTAATGATAACGTGTCGACATTTAGTCTTATATTTCTCAGTACGGCCCAAAGTCTAAACTGCAACGCTCCACATCCAGTTATTGCATTCTGCCATTATGAGTTCATATAGAAATACATGTTAGAAACACGATATATGTCTCAGGGTTTTCAATATGGCGCCTCGGTCTTCAATCTTCCTGTCCCTTTTTTACGATGACCTGAATTTGATGGGCTCAGCTTGATTTAGCCTCGGCCTGACGAGGAAGTAAGTGGCTCTAACACTGCAGAATGTTAAGTATTCAAGACCCAAGTCCAGGGATTCTTTTTACATATTTATTGCATTAGATGATCTAAATGTATTCCATACGAGGCTGAATTATAGAATTACATTATATCAAATAAAGTTATAGGAACATCACATTTATATCACAATGAATATTAATATGTTGTGCTAAAAACATCACAAATGTTAGCGACACACAGATTCTTGTTTTCTAGATTTAATAGGCCACAGTTTGCAGCTTTTGCATTAAAAAATATTCTGCCTCAGACACACACACACACACACACACACACACACGCACACACACACACGCACTCATTCTCTCATTGGTATTTACACTCCCCATTAAACATTATCTACACGCAACTGTTCTTTTTTAGCACAAACACGTTCTGTAATGGATTTGTCTGCAAACTAGCCTTAATGGTGCTGTACACTCAGGAATGTAGGCGCTCTAACAGGGGGAGAATTACGATGTAACGGCGAGTTAAAAACAAACATGACCTTACAGCTCCGGCACGATTACGCCGGAGCCGCTAAACGTGTTAAGAATGACCTACGCGTGTTTACAGACTCGATGCAGGCCAGTGGGAGTCTGTTTTACTTTAACGAGAGTGTGAATGCGTAGAAGCAGGGGACACACACACACACACACATATTCACCTAATGGGACACAGAGCGTGAGAGGAGAGTCCTTGTGGAGTAATTAGCTGAACTGAATCCTATAAATGCAGCTTTTACAGTTACAAGAGGCCAGGGGAGAGTTGAATGTTTGTGTGCGTGTCTGTGTGTGGTTGTCTGTGTGTGTGTGTGAGAGGGAGAGAAAGAGAGAGAGAAGGTCTGTCTGCACAATCTCTTCCATCTCATCAGAAGGGATCACTTGACATCCTGTTCTCACAATTCAGCTCAACATTCTTTTAAGAGGAGAGAATAAGGAGAGATATTCAGGGGTGTGGGCGAGCGGTTCAGTCACCCAGGTGGGACGAGACCGCCACTCAGGGCGCTCATGTAAGTGCTCGCCCCCCCCATGTTAGTGTGTCACATCTGACGCTAACTCAAAAGGAAGGACAGAAAAGGAAATAAGTGACAAAAAGGCAATGATGTGATTGGGTCCTGTTTTGTCTTTAAGTAAGGACTAACTGTGTGTGTGTGTGTGTGTTTGGCACCCTGGAGGAGCCATGTTTGACTTGGCTCCGTGTCGGTTGGACCTGAAATACATGGCCGAAACCCCGACAGACCTGCTGATTCCATCAAGCAGCAAACGGCGGAGAGAAATGTAGCGTGGTGGGTTTTTATGGCTCGCGGGCAGCGTTTCTGTCATCGGACACACTCAATGAGTCACGACCTCCTCACACACTATCACAGCCAGGATTCAGGAAAGAGAAAACATTCATTCCCACCGTGCTGTTGTGCGCTTCAGGTCTGTGTTACTTGGTCAGTGTTGCTGTAGTTGTCATGAATGAATGAGAACCCAGCCGGAGCAAGAAAGCAAAATCCATGCGAAGCCAAAGAGCACTCAAGCAGAATAGGCCTTTTTTTTATTTCTGTTTACAAAACCCTGAAACTCCGCCCTCTCTCCCTCCCTCCATCCCTCCCACCCCCCGTTAGGCCTAACACCACCCTGCTGGAGCCCGGGAGTCCCGAGGCGTCCCCGGCTGTGGGCACGGTGGAGGACTGGCTGCAGGCCATCGGCATGGAGAGATACGGCGACAACTTCACCGCCGCCGGCTACACCACACCAGAGGCCGTGGTCCACATGACGCAGGAGTGAGTAGGACAGGGAGGGGGGAACGACACTAACCTGTAAACTTTACTGCCTTTTATCCCATGAAAATACATCGTTACTTTACTCCCTTTTGTGGAGGGACGTTTGGGTCAGATTCCCCTTGATTCATTTCTGTGTGACTTTTTCAAGAAAGGAATCGTGAAACAAGGGATTAAATGTCAATGCAAAGTCTTTCTGCGGTCGTGAATATCCCAGAGAAGACAAATGTGTTTCCCATTTCTGGAAATATTGATAACAGATCCCGAAAAGTTTGGGGGTTTTCAAGCAAAGCAAGAACCTGAGAAGGGGGAAACAATTCAGATATTTTTAGTTCCCTTGAAATCCATCCGATTTTAAGAAACAAGCCAGGGACAGCAGCTGTGACGCTCAGACAAGAGAACGCTCAGATAGAGACTATGATAAAGTTTAAGACAATGAAAGGTGAGCTGAGTGTGTTGATCTTACAAGTCTGCGATTCTTCAAGTTGCACACATGCGTAACAAGTTGAGTTCAGTTTAAGTTTAGCAAAGCTTTCTCAATTGAATTTGGAATTGAATCGGTAAATAAGAACAGAAACCACCCAAAACAAAACCGTTTTGACAAATTTGAAAAACTATGTCTCCAAGATCAAGTTAAACGGATGAGAATCCATCAATCAAACATTGTCGACACGATGTCAGCAGGAAAGAGCTGGAAGATTAGAAACTCTAATCCCGGCAACCTTTGACACTTAAACATGTGGTAAATGTGTGTTTCACTCTCCTCTGCTCTGTTCATTTAGAGTCAATATTTTCATTTGTACCCGTATTAGGATGATAGGCTTTGACTGCTGGGTTGGCAAGTGAAATTCCTTCTGCAGCCATTAAAGCGTCAGGCCAGTTTCCATCGGAAGGCTGTAAAACCCATCATGTGGATCAGGTCGTCTGACTGGGATGAATGTGCTTGTTATTGTTGTCCCCCCCGGTCCTAAACGGCTGCGTCTCCCCCGTCTCGTTGTCTCTCCAGGGACATGGCTCGCATAGGCATCTCCTCCGCCGCCCATCAGAACAAGATCCTGACCAGCGTGCAGGGAATGCTGTCCCAAATGCAACAGATGCAAGGCAGAATGGTTCCCGTCTGAGAGATTCCAACAAACACAAAATGAAAAAGGAAGACGAAGCGAAGCGACTTCATTTCTTATGAAAAAATAAATAACAAAAAAAAAAAAGATTAAATATTAAAAAAAAAGAAGAGACAAACAAACTATGAAGAAATGGTTTACCTCATCCATGCACTTTAAATTGGATTTCAAATAATAGAAGACGCCGATGAAGAAGAAGAAAAAAGTGGAGAAAATGGCACTTTTTTGAAAATCAGACCTTTATCTTGCCCTTTTTTTTTTTGTTGTCGTGGAAAAATGGGACGCTTCTGTCTGCGGCGTTTACGGACAGATTGAGGGACGGATGGAAATGTGCTTCCGAGAGACCAATCAGGAGTGCCTTCAACGGTCTGGAAGGAGAAGCGAGGGAGGGGAATCGTACCTTTATTCCTCCTCTCAGGGCAGAGTGTTGTTTCTGGAACTTTCTTTTCTGGAATAATCCGTGGAGCAGATTTTTTTGATTTCCTGTGACTGTGTTTATTGTACATGAATTGTTTCTGTGGGACTCGCCGGCCGCCTCGGCTGCCATTGTTCTGTCTCAGCTGGATCTGTTTGATATCTTCCAGACATAATGGCTCCGAAAAACCTCAGATACGAACAGTGAGTCTCTGAGAGGTCGATGGTTGGATTCCCAGAGATAACAGAGCACGGAGAGCTCGTTTGAGGAGCTCCTTATGTTTTCTCCTCTGTTCTGTCCTTAATTTTCCAATAACGATGTATTATGTTGCAATGAGGACATTCCTGAGAATGATCTTCCAGAGGAGCCTTCCCATTCCCTGTCTTTCCTCCCACAACTCCCTTAAACTTTGGATTCTTCCATTCATCTTCCCACCTGAATCAAAGCCAACCCTCACTTGGATCTACAAACTGTTCAGCACTGTTTTGGATGGATCTTGAATTGGCTTCATGAGAGTGGACACATGTGGGAAGGAATTTATTCATGTATTGGATGAAAAGGGAGGCAACAAAGGCAATATTCATCGGAATCAATCGGCATCGTCGGCAACTTCATGACAGTACAGAAAATAAACAAGAGAACACAGGACTGCTCGAACCTGAGCAAGGTGAGGATTGAAATGTCTTCTTCAAAATCTCTCTCTCTCTCTCTCTCACTCTCTCTCTCTCTCTCCCTCCTCGTGCTGTTGGTTAACTGGGTCCTCTGCACTAGAAAGTGTGTTAATTAACAAGCAGGTCGCACCACCTCAGGCAGCCAGAGCAGATCAATAGCTGCTGGTCTGCGATCAGTCAGCGGGCCTGATGCTGCTGGCATGTTAATGGGAAGGATTAATCAGCTGTTGACTCACAGTCAGACTAACAGAGCCCACCAGAGTGCAGCTCGCCTCACCAACACTTTACAGGAATTAGGAGAATGTGCTCTCTCCTAAGCCAACACACACGGCTGCACAGAGGCGGGGCATGGCTGCAGGAGAACAGAAAAAGAAACATCGATCCGTCTCAAATAAGCCTCGAGTTCAAAAGTTTTTGGGAGTAGAATTGAGCAATTTAAGACTGGTTACTTTAATTGGTAGCAGTGATTTATTTGAATAAATTAGAAGGTTGAAATGGTTTAAAAACAGGCATGAGTAATGGTTTAAAGAAATAATAATAAAAGCTTCAATTGTTACAAAGGCAGGGGGAGTTTATGTGTTCACTGTTCAACGTGCGTTGCATAAAGCATAATGACAATTTAAGGGTAGGATAATAAAAAGAATATAATAGGAAGGAATAGAAAAACCTAAAAGGATTCTAAGTGCAGGACAGGAGTGAAAATGCCTCAAATTCAATAAAAAGCAGCTTTCAACAGAAAAGCTTTAAGTCTTGATTTAAAAGAGCTCACAGTTTGAGGGTCATCTGGAAGTCTGTTGAGCAAATGTGTCCCATAAAAACCAAAATGTGATTCATGTTTAGTTTTTAGGGCCCAGTTCGCTTCAAAGGAAACAGCTTGTTCACTGTCTACAGAGGATCGGACACCATGTTGAAAAGCAGCAGTGTTTATACTTACTAAGAATGTCCCAGCGGGGATATCAGCACACACTTTCACCTCTGTGCTTGAAGGTAGTGTAGATCTTACACACCTGGGCAATCACTGCACGAAGAGACTGTTAGTGAAGTTACACATTTGGGTTAAATTCCCTCATTGGAAAGAAGGTTTGATGCTCTATCAAACCAACTTATGCTCAGTTGAAGCAAACTGAGGCCTGGGGGAAACCTTAGCCCTGATATTGAGAAAGCTATAATTTACTGTAATTTATCACTGCGCCTGCTTGAGAGATGTTGTAGACATTGCAAAGGATTTATTTATTATCAGTTGAAATGTGGTGCAGCTGCAGTGTCTCTGAGCTTTATACAGTCTCCAGCTGATACACACACACACACATATACAAGAGATGTTTATTGGCATGCCACGCGTGCCAGTAAGTCAAGGGCAGGCTTCATATACAGGGTTGTCTACACACAATAGCATGTGGCGCACACAAGTGAAGACGTCGCCGCTGCCAGTTTGCAGCCTCTGGATGCTCGTCTTTGGCGTACGTTTTGTTTAGCAGATTGGATCCATTGGAGTTGGAGTTGGAGAAGAGAATTTGCCGGTCAGGACAGGATGCCAAGCAGAAATTGTTTATATTCAAAACCACCATGTCTGATGCAGCCCCCCCTTCTTTTCTCTCCCTCTCTCCTTCTCTCTCTCCAGCTGCTGCCGTCCATCACAAACAGGATCCGTGAGCAGAATGATTCCACCTCCTTCTCCTCGTCTTCCTCCTCCCGCTTTCCCCCTCCTCTCCGTGGAGAGAGACTCTTTCAACACTGAGATGATAAATCTCTACCCCACCGGTCTGGGATGTTCGACCATCACGCCACTTCCGCACCCGAGAAAGTAGCCGCTACGTGCTTGGTGGCCAATCCGGCAATCTACTGGAAATACTATGAACGATCAACAGCATAAATACAGACATTAAGACGAATGTAATATAATGGAGACGCCCTGCTCCAGCCCATGATGTACTTGTGTTTGTTATTTTCCATTTTGTGTTGTAATTTTTATTTTTATTTTTATTTTTTTATTGTTAGCATGTAAAGTAACAAGCGTTTGGTTTGAGCGTGCGAAGGTGTTTCGATTGTGCACGGCGCGCTTGTGTGTGTGAGTGTGTGTGCGTGTGTGTGTGCGAGTGTGCGAGCAACTGTGTTAAGACGTATGAGTGACGATGTCTATGAAGTACTATCAGTAATCGTGTTATGATGCCACTGTGGAGGAAAGAGAAAACGGAGTCATGTTGCTTTTCGATCCGAGTCAAACCCCCGGACTTTTACTTCTATGCTTTTCGTCATCTGACAAAAAAAACACACAAAAAAACCCCCACATTAACCGTGTTTTGCTCCCCTTGTGCAGACGCTACTCAGCAACAGCATTTATCAAACAGGCTTTCTGGAATGCGACCCGTGTCTGCTTTGGCAGTAACACAGGCTTGCAAATGGACACACAGACAAGTGTGACTAAAAGCCTCCTGCTCATACAAACACACAAGAGAGGACACGAGGACGATGGACTCTCTGAACTCATTAGACGCCACCAGGGAAATCATGTCATCCGTCTTGATCTGACACTGGGAGAGAGAGGGGGAGGGGGGGGGGCAGTTTAAAATGACACACCTACATTCACGGCAAAGGATTAGAGAAGTCGGGTGAAGGTGTTGAAGAAGAAGGGAAGTTTGAAAGTTTTTTTTTTTTTAGTTTTCCACAATCAATCATACAGCTACAGGTTTGACCCAATGGACTTCTCCTTTGGTTTCCTTTTCTCTTTAAAGCTCTACTTATGTGAATGTGACGCTTCATATACTACAAACACCTCCGTCCTTAATACCAGCTCGAGTGCTCTTTTCTTTTGTCAATGTTTTTTTTTTTTTCTTCTTCTTCTTCTTTTTCGATCTGCCCCGGGGAAAAAAAGGACCTGTTTGGAAATATGCAAGACGTGTGTGTGGAAGGAGAAGGAAACCAGAATGTACTGTAAAATACTTTTTTCCTTTATTAAATGTTGGACAATTTGAAAAAAAAGAAGAAAAAAAATTAACTAAGCGCAAGAGTTTGTCATTGTATGCCTTCCGATGCCATATATGATCTAACCGTGTAGATCTAACACTTTTACAACACTTTTTCTTTTTTGTACTTGGATGTCATCATCATGTTTTGGGTTTGTTTTGTTTTGTTTTTGGTTTGATTTTGTTTCTTTTCTGCTTTTTTTTCGTGGAGCTCTAGGTACATGTAACTTATGTCATTTATTTATGTCCTTTTATATCTAGTTTGTAAAATAATAGCCTAAAAGTGAAGAAAATGAAAGGGTGCCAAAGCGCATTCTTATTAAAGTAGAAACCATATGAAAAGTCTGTTTCTCTCTCTCTCTCGCTCTCTCTGTCTCACATACACACACACACATACTGAGGTGTCTGTCTGGTGTAAAGAACATCAGCGTTTTTAATCAATTGTAGCCATCATCCTGATGAGGAGGAGAGATGATTACTCAGCCCTCATGCATTGATTACTGCATTTCATGATTGTATATAATAGAGGAGTTGTGTAACAGCGGAAACAGGCCAAGGTAGCACATCAAGCAGTTTCTTTGGCCTAGTTTCTGCTTTCTATTTTTTCACCATCGCTATACTAAACACACACATGCACACACACACACAGACACACAGAACAGTCTGTTGGCAGCTTGTCTACTTCACAGCACATGTTTAGCAGAAATCATGACTCTGGAATCGAAGACTTGGCCCTGAGCTCCTCTGTCGGCCTTCAGGCAGCAGTTCTGCTCTGGCACGCCGTGTGTCTGTGTGTGGGTGTATATGCGTGTTTGTGTGTGTTTGTGTGTATGTGTTTAATCAGAACAACATCTGCTTCCTGCGCTCATTTCCAGCAGTGATAAACCACTGATTGTCCTGCGTCTTTGATAAAGGCCTGGGAGAGAGAGAGGAAGAAAGGACAGTTTCAGAACAGCTGAAATGAACACAGAGCCAAATTGTGTTATACACATTTTTTTGGAGGAACCATCAGGACAGGAATGCATAGATTAAAGCTCCGAGGTCTGCTGAGGGAGATGATATCAGCCACAAAAGGAAAGTGTCTCCTGTGTAGTTTGTAGATTTGTTTTTGATTGTTGACAACAGATGAAGAATAGAGAAGTCACACACATGGCAAACACAAGTAATTTGTTGCTTTTGTTCTGCCTTAATGTGGAGAGGATGTGTTACAGAAAGAGACAGATGAAAAGGATGAAGAAAAATGATCAATTCAATCTTGGAAGAGAGCAGAGAAGAAAAAGGAGACGGGGAGAAAAAGACAAAGTGAGAGAGAGGAAGCCAGACAGCGAGAGTTAGAGCTCTGCAGGTCACACGGAAAGGAGAGGTTGGCTGTCTGTGAGTCTGCAGACCACAGTAAGCCAAGTCATGTTGAAAGTGCAGGTAGTGACCATATGTCAGCTGGAACGCTGCCTCCTCCTTCAATGTTGCTATAACTTACTGACTGCACTCAGTGGAGGCCAATGGCTGTCAGTGAAGCCTCTCATAGCCTTGATCTCTGAGGGAGAGGAACCAACAAAACGCTCCTCTAGGTATTCTACTCGATTATTCTTTTTCTCTGAAGGAAAAACTGCAATACAGCTGCCAAAAAAGCCGATCCTCTACTATATGGGTCATTGAGTATATGTGCAATTGATGTGCCATATCAAAGCATTTTCCTGAAGAACACATTTTATAAATGTGTGCTTGAACACACTATTTAAGACGAATGACTTAAATTTTGGATTTGTGGACTCAGACCTCTTTAAAACTCAACTGTGAAAACACGAGTGGGAATCTTCCCACACTTTTAGCCAAACATTAGGAACCTTCTCAGGAACTCAGGAATTTTAACCAGTTCTACCGTTGCTCTTAAACCAATTTGAGGTCCATGTGTGGGAAGTGTGCTGATGCTTGAGGGTCTGCAGGGTGGAGCCACCCAAGTTCCACTTTCTTTGTAAACAGAGCAGCAGCAAAACTGTAAAAATGCAACACAAAACCTCAATCCCCTCCTCGATTCTTTCCACAACTTCTATTGTTGTTTGTGGCGGTTGTAGTGTCGACGTCACACACTTAAGTTTCCATACACGTAATGGTTCTGGTGAGGAACTTGCTAGAGGAGTCACATAGTCTCTAGTCTGGAAAGTAGTTAATGATTGGTTTCCCGAAACTTTGGGTCTGAAAGTGCCTCGAGTCAACATGCATGCACACACATGCACACGCACATACAAGCATCTTCAACCCTTTTGTTAACCAATCTCATTAGGAAACCTTTAGGTGAAGTGGTGGCCCTTCAAACTGGCTTGGCTCCAATGACTCCATGCTGTCACTGCAACCTTTTTCATTAAGCCACATCGGTTCATAATCTAATTTTGTGATTTGGAGAATAAAACCCTTCCTGAACCTTCCTGTCGCATAAGCCCGTCACAATTGTGTGCCACCTTTCACAATGACACTTTGATGACTTTGTCCTTTGTGTTGTCCTTAAGTATGCCCTTATGTGTATACAACATTATAATCCATAATCCAAAAGCTTCAACTTTAATCCCCAACTGCTTTGTGGATTTTGGGGTCAAGATGTTTCTCCATTCTCCAGGTGATTGGTTGGTATTTTTCCAGGCAATGAAGGAAAACTCAGTGCTATTATGAAGTTTGGAGCGAATTTATAGAGAACTGCCTGGATGAGAAGAAGTTGAGGGAAGAAAACAACAAGAAATGAAAGCTTCAGTGGGAAAAGAGCCTGGCACAGCCTCTCAAACGTCTGAGCCAATTGATCGAGAGGCTTCCAGCATGGCGTTGACCTTGTGGAAGGAGTGCAAGGTATTACCGGTACCTCTGCGGACTTCTGATGGACAGCGCAGTGATACCCACAAAGAAAGTGGGTGGATTTGAGTAGCACGGCAGAGAAACTCAGTCAAACATCAAATCAATAGCCAGCAGATGCAGCTTTGGTTCAGCAGACACCAGAGGCAGAAGCAGCGGCAGACAAACAACCGACAACATGAAAAAGCACTTACAGGAGCAACACCTTCTCTTGGTTGCAGCCTGGCCCAAAGGCACTTTTTCTAACTGGAGTCTTCTGTGAGTAATGGAAATGACTGAGAGATGAATCAGAGAACAAAACAAACAGGGCCCTGAAACGCTGAGACAAAACAAGAGAAGAAAGGGAGATAAATCAGCCAAGACAGATTGGTGGAAAAACTTTAGGAGTAGAGCCGAGAAAATGGTTTCAGTTGTAAATTTCACGAGTAAATGGGTGCAGATATGAGGAAGTTTGCAAAAGTCTGAAAATACAACAAATGACTGCGTGTTTAACATATTTTTTGTAAAACGTTTGCAATGAAAGGTGGTATTTATAACAATTCCTCTCAATTTCTCGCTTAACTGACAGTCCAAACTTGATCTATAGCACGATAGAATTGGTAGAACTTTTAGTTTTTAGTATTGAGGCAAGTTTCAGTGTCACTTGATGCCAACTGACCAATCACATGGCTGTTGTCATAACACGGACAGCTGTGCAAACGTTAAGAAGACCGAAAATGGCTCCTAAAAGGCAAACTATGTGCCGGTCAACACATCAGGATGTCACAAGCCGCTGCAGCCGTTTCTTTCGGATGCAGCGACGCTCGTTCTATTCTTTGACAACTGAAACAAAGATGAAACTAGACGGTTTTGTTTTGGCTCCAGGCTACAGACGCAGAGCAAGGAGCAGCCCTTAAGTAAGTGGTCTTTGCGTCTCTCTCTTCACCTGCATTGTGTGGGAAACTGGTCCCCTCCAGGTCCATAATCCTCAGTGATTACTGGTCTGTTGGGATGACTCAGAGCTTTATCAGCCCCGCTAGCTAATCTTACCTCTGGGCCAAAGGGTGCTAGCGGGTGGCCTTTCCCCAAATGAAGGCACGGTGAGGTCACCTACTTGACCACTCAATTGCTTCTTATCCAGATTCAGTGGCCACACTGCTGGCCCCACCTGATAGGCTGACCTGTGACCCTGTCCTACACACAGACAAACACACATACACACACTGCAAACATGATAATCTCCCGAACAAACCGCTTTCTCCCGGCCCCCCAGAAGGCTTCTAGACTCGTCAATACATAAGATAGACAGAAAAGGCCGGAATGATGTATGTATGATTAAGCTGCCATCTTTACCAGAAAGATGAAGGTTAATGAAGTCAACCC